>NC_139144.1:77528462-78128462 GCF_964270905.1 Leucopleurus acutus
TGAATTGAAGGAGTAAAACCATATGATCACCTCAATAGATGCAGAGAAAGCTTTCAACAAAATTCAACACCCATTTATGATAAAAACCCTCCAGAAAGTAGCCATAGAGGGAACTTACCTCAACATAATAAAGGCCATATATGACAAACCCACAGCCAACATCGTCCTCAATGGTGAAAAATGGAAACTATTTCCACTAAGATCAGGAACAAGACAAGGTTGCCCACTCTCACCACTATTATTCAACATAGTTTTGGAAGATTTAGCCACAGCAATCAGAGAAGAAAAAGAAATAAAAGGAATCTAAATTGGAAAAGAAAAAGGAAAGCTGTTATTGTTTGCAGATGACATGATATTATACATAGAGAATCCTAAAGATGCTACCAGAAAACTACTAGAGCTAATCAATGAATTTGGTAAAGTAGCAGGATACAAAATTAATGAACAGAAATCTCTTGCATTTCTATACACTAATGATGAAAAATCTGAAAGTGAAATGAAGAAAACACTCCCATTTACCATTACAACAGAAAGAATAAAATACCTAGGAATAAACCTACCTGAGGAGACAAAAGATCTGTATGCAGAAAATTATAAGAAACTGATGAAAGAAATTAAATATGATACAAACAGATGGAGAGATATACCAAGTTCTTGGATTGGAAGAATCAACATTGTGAAAATGACTCTACTACCCAAAGCAATCTACAGATTCAATGCAATCCCTATCAAACTACCAATGGCATTTTCCACAGAACTAGAACAAAAAATTTCACAATTTGTGTGGAAACACAAAAGACCCCAAATATCTAAAGCAATCTTGAGAAAGAAAAATGTAGCTGGAGGAATCAGGCTCCCTGACTTCAGACTATACTACAAAGCTACAGTAATCAAGATAGTATGGTACTGGCACAGAAACAGAAATATAGATCAATGGAACAGGATAGAAAGCCCAGAGATAAACCCACGCACCTATGGTCACCTTATCTTTGATAAAGGAGGCAAGAATATACAATGGAGAAAAGACAGCCTCTTCAATAAGTGGTGCTGGGAAAACTGGACAAATACATGTAAAATAATGAAATTAGAACTCTTCCTAACACCATAGACAAAAATAAACTCAAAATGGATTAAAGACCTAAATGTAAGGCCAGACACTATCAAACTCTTAGAGGAAAACATAGGCAGAACACTCTATGACATAAACCACAGCAAGATCCTTTTTGACCCACCTCCTAGAGAAATGGAAATAAAAACAAAAATAAATTGTACCTGGTGAAAATTAAAAGCTGTTGCACATCAAAGGAAACCATAAACAAGACGAAAAGACAACCATCAGAATGGGAGAAAATATTTGCAAATGAAGCAACTGACAAAGGATTAATCTCCAAATTTTACAAGCAGCTCATGCAGTTCAATGTCAAAAAAACAACCCAATCCAAAAATGGGCATAAGACCTAAATCGAGATTTCTCCAAAGAAGATATACAGATTGCCAACAAACACATGAAAGAATGCTCTACATCATTAATCATTAGAGAAATGCAAATCAAAACTACAATGAGATATCATCTCACACTGGTCACAATGGCCATCATCAAAAAATCTACAAACAATAAATGTTGGAGAGAGTGTGGAGAAAAGGGAACCCTCTTGCACTGTTGGTGGGAATGTAAATTGATACAGCCACTATGGAGAACAGTACAGAGGTTCCTTAAAAAACTAAAAATAGAACTACCATACGACCCAGCAATCCCACTACTGGGCATATACCCTGAGAAAACCATAATTCAAAAAGTCATGTACCACAATGTTCATTGCAGCTCTGTTTACAATAGCCAGGATATGGAAGCAACATAAGTGTCCATCGACAGATGAATGGATAAAGAAGATGTGGCACATATATACAATGGAATATTACCAGCCATAAAAAGAAACGAAATTGAGTTATTTGTAGTGAGGTGGATGGACCTAGAGTCTGTCATACAGAGTGAAGTAAGTCAGAAAGAGAAAAACAAATACTGTATGCTAACATATATATATGGAATCTAAAAAGAAAAAAAAATGGTCGCGAAGAACCTAGGGGCAAGATGGGAATACAGACGCAGACCTACTAGAGAATGGACTTGAGGATCTGGGGAGGGGGAAGGGTAAGCTGGGACAAAGTGAGAGAGTGGCATGGACATATATACACTACCAAACGTAAAATAGGTAGCTGGTGGGAAGCAGCTGCATAGTACAGGGAGATCAGCTCTGTACTTTGTGACCACCTAGAGTGGTGGGATTGGGAGGGTGGGAGGGAGGGAGATGGAAGAGGGAAGAGATATGGGGATATATGTACATGTATAACTGATTCACTTTGTTATAAAGCAGAAACTAACACACCATGGTAAAGCAATTATACTCCAATAAAGACGTTAAAAAAAAAAGTGATGAATCAATCTATAAAGTCCTACCTGTTTAATGTCTTCTTTAGAACTCTCTTCCATTACTAAAAAGTAAAATGAATTTGAATCAGCAATAGAAAAATACATGATAATATTAAGACATAATACTCTTACACTTTGCCACAAAGTATCCCTGTGGAACACACCTGAAGAATATACCAGAGTGAATATTGATTATACTATTGGCAGGCAATTGGTGCATTAAAATCTCTCACCTCCCTACCATCACAATCATTATATGTCAGAGAATGTGATTTAACAAAATTTGATACCTAGAAGTGAATTACAGTTATCATAATCCTAACATAACCCTGTCAAATCAGAAAATGGCATCATGATACAGAATTGGTATCACAATTGCAGAATAACAAATTTAAACAGCATGATGATTTTTCTGGACCTTTTCCCCTAGGGGCAGTAAGAAGATAGCACACTTACTTCACTATAATTCTTTAGTCTAGGGAGGGAATGTAGGTAGAGACTGTTCAGTATAGCATGAAGCCCCCATCATAAGGCCTAGAGTCACCATACTTCTCAGTATGGCGGGTAACAGAAAACAGATAAGAGATAATGATCCTTTCAAAAACTTTCCAGCTGCCAGGGGAGAGGAGTGCAAAAGACACCAATGTATTTACTTTTCATTTTTCTTCTCAGAACGATGCCAGTAAACTCATTTAGCCCTAGCCATTTTATCTACTTTGTGAATTGAATTCTGCAAATTTGGTTATTTGGTGTTTTCTCTCTCTTGGAGGAACAAATAAAATGTCCCATGTTAAGAACTTACCTACTCTGAACTAACTCTCATTGGAGGTTATACTTAATGAGGTAAGTTTAAGATGAATCATTGAGGAGGTGGTGGCAATCTGCCAGAGGGGAACCTGCCAGATATGCAAATAGCAATTGATATCAACATATTCAAGCTACCAGAGTAAGGCACCATGTGTCCCTCCTAGTGGAAGAGATTCTTATTTGCACCATGTAAGCCAAAAAGGTGTCATTTAAAAAAAGTACTTTCCATGCTAGAGAAACTAGTTGTAGAAACTAGATTGTGTGGCACAGATTATCCAGGTTCATCTATCAAGGGAAGAGGACCAGTGAGGAGCATTTGAAACAGTATTTATCGTCAATATTGACTCTCTTTCCAATAAAGAGATGATAATGAAAGAGTTTGTGATTCTAGTTTTTAAGTGGTGACCTCTTGAGATTCTCTCTTCTTGGTGCTAGAGAGGCTGGACTCTTAGGTAGCAGGATGGGCCAAAGAGTCAGTGCAGTGTGATGTCACTTTCTAAATCCTTTCCATCATCATGCTTTGTCAGCTTGCAAGGCATTATGATGAGCCCTATGCCAAAGGACAAAGAAAACCTTTTCCATTAACTTAGCATTTTAAAAAACCATTTAAAAAGCTACCCACTGATCTATTACAGAATGTTGTCGCATGACTTAGCTGCCTTGAAAATTGAATATAAAGATCAAACTTAGACAATGTAGATACTACCCCCAAAGTAGAAACATATGGAAATACAACACAAACAATTTTAAGTGTATACTGAGGTAAGAAAAAGACTTTTTTATGCTCCAATATTAGAGAAATACCAGTATACTTAAAAGACACAAGAATTATTTGAGTGAATAAATGAATGAAAATTATGTTTTCCTTAGAAAAGATTTTTGAAAAACTATAGAAATTAACTCTACTCTATAGTGAGTACCATGACAATCAGAACTACATCTAATTCATGCTTGTATTTTTGACATCTAGTAAAATGCCTGATGTATAGAAGATCTACAAAATTGAGACTAAACTAATGGTGGCTTCATACAGTTGTTCAGGTCATACACTGCACAAGTTACCACCTCTAAGAGGCACCATTTTCATTGCAGCATTTTTGTCTTTGTGACATATTTTTGTACTTCTATTAAAACTTTGAGTTAGGTCCAGAGATGGGCTCTTTGTACATTTATTATACAAACATAACTCTTCTGGCTGATGGCAATAAAGTATCTTGTTCTAACAAAATTAGTAAATGTTATGTACTGGATGCTTGTGTCCCTCCAAAATTCATGTGTTGAAACCCTAATTCCAATGTGATGATATTTGGAGGTGGGGCCTTTGGGAAGTAATTGAGTCATGGGAGCCCTCCTGAATGGGATTAGTGCCTTTATAAGAAAAGGCCAGAGACAGCTAGCTCTTTCAGCCATATGAGGACATAGCAAGTAAACCAGGAAGAGGGCCCTCACCAAGAACCTAACCATGCAGGCACCCTGATCTCAGACTTCCAGCCTCTGGAATTGTGATAAAAAATGTTTGTTGTTTAAGCTACCTAGTCTATGGTAATTTGTTATGGCAGTCTAAATTGATTAAGAAGTAAATCATAATGATTAGCCAACAAATAGTAGAAAAGTATTTTGTTCTAAGGGGAACAAAACATTCTCTTCAAATTATGAAAGAGAAAGGTCAATAATTGTTAATGCAGCCACATATAACTTGTGATTCTCAATAAAGAATTGCTTTAATAATTTCTATACTGATCGCAAAAGTAAATTAAAATATAATATCTTGTTGGTATTAGTGTACACCATCTAAACCTGATTTTTTTTTTTTTTTTTTTTGGCTGCTTTGGGTCTTTGTTGCTGTGCGTGGGCTTTCTCTAGTTATGGTGAGCAGGGCCTGCTCTTCGTTGTGGCACACAGGCTTCTTATTGCGGTGGCTTCTCTTGTCGCGGAGCAGGGCTCTAGGTGCACGGGCTTCAATAGTTGTGGCACATGGGCTCAGTAGTTGTGGTGCACGGGCTTAGTTGCTCCGTGGCAGGTAGGATCTTCCGAGACCAGGGCTCGAACCCGTGTCCCCTGCATTGGCAGGCGGATTCTTAACCACTGCGCCACCAGGGAAGCCCTAAACCTGACATTTCTTATTGCAGTTTGTATTGTTTTCTGTTTGTTTAAAGTCCCAGTTTAAAAACAGGTGCTTTTCTTACAAATAAATCACTATGCCATTTATTATAAATGATTATGACTTAATAATCATTAGAAATAATTTGTTGTAAAAATAATAAACCCATTTTATAACAAGTCCAATTTATTTGTAATTATAGAGAAACAAATGACATACATAATTACTTCCTAATTTGTACAAAGGCACCATATGGGTTTAATGAACTTAGTGAACTTTTGAAACTAAAGAAATTTCCCTTCAGACATTATTATTTTAGACTTTAACAATTACCTTCTTAAATAACCACAAATTTAGAATTTCAAGAAAGAAAAACTAGCAATGCAATTTACATATTGATCTTTAAATAGCTCTTTCATTATCAAAACTTTCATAAGCCTACTTTCTGTATCTTTAGCAGGAACACCAACAGAAAATCCACTGAGAAGTTTTAACTGCATAGCTATGTTTGAGATGAAGCATACTGGGATCTCTTTTATTATTTTTCCTGAGAAATTACATGGGAATTGTTGTTTAGGAAAAAAATGTGATAAATAACATTGCTCTTTTAATACTCTTATAAGGTACTAACCATATTACATAATACTCACGTGTCTGATAATAGAAGAGACAGCAGCTCATTATTCTATTAATAATAATTGTATAATATTAGCATATAATTATCTATACATTTCAAATTTCTGAGCTGTACTAGCTTTATATTAGCATACAAGTGAAAAATTATTCTCAGGTCATCATGAATTGAAGGCGGTGCAGCTCATAAAATTAACCAGAGGTAGTGTGATATGACAGGAGGAGTCCTGAAGTCCTGAAGCTTATCAGTTCTTGTCCCAGTTCTAACACAGCTAATTTTTTTTGGTCAAGTAATGCAAATGAGACAGATGATGTTGGCCTGGACTACAGTGATATCAGTGGTCAAATTCTGTATGTATTTGGAAGTACTGCATGCAGGTTTTGCTAACTGATTAGATGTGGCCTTTGAAAAAGAAAGAAGTCAAGGATGACACTAAAACTTTTGACCTGAGCAACATGAAGAATGGAGTTACCTGCTCTTAAGTAAGATAGACAGTGACAGATTGGAATGTCAGGATGTCAGCTGAGACATGTTAAGCACGAGATGCCTATAGAGTCTATAGACAACTGGATATACCAGTCCGGAGTTCAGGGAAGGGAACCAGACTGGAACTTCCAGATTTGGAGTTGACATTGCATAGATGGTATTAAAGCCATGGGACTGAATGAGATCACCCAGAAGGGAATATGGATAGGGGAAGAAATCAAATGGATTCTGGATATATTCTGTAGTTAGAATTGACAGAATTTGCTGGCAGTTTAAATGTAGGTGTAAAAGATAAGATTCAAGGATGACTCCAAGGATTTGGGGGGAAAATGAAGCTAATCATGGACTGATCCTGGGGCTCTCCGAAATAGACTGAAGAGGAATGGTTAGGAGGGAAGGAATGAAACCAGGGAAGCATGACGTCTTGGAAGCCAAGTGAAGAAAGTGTTTCAAGGAGCAAGCAATAGATTAACATGATTAACATGAAAACTGAGAAATGGCAATTGGAGATCATGGTCAATCATACTTAAAGCAGTGTGGATTGAGAGAAATGGGAAAACAGGGTAATGATGGGAACTTAAGTGAGAACAGAAGAAGAATGTAGACAGAGATTACAAGATTATAGACAATTCTAAGTCTTTTTGCTGTAAAGGAGAGAAATGAGGCAATGGTTGCAGGGGGAGGTGGGTCAGTTTGTTTGTTTTAGGATGGACAAACACTAGCATGTATTTATGTTAATAAGAATGTTATCGGAGAGGGAAATTTTAAAGACACACGAGAAAGCAGGGGAGGGGGGTTGCTGAAGCAATACAGAGGATGGGCTTCTAGTATGTAAGCGAAGTGCTGGCCTTTGCTAGAACATGGATATCAACATGAACAAGAGAGAAGGTAAAATATTTTTTGGCAAGGTGTCGATAGGTGGGTAGATGTCCTGGTAGCCTGCAGAATTTCTCTTCTGATTAACTCACTTTTCTCAATGGATCAGGAAGCCAGGTCATCAGCTGAGAATGAATTCAAAAAGAGAATATATGAAGTGTTCAAGGAAAGTATAAGTGTGAATGGATCAGGCAAGTATCTAAGGATTGCTGGGAAGCATACCTATCCATTTCAGGTGGGTTTTCATGAACTGAAAGTGAGAAAAGACAGCATGGATTTGTTTTTTCCTTTAGTCACAACCAGTGGCTTAGGGCAGACATGTTTAGATGGGAGTTTTAGATTTAACCAGCTCTGTGGTTTAGGTGGACAAGTAAGAAAAGGAATGGGGGTAAACATGCTGAAGGTATATGCATGAGAGTGATAATGATTAACCATGGAACTTAACCCACTTAAGTAGGGAAGTGAGAACACAGAGTGGGGTGGTCAAGGTCAGTGAAATGTGGCAGAATTAATGGACTGTAGGTGCAATGAGTTAGAAGGATTTTTGGAGTTTTGTGATGAGAGAGTGAGCTAAAATATGAGAGATGGTATTCAAAAGTATGTTTGAAATTGAGATTATGAAGGGATCTCAGTTATTGTTAAAAGCGAGTTGCGCCTTGTGAACCATGTTAGTGAGAGGCAGGGAGTAGGCTGGAGGCAAGATCACTGGAGGAGGTTCATAACTACCAGGAGGAAGGTAAATCTTGGTTTGTAAGAGTTCAAGCTACTAGGTCTATCCTTGAAGGGAAAGGGGTATTTGTAAGAAAGTTGATAGGTTTCTACCCAAAGATGCTGGATCTAATAGGAAGACTGAGAGTGTTAGCAGTTAATCTAAGATCTTGACTGAAGAATCTGGATCTGGGCAACCGGGGGGCTGGGTCCCATCCTCGGGTGCCAGAGGCCCTGGGCGTTGCTAGGCAACTGGGAAACGCCGCCCACACAGGTTTTGATCTTTGGCCCACTTCCGGTCTCTAGCTGGCTTTGACTCCAGCACTGCGGGGAGGACCTACCTGGCCAGAGGGGCCCGTGAGCCAGAGGGCCATGGTGGAGAGGCAGGTGGGGCAGTTAGGAGCTGCAGGGACATCCTGGTCCAACTGAAGGACTGCTTCCCGTGCCGCCATGAAGAAGCTTTTCACATTATGGAGAAGGAAGGATGAGCTCCACAGTTCTTGCTCACACCTGCCCATAGGCGGGCCAGCCAGTATCGGTCCTCCAGCCCAGCCAGGCTACAACCTTAGAGATAAGGATTTAAAGAAACTTCACAAAGCTGCCTCGGTTGGGGATTTAGAGAAGGTGAAGGAGCATCTTCAGCTCAAGAAACATGATGTGAACATGCGGGACAGAGAACACAGGTGACCAGAGTGATGAAGGGCAGCATGGAGGGGAAGCTGGGGTCACTGGGTCCTCTAACCAGAAACAGGACTTGTCTGGACTACCCCACTGGTTGTCACTCTGAGTTTCCCACAGTGGAGAGGTCTGGGAACCACTGGCAGAGGGTCATACCCCCAACTTTCAGCTTCTTAGTTTTAGAAATGTTCACCTGGATATTTGAGGGCATTTGGGTCCTTCCCAATCCCCTCCACTCCTCCCACTGCCTTAATCTCCACTGGGCAATTCACCCTTTCCTCATGCTATGGTTTTTCTTCTTTGGTATATACTGTCCCCAGCCACTAAGATTTTCCGTATTCCTAATGTACTAATAGGAAAAGAGTAGAGGCGACTTCCCAGAACAGTGATTATTAAGATTTTAAGACTTTGAAAGAGCAAAACAATTAACTTTTTAATGTGGATCTCCTATGAAAAATTTTTTTCAGTTGTAGAGTATCTTCAAAAAGCTCATCAACAACCACTTACTGCAAAAACGAAATTAATTTTATATGTTAAGAAATGAAGAGGTTATGTATTTGGCATTAATAACAGAAAATATGTACTATATGTGCCTACCTTAAAATCTTGTGGGGAGTTTTCAGGTCATAGGGTATATAAAGCGTCATCTTTCATTGTAATAGGGCAACTGGAAACCATGATTAGAGGATCTGTGTCAACTTGCTCATAGTTTTACCTCCTCTTTTAATAAAATCAGAGTTATCTATTCAATAATTTATCTGACTTTTATCCTACACCACTCCTCTGAATTTCTTTACAAGGTCATCAATAACCTCAACATGACTTTATTCAGTGGTCAATTCTCAGTCGTACCTGGCAGGCATCTCAGCCAAGTCTCTGACTTTCCTAGCAGTAGTACTTGAAATATCGTCTTGTCTTTCAGAACACTTGGTTCACCTGGCATTTCTTCTACTTCTGTGGACAGTTCTTTTCAGACTCCTTTGCTGCTTTCTCTTCATCTTCCTGATTGGTAAATATTTGAGGGCTCAGACCTCGAAATAATTCTCTCTGTCTCCCTCATTTAATCCTCACTTGCCTGATGAAGAGAGATCGTCTGTAACTGTATTCCAATGCCTTCCAACTTTTAATCTCCAGCTAGACCTCTCCCCTGAACTCTAGACTCATATACATACAAATGCCTACACTATCACTTGTATATGTAACAGGCTGTGGTGTGCTGGTAAATGTTATATAACAGGCTCTTGAGTGGGGGTGGGGAGAAGGGAAGAGAATCCCTGATTTCCACCTACCAATGTGATGTCAAGTGGCTCGAATAATTCCTGAAAATTTAACAATGGGCTTGTGAGAGCCGCTAGCTCCACCCCATCACTGCTTAGGAATCTCAAACATCCACATACTGCGCTCCTGTTATTCCTCCTCAGATCTGCTCTTCTCTTTCTATAAATGCCAAATCCTTTCTTTCAGTTGTTTAGGCCAGTACTCCTAGAGTCATTCTTGACTACTCTCATTCTTTCACATCCTTCATCTCATTCAACAGTAAATCTTTTTGGTTCTACCTTCAAACATGTTTAAAATCCAGCCATTTCTTGCCACCTTCCAAGGTACCACTGTAGTCAAAGCCACCATCATATCTTAATGAGAATTACTTCAGTGGCCTCCCAGGTAGTTTTCTGTCTTTTAACCTTTCCAATTTATTCTCCACACATTAGCTAGAATGATCCTCTAAAATGTATGTCAAGTGATGTCCTTCCTTGTCTTAACAACATCCACTGGATTTCCATCTCATTAGGGGTAAAAGCCAAAGTCCTTCCAAAGGCTCAAACAACCCTACACAACCTTCACCCCCCTCCCTGTTATCTCTCTGATCTTAGCTCCTACAACTCTCCCTTTCATTCATCTCCAGTTACCCTGGTCTTTTTAGTGTCCACAGAAATGCCAGACATGCAGTTAGGGCCTTTGGACTTGCTGGGTCTTTTGCCTGGAGTGCTTCCCCACCCAGATATCCACATGGCTTGGTCTCACTTCCTTCAGGTGTTTGTCATCTTATCAGTGAGAGCTTCCCTGGCTACTCTTCCAACAATTGCACCCCCTCTCCATGCTGACATTTTCTGTTCCTCTTCCTTGCCTGATTTTTCTCTTTAGCACTTAATACTGTCTGTTGTACCTTGTATTTTAAGTTTTTTCGTTGACCTCTTCCACTAGCCATGTATGATCCATAAGGTCAGGTATTTTTATTTGCTGCTGTATCTTCATCACCTAGAACCTTACCTAGCCATAGTAAGTGCTGAATTAATATTTTTTGATGAATGAATACATACATATATATACATACATAAATAAATATGATAATTTAAAGATATTACTCAGCAATAAAATGATATCTCTTATTAATAAAAGAAATGAAATTACTGATACATGCAACAACATGGATGAATCTTGAAAGTGTCCTGCTAAGTCAAAGAAACTAGATACAAAAGACTATATATCAAGTGACTCCTTTTATATGAAATTCTAGAAAGGCAAAATTATAGCCAAAGAAAGCAAATTAGTAGTTACCAGGTGTTTCATATGGGGACTGGAGGAAGGGGGATTGATTGTAAAGGGATATGAGGAAACTTTTTAGAGTGATAGAAATGTTCTTTATTATGTTTATGGTGGCAGTTATATGACTATATATTGGAAAAAACTCATAAAACTGTACACTTAAATTTTTTATAAATTATACCTCAATAAAGCTGAATAAAAAAAGTCTCAAACTCTATATTCTATTTGAATATTTGTGTGTAGAAAGACTGAGAATGGGATAAAATCTGAGAGGATACATACTAAAGTTAAAACACTATTTCTGAAGAGGAGATGAGATTTGGGCAGAGGAAGTAGGTAGAGTGAGAATGGTTATGGGAGACTTCTGTTTTGTGTTATTTGAATATTTTAAAAGGTGAATTATAGTGTTTTATTGAGGGCTGCATAAACTCATTTTAGAAGCATTGTGCAAATGTCCCTGATGCCTCATGTAAGTATATGTACATATAAATAATGGCCTTATTGAAATAATATTCTAAATATGTTTTCTAGTAAAAATAATGATAATAAAAGTGGAAATTTCTGGTTAGGAGAGAATGGGAGAAACACCATGACAGTTAATGAGCAGGTTGTTTTGAAGGCCATAGTGGCCCAGTAGGAATAACACTGTTTTTGGAGTAAAAATCTGAATTTGAGGCCTTCCCTGCATTTGTATGACCTTGACCCTAAATCTCCTCATCTTGTCAAATCAGAACTATTACTAGATAGATGTTTTTTAAACCAAGATCTGCAAAGCCCCATTGAAGACTATTTCTTATTAAACCAGAGGAGCTCCCTGTTAATGTGCTTTGCTTATTTAGCTAATATTTATGTTTTTATTTTGAGTTCTGTGCCTAATGAGTTTGAAAGTGAATTGAAGATGTCTAATATCTCTCCTAGGTATAAAATTAAATTACTTTTATGGTTTTTATTTAAAAAGTCCCTCAGATTGGTAGGTTGCCTTGTAGGTGAAGGCTCAATTCCAAATGAACACTTTCAGTCATACTACTCAAAGGACCTACTCTTCTAGGTCCTTGTTAAACATTTCTTATATTTTCTCCATTCTGTTTCCAAGATTTTGGATCATCTTTACTATCATTATTCTGAATTCTTTTTCAGGTAGACTGCCTATTTCCTCTTCATTTGTTAGGTCTGGTGGGTTTTTACCTTGTTCCTTCATCTGCTGCGTATTTCTCTGTCTTCTCATTTTGCTTAACTTACTGTGTTTGGGGTCCCTTTTTCACAGGCTGCAGGTTCGTAGTTTCCGTTGGTTTTGGTTTCTGTCCCCAGTGGGTAAGGTTGGTTCAGTGGGTTGTGTAGGCCTCCTGGTGGAGGGGACTGGTGCCTGTGTTCTGGTGGATGAGGCTGGATCTTGCCTTTCTGGTGGGCAGGACCGCGTCCGGTGGTGTGTTTTGGAGTGTCTGTGAACTTATTATGATTTTGGGCAGCCTCTCTGCTAATGGGTGGGGTTGTGTTCCTGTCTTGCTGGTTGTTTGGCATAGGGCGTCCAGCACTGTAGCCTGCTTGTTGTTGAGCTGAACTGGGTCTTAGTGTTGAGATGGAGATCTCTGGGAGAGCTTTTGCCATTTGATGTTATGTGCGGCCAGGTCTCTGGTGGACTAATGTCCTGAACTCAGGTCTCCCACTTAGAGGCTCAGGCCTGATACCTGGCTGGAGCACCAAGATACTGTCAGCCACATGGCTCAGAAGAAAAGGGAGAAAAAATAAAGAAAAAAAGGAAAAAAATAATAAAGTAAAATAAAATAAAATAACAAAAATAAATTTTTAAAAATAAAAAAATAAGAAAAGAAAAGAAAGAAAGAAAGAAGAGAGCAACAAAACCAAAAAACAAATCCACCAATGATAACAAGTACTAAATAGTATACTAAAAAAACAAACATAAATGGACAGACAGAACCTTAGGACAATGGCAAAACAAAGCTATACAGAGAAAATCCCACAGAGAAGTATAGACATACACACTCACAAAAAGAGAAAGAGGAAAAAAATATCTATATATATAAAAACAGGAGAAGAGCAACCAAATCAATAAACAAATCTACCAATGATAACAAGCTCTAAATACTAAACTAAGATAAACATAAAACCATAAACAAATTAGATGCAGATTGCAAACCCAAAGTCTACAGTTGCTCCCAAAGTCCACCGCCTCAATTTTGGGATAATTTGTTGTCTATTCAGGTATTCCACAGATGCAGGGTATATCAAGTTGATTGTGGAGATTTAATCCGCTGCCCCTGAGGCTGCTGGGAGAAATTTCCCTTTCTCTTTTTGTTTGCACAGCTCCTCGGGTTCAGCTTTGGATTTGGCCCTGCCTCTGTACGTAGGTCACCTGAGGGTGTCTGTTCCCCGCCCAGACAGGACGGGGTTAAGGTAGCAGTTGATTAGGGGGCTCTGGCTCAGGCCAGGGGAGAGGGAGGGGTACGGAATGGGGAGTGAGCCTGTGGCAGCAGAGGTCAGCATGATATTGCAACAGCCTGAGGCCGCCGTGTGTTCTCCCGGGGAAGTTGTCCCTAGATCCCGGGACCCTGGCAGTGGCAGGCTGCATAGGCTCTCACGGGGGAGGTGTGGATAGTGACCTGTGCTTGCACACAGGATTCTTGGTGGCTGCAGTAGCAGCCTTAGTGTCTCATGCCCATCTCTGTTGTCCTCGCTGATAGCCACGGCTCATGCCCGTCTCTGGAGCTCATTTAGGCCGTGCTCTGAATCCCCTCTCCTCGCGCACCACAACCAATGGTCTCTTGCCTCTTAGGCATGTCCAGAGTTTTTCCCGGACTCCCTCCCGGCTAGCTGTGGCGCACTAACCCCCTTCAGGCTGTGTTCACTCAGCCAACCCCAGTCCTCTCCCTGGGATCTGACCGCTGAAGCCCGAGCCTCAGCTCCCAGCCCCAGCAGGTGAGCAGGCAATATTCTCAGGCTGTTGAGTGTTTGTTGTCACCAATCCTTTGCATGGGAATCTCTCTTCTTTGCCCTCTGCACCTCTGCTGCTGTGCTCTCCTCCATGGCTCCAAAGCTTCTCCCCCACCCACTCCCCATCTCCACCAGTGAAAGGGAAACTTTTCCTCCCTCACAGCTCCCTCCCACTGGTGCAGGTCCCATCCCTATTCTTTTTTCTCTGTTTTTTCTTTTTTCTTTTGCCCTACACAGGTACATGGGGAGTTTCTTGCCTTTTGGGAAGTCTGAGGCCTTCTGCCAGCATTCAGTAGGTGTTCTGTAGGAGTTGTTCCACATGTAGATGTATTTTTGACGTATCTGTGGGGAGGAAGGTGATCTTCCCGTCTTATTCCTTCATCATCTTGAAGGTCTCCCTGTCACATAGGGTTTAGACTTCAGTTGGAAGAGTGAAATATTCAGCAGGCGTGCAGCAGCCACGCAGCTGCCACTTCTGGAACACCTCGGGGAATTACTCAAATGCCAATTACTTTCTCTCAGAGAAAGAGAGATTGGTTTTGTTTTTGCTTTTTGGTTTTTGTTTGTTTGTTTTAATGAAAAAAGGAAACTGGAGTTGGAAAGAGAATTATATCTAAAGATTGAGTAAAAGCCACCTACGTTCCTTGAGACTAAAATTTTGAGATATATATAACAGTGGGTGAAGGGGATGGATCAAAATGTTTTTTAGGATTTGCTATGCTACTGCAAGGATTTATTTTAGGTCAGCTTAAAGCCTTTCGGCCCCATATGTTCAGGTTGAAGCCTGGAGAAACTTCCTATTACATAAGGAAATTTACCTTTAAGCCAAATTATGGATGTCAACAAAAAGGCTAATCAGTGCTTTTCCTGTGTCACGATTTCTGAGAAACCAAATTAGTTATCAGAAGTTTGTTTGGTAAGGATGGAATCGTGGCAAAACAAGGTAGATCATTTTGAGGGATATTTCATCTAGACCATGATGTCTGAGGAATCATTTTTGTTCTACAGAAAAACAAAGTATTCCTTTCCAATGACTGGGAAGTATGGGCTCCTTAAATTCATATATTCTTTACCATGAAGGATGTTAATCATGGATAACTTCTGGCTTCAGTCTATCACTTAGCTGACCATCCTCTTTCTGAGTACAGTCTTTCTTCAGAGAGAATGACATAATTGGTTAGGTTTCTGGTTTTTTGAATTATAGTTACAGTCTTGCCTTCCAGAGATTATATTCAGGTAAACTTGATTGGAGTTTTCGTATTTCCAAATTGCTCAAAATTATTTTTATATTTTTGGGTTTACTCCCATAAATGGTAAGTTATATCATCATGTTTGGATTTTATAAGCCTTGTTCTTTGAAAGTTACCTTATTTTCAAGTCCTCGTGGGCTACATTTTGCTACTCTTAGTGTCAATAACAGTTCTGTTTAGGTACCCATAAAGTACTTCTGAGGACCTAAAATGAAGTGGGAAAATGGCATCTAAAATCTTTTGTTCGGGATCTGGGCTACCTGTATATAGACTTTGTATTATGAAATTATCTTAAAATAAGGATATAAAGACATCACCTTCACAAATAAATAAAAGTTTGTTGAGGGTTAGTCCATGCTAAAAGCTACAAAGTTTAAATGGAGCTCATTAGTATCTGTCATACCTCATGACTATATGCTTGGTTTCTGGGAGGCTACATAGAATATGGTTCTTTGAGAAGTAGAAATTATTTTAATAACTGAAAATTAGGTTGGGATCTACAACTTAAAGAGTACTTAGGCTTTCACCTTTGTGTGCACTTCTTAGATGCAAATGACAGCTTTAATAGCTGAGCAAAGAGAAACACACACACTTAGGTGTAGTATGCCATGCAATAGGCAAACATAGGCAATGTCTTTTCCTCCTGTTATCTGGCACATGTATCTTAGGTTTTGGAGATCATTTCTAGACATAATTGGATGTCTAATTTTATCATTCTCCAAGGCTCATACTCCATTTTGGTGTTTGAAAAAAACCTATTGTTTAATGCATAGTTAAATTTTATTTGAAGTGAAACCAGTTAAATATTTGATCTTCAGGCATTTGCACAGCTCTTTTAATTCAGTAAGAAGCAATTATAATTAATTAAATTTTGTGTAAATATAAATAAGTACACAAAGCAAATACCTTAATAATATATGATCTAGCATGTTCTTGGGCATAGCAGATAACTTCTCAAAGTAAGACTTATCTGTAACTTTGTGTTTCATTATATTGATACAGAACAGCTTTGCACCTGGCCTGTGCTAATGGATATTCAAATATTGTATCTCTCTTAATTGAGAAACACTGCAAAGTAAATGTCTGGGATGGTGAAAACAGATCTCCATTGACTAAGGTATGCTGATTTTTCCTTTTCAATTGAATTACATTTGAGTTCTTCTCCTAGTTAACCTTTGTTATATTTCATATTTTAAAACATAGTATTAAACATTAGTTTAATATATCAGATCCTAAATAGTAAATTGGTTACCCGTTAATTCTTTTTGTACTGACAGGCAGTACAGTGTGACAAGGAGAGTTGTGTTACTATTCTTCTAGAACATGGCGCAGACCCAAACCTGGTGGATTTATATGGCAATACTGCTCTTCATTATGCTGCTTGTCATCAAAGTGACTCATTAGTTGCAAAATTGCTTGAACACAAAGCTAATCTTGAAGCTCAAAATAAGGTAGTCTTCTATTAAAAACAATACATTATATTTTAGAAAGCAGTAAAAGAAGGTATTCATTGCAGATAATTTATATCTGTTGAGACACATGTTATATAAAACATGAATTTTAGAAAATGAAATTAGGGAGAAGGAGAAGGAGAATGAGATTATCAAATACTGATAAGGTTTTCCTTTTTAAAAAAAGCTTTCTCCATTTCATTTCAGATTATAATCTTGACCGCCAAAGCAACATGAGGTTTAACAATTATAACTGTTCAAAGAAGTACATCACATGAGAAATAGTTGATTTCCTTATAAATGAACATTGATTAAAAATCATGAAGACTATGTCCTTTTATATTTTATTGGTATACTTGTGAATAATTATAATAGAGTAAAATTAGAAAATCACTTGTTATACTAAAAGTAATCCAAGTCACCTATTAAGACTTTATGGATAACTGATTAATATATGTTTTTAAGCTTCCTAACACTTTAGTTCACTGATACTTTATCTGCATGACAGGCCAAAATAAGTGCCAGCCTTGGAAGTTTAAATGAAACCCTAGGAAACTCAGCTGTAACAACATTACGAAATGTGAATTGATGGTTTGCAATACTTATGTTAAATTCTAGGTGCTCAGTAATTAAATACTCCAGAGTGCTCTTGCCCACAATTCGAATTAAGCCTAAAGCAGAAACTTCAATTTTATTTTTTGACTGGCCAACTATATTTTATTTTAGTATTATTTATTTATTTTTATAATTTTTATAATTTTATTTTGATTTTTTGACAGGCATATATATATTCTTTTTTAGATTCTGTTGAATTATAGGTTATTACAGAGGTTTCTTACAAGCATACTTATTTTTTAAATTGAACTTAAAAGGCATGGAATGTTGGTACAATATTTTAAATAATCATTTTGAAATAATTTTTCCAGGATGGGTATACTCCACTTTTACTTGCCATTACTGAAAATAATGCAGAAATGGTAGAATTTCTTCTGAAGAGTGGGGCAGATGTGAATGCTTCAGATAAGAATCAAAGGTATAATTAATGTTAAATAAGAGCATATAACTATAGCTATCTAACAGGAATATATACACATGCACACATATGTTAAATTCTAGGTGCTCATTACTTAAATACTCCAGGCTGCTCTCGACCTCAGTGTGAAGTAAGCCTATATATATATCATATATGTATATATGAGACATATTTTTGAAACTGAAAAGATTTGGCCATATGATTTTGGACAAATTACCTAGATTCCCAGGATCTATTTCTCTATCTGCAAAATCAAACAGTTGGGCCAGATTGGTATGTAATTATTGCTATTATTATTTTTTAACATTAGAATCTTACACAGAAACTCAATCTCTAAATCCCAGATGCTGTAGTTAAATGGGGATAGGGTACCCAGAGTCCCAGACACTCCCCTCCATAGAATTTTTGAGACATCTCCCGGAAAACACTAGTGTTCCCAGGAGCAGGGGTTGAAAACCACTGAGCTAGCTGCTTCCTAGAGACTCTTATCTTTAGACTTCGTGATATGATCTGTGATTAGCACACCTTTTTGAGTAGATCTGCCCCACATTTTACATTCTTGCCCCAACTCTTTTCCTGATCATACATTTAAACAGTAAATTTAGAAGACTCATTTTTTAAAAAGTACAAGACATGGTTAAGATTCATAAATGGACACATTTATATCTCTTGCTCCAGAACAGCCCTTATGATTGCTCTCAGTGATGAACCAACAAGTTTAGTCAGTCTTCTTCTTCAGCAAGAGGTGAACTTATCTTGTCAAGATATTTATGGATTCACAGCTGAGGAATATGCTTCTTTCAATGGTTTTACTATGTAAGTGATACTGCATATCTTTTAACAATTGTGTGGAATTTGAGCATAAGGAAAGAAACACGAACCCCAAAGTACAAAGCACACAATAGGGGTAAACACATGAAGAACTCTGGACCCATGGATCCAGGAATGCTTGATTTTCACTGTCAATATAAGAATGGCAATATAGGACCTAATCAATATAAGAACTGCAGGTAGGCTGAGTCTACGGATTAATAAATTCCCAGTGGCATGGGAATTTGAAGTATGCCAGAACAGGGATTCCAGCAACTAGTGACATACCATTAATAAAACATATGGGCAATAGAGGAGGCTGGCAGTGATGACTGGGTAGAAAGACCCTGAGTGCACCTCCTCTCATGGGTACACCCAAATTACAACTATTTACAAAACAATCATTGATGAAAAAGACTGGAATTTACCAGAAAAGATCTACAACTAAAGATGTAAAGAGGGAACCACAACTAGATGAGTAGGAGGGGCAGAATCATGATATAGTCAAGTCCCATACCCCCAGGTGGGTGCCCAACAAGTGGGAGAATAATTACAATTGCAGAGGTTCTCCCAAGGGAATGAGGGGTCCAAGCCGAACATTGGGTTTCCCAGCCTGGCGGTCCTGCACCAGGAAGACAAGCCACCAGAGCATTTGGTTTTAAAGGCCAGCAGGGCTTATTTTTAGGAGTCCCAGAGGGCTGGGGGGAATAGAGACTTCTCTCTTAAAGGATGCGCACAAAGTCTCACACTCTCCAGGACCCAGGGCAGAAGCAGTAATTTGAAATGAGCCTGGGTCAGACCAGCTGCTGTTCTTGGAGAGTCTCCAGGAGAGGCAGGAGGCAACTAGAGTTCACCCTGGGGACACAGACACTGGGGGCAGCCATTGTGGGAGCTTGTTCTATCACATGGACACTGGTGCTGGCAAGCACCATTCTGGAATCATTCCTCTAGCTTATTGCCCTCAGGATGCAGTGCTGCCCTGGCCCAACAGTCTGTAGGCAACAGTGCTGGATGCCTCAGGTCAAGCAATTAATTAACTGGGCAGGAACACAGCCCAACCCATAGCAGACAGGCTACTTTAAGACCTCCTGAGCCCACAGCTGCCCCTCGACAGGGTCCTGCTCACCAGAAGACCCAGAACCCAGGCCCACACTCCAGTGCATAGGCACTAGACCTGGGACCCCCAGGGCCCTCCAGCCAGAGACCCTAGGACCCAGCTCCACCCACTAGTGGGTAGACACCAGCCACAAGACAACTGCAGCCCTGTAGCCTGTGGACCTGGCCCACAACTAGCAGGCCAGACCCTGCCCAGGGACCTGGTCCCACACACCAGCAAGCATGTTCTAGCCTTGGGACCAACCTCACCCACCAGCAGGCAGACAGCAGCCACAAGACAACCACAGCACTGCAACCTACAAATCCAGCCCCTCCACCAGCAGGCCAAATCCTGCCCTGTGACCAGCTGGGCCCTGGTCCCACCTACTACTAGGCCAACACAAGCTTGAAGACACCCTGGACCCTGCAGCCAACTGTGTCAGGAAGTGGCCCCACCCACCAGCAATTTGACACCAGCTCTGGGACTCCTGGGACCTGCAACCAGACCTCAGGATCCAGCTCTGCCCAGCAGTAGGCTTGCACTAGCCCCAAGACCTGGTTTCATCCACCAGTGGGCAGGCAATAGCACCAGGGTCTTCTGGACCCTGACTTTGCCCACTAGGGAGCCAGCACTAGCTACAGGGCCCCCCAGGGTTCTATAGTCAGCCATCTCATAACCTGGCCCTGCCAACCAGAGGGGCAGGGCCTGGCAACGAACCAGACCAGGGGCCAACCAAGCCTACAAGACTGCCCATAGAAATCAGCCTGCCACAATAGAATAGAAATCAGCCTGCCACATACAGCCCACATAAGGGGCACCCCTAGAGCATATAGCTATGGTGACAAGAGGAGAGTGCACTGCTGGGATGCACAGGCCTACAAAAAGGCCACTTATCCAAGGAAATGTAACCAACCTACCAGATACAGAAAAATAAAAAGTGAATTAGGCAAAATGAGGTAAAAGGGAACATGTTCCAAATGAACGAAAAAGATAAAATCTCAGAATAACTAAGTGAAGTAGATAGGGAATCTACCCAAGAAAGAGTTCAGGGTAGTGATTGTAACAATGATCAAAGAACTCAGGAGAAGACGGATGCACAGACTGAGAATTTAGAAGTTTTTAACAAGGTGTTAGAAAATATAGAACAGCCAAACAGAGTCGAAGAATACAATGACTGAAACGAACAATCAAGTAGAAGGTATCAACAGTAGACTAAATGATACAGAGGAATGGATCAGTGAGCTGGAAGATAGAGTAGTAGAAATCACTGATGCTGAACAGAAAAAAGAATGAAAAGAGTTTAAGAGATCTCTGAGACAACATCAACCACACTAATATTCACATTATAGGGGTCCCAGAAGGAGAAGAGAGAAAGGGGCTGAGAATACATCTGAAGACCTAATAGCTGAAAACTTCCCTAACGTGGAAAAGGAAACAGCTTCCAAGTCCCGGAAGGGCAGAGAGTCCCATATGGATTAACCCAAAGAGGAACACACCAAGGCACACTGTAATCAACATGGTAAAAACTAAAGATAAAGAGAGAATATTAAAAGCAGCAAGGGATAAACAACAAGTTACACACAAGGGAACTCCCATAAGGCTATCAGCTGACTTTTCAGCAGAAACTCTGCAGGCCAGAAGGGAGTGGCACAATATATTTAAAGTGATGAAAGGGAAAAACAAGGCCTTCATTCAGATTTGATGGAGAGAACAAAAGTTTTACAAAGAAGCAAAAGGTAAAAGAGTTCAGCACCACTAAACCAGTTTTGCAAGAAATGTTAAAGGAACTTGTCTAAACAAAAAAGAAAAGGCCACAACTAGAAACATGAAAATTATAAAAGGAAACAACAAATCAGTAAAGGCAAACATACAGGAACGGTAGGAAATCATCCATGCACAAACCTAGTAAGGTTAAAAGACAAAAGTAGTAATATCATCTATATCCACAATAAGCAGTTAAGAGATACACAAAACAATTAAATATAAAACATGATATCAAAAATAGTAATTGTGAAGGGAGTAGAATAAAAATGTAGGGTTGTTAAAATGCATTTGAAATGTAGAGATCAGCAAATGGACATCAAAAGAAAGCTGCATAGCAACACTGATACCACACAAAATGGACTTTAAAACAAAGACTGTTACAAGAGTCAAAAAAGGACGTTACATAAAAATCAAGGGATCAATCCAAAAAGAAGATGTAATAATAGTAAATATATGTGCATACAACATAGGAGCACCTAAATACATAAAGCAAATATTAACAGACATAAAGGAAGAAATAGACCGTAACACAATAATAGTAGGGTACTTTAACACCCCACTTATATCAATGGACAGATCATATTCAGACAGAAAATCAATAAGGAAACACTAGCCTTAAATGACACATTAGACCAGATCAACTTAATAGATATCTAAAAAACATTCCATCCAAAAACAGCAGAATACACGTTCTTTTCAAGTGCACATGGAACATTCTTCAGGATAGATCATATGCTAGGCCAAAGCAAGCCTCAGTAAATTTAAGAAAATTGAAATCATATCAAGAATCTTTTCTCACCATAATGCTATGAGACTAGAAATCAACTACAAGAAAAAAACTGCAAAAAACACAAACACATGGAGGCTAAACAGTATGCTACTAAACAACCAATGGCACTGAAGAAATCAAAGAGGAAATCAAAAAATACTTGGAGACAAATGAAAATGAAAAAAACCACAGCGAGATATCACCTGGATGAAGAAAAAGTGGTATACACAATGGAATACTACTCAGTCATAAAAATGAATGAAAATTTGCCATTTGCAATACATGGATGGATTTGGAGAGTATTATGCTTAGTGAAATAAGTCAGAGAGAGACAAATACTATATGATATCACTTATTTGTGGAATTTATAAACAAACTAGTGAACATAACAAAAAAGAAACAGACTCACAGACATAGAGAAAAAACTAGTGGTTACCAGTGGGGAGGGGAAAGGGGGCAGAGGCAAGATACGGGTAGGGGATTAAGAAGTGCAAACTACAGTGTATAAAATAAATAAGCTACAAGGATATATTGTGTAGAACAGGGAATATAGCCAATATTTTACACAAACTATAAATGGAGTATAACCTTTAAAAATTGTGAATCACTATGTTGTACACCTGTAACTTATATAATATTGTACATCAACTACACCTCAATAAAGAAAATAAATGTATGGGCAACAGAGTTGGGCAAAAGATGATTAATCCACACAAGCCCTTTTCATTGTTTTTACATATTAGTAATGTAAATATTTTGTTTGTTTTGAATATTATTGTTAATTTGTTATTAGCTAACTATAGTTTAAGTTTTCAGAATTCTTAAGTATATTCTCATTATACCCAAAAGATAAAACTTTTCATGATGAACATGAATTTCTGATTTTCATAGTCAATGAGAAATAAGATGCAATGAACAGAAATTATTTTATAGCTAATGAATTTAAACAACATATAGAATATGTTCTCTATAATTTTAAGGGCAATTTTAAATTATGCATAGATATTTTTTCTAGTTTATTGTTTTCTTATTCTTCTTCCATCTACTTTATTTACATTTTAACAATACCTTTTAATCATTAATTTCATATGAAAATCACGGGGAGAGAGAACGAAAAGGGGGAGAGGGAAAGTAAAATAATTTTCATATATACATTCAGATGTTTATTTTAAACGTCTTAATTTAATTGAACTTTAGAAAATAAGGAATTCATAATCTATTAAACATGCCAACCATAACTGAATACAGTATTTCCATCTTTGCAATATTGGACATGTGCACTTTGTTTTACCTTGGTATAAGCAAACCATATGTTTAAAAATTTAAATAAAATAAAGAGATAAATTACTGGTGAATATCTGTAGTATAAAAAGGATTATTTGCTTTACAACAGGGGTTCCTAACTGTTCATTCATCACTTAAAAACTTTGGATATATGAAATTAGGAGGCACATATATCTGTACAATAATATATTTATTGGTCTGAAAACAGTACTTATTTATCTAAATAACTTGTTTACATCTATATGTCTTATGAAGCTATTATTGGGTAGGTAGATCAGTAGGAAATTTCACAATCTTCTTTCATCTCCCCGAAGTGGTTTTTAGAACATTCTTTTTGTAATTTGCTCCATCACTAATTTAAGAATAAATGAGTATGGAATTTTCATCATCTCAATATTACTTTAATATCGCCAATGTTGAAAATTCTAAGAGCATTATATTACTTTTCTTTTTTCCAAAGAGGTAAAAGGGAAGAGAGGTAATTTCCTAATGACTAAGCAATTACGTTTAGGATGTGAAAACTATCAGCATATAATAAAAATTGCAAATGACTTTAAGCTGCAAGCTAATGCCCCCATCCTCTTTTTTTGTTTTTGCCCTTCTTTTGTAATGGTAACTAAGCTTTCTGTAATTGTAACTTTTGTTGGTTAAGTAGCTATTGCCTACCTACCATAGTGAGTACACAGCCTCTATTTTTAGTATCATTTGTTAGCTCTCTTAGAATAAAGGTCTACTGCTTTATTCAGAGTGGAAACAGAATAAATATGTTTCTCATATACATAGTTTTTAAAAAATAAGTGAAACTGTCTCAAATGAGGGAATTATATTTAGATATTTATTTTACAGTTAGCTTTACCCCATACATTGCTTCATTCCTTTCACTGAAATTCTGAAATCATATGTCTATTAATGAGTGGCTAGAATGGGCTCTTTTCAGGCATGGAGAAAAGGTTTATTCTTTACTGGATATGGCTCAGTCTTAGACTGAGTTAAATGTCTTCACTTTGTCAATTTACTGTTAAGTCCAAGTGTTATGAGCTGAACTGTGTTCCCCAAATTCATGTTAAAGTCCTTTCTCACGGTGCCACAGATTTTGGATAACTACATTTGGAGAAAGGGCCTTTAAAGAGTTGTTATGTTAAAAATGACTGTGCATTAGGGTGGTCCCTCATCCAATTTGACTGGTGTCCTTATAAGAAGAGGAGATTAGAGGGACAATTTATGTGAAGAGGCAGCAAGAGGACAGTCATCTACTAGCCAAGGAGAGAGGCCTGGAACAGACAGATCCTTCCTGTGGCCCTCATAGGAAACCAGCCCTACTGGCACACTTGATCTTGGACTTCCTGCCTCCAGAACTGCAAGTAAATAAATTTCTGTTGTTTAAGCCACTCAGTCTGTGGTATTTTGTTATGGGAGCCCTCCAGAACTGCAAGTAAATAAATTTCTGTTGTTTAAGCCACTCAGTCTGTGGTATTTTGTTATGGGAGCCCTAGAAATCTAATACACCAAGTATAACTTAAGCCACTTTTTCTACCTTGCCAGTGGCTTATCTGTGGTTATAGGAAAAAAAGAAGTGCCAGAAAATGGGAGTATGTGAAATAAAAATGGCGTCTATTGATGGAGTTGGCTTGAGAGGAGGCTTGAGGTCAGCTGTGTGTGATATGCTTGGAAAGGCATTAGCTAATGTCTACAGTTTTGACTTGATAATTAGGTATCATGAATTGAACTGAATATTTATGAATGCTGGAATTCATATATATTTTCTCTTTGTGGATAGATATCACCAATTAATTGCTAATTATGAAAAGAAGAATGTTAAACAGATATCTAACTCTACAACTTTGGACTCTATATCTGATACAGAAGAACTGGAGGAAGGTAAGAAGATACAAAATGAACAAGTAGTTTTCCTTGTTGATTTTTATTTGTTTGGTTTTTAAGAAGGGACACGGCTTTTGCCAATAATATCTAGATTTGAAATTTTCTCCTATTTTTAATGGTAAATATTTTTAAGCATCGTTCTTAGGAATAGTGGTGATTAAAATATTCTGACACTGTTGAATGAAAATGTAATGTAAAAATATACTGAATGATTAAGACATTTTTATTCAGTCTCTTGAATAGTTATAAAAAACACTTTTTTGCATGTATATAGAGATTTTCAAGATATACAACTATTAGTATATTTTTTATTTTATTCTCAAAATACTTCACATAAGTATATTTGAAAATAGTTAATATAATATATACCTAATCATTACATAAAACTTAAAATTAAGTAACAGTATTTGGGAAGATTTGAAAACACCATGCATTAAAATAATTTTTGGTGCTTATTTAAAAAAATACATACAGTTATTTAGGTCTGTAAAACATAGCTTTTGTGTACGTGTGTGAATATGTCTTATGTTGGCATTTAAAAAATGTTGGATGAACTAAAATGTCATACATTTATTCTCTATATTCACTAGCAACCACACTTCCACCCTACCCTTCACCTATAGTGTAAAAAAGAAAAAAGAAAGAGAGAGAGAGCCTGATGAGAATAGGAGGTCATTTAAATGCCACAGCTGTTCAAACACTCTCTATCCCCCCAAATGTATAATTATGATACTTAGAACAATGCTTGGCCCTATTGATTCTAGGTGAGTAAATTTAAGAGAGAATTTCCCTAATTTCTCTTTTATAAACTTAATCTTATAATCTTTCATGAAATTTTGGCTTTTTGGACTCTTGATCTACATCTTCATATCTCCCTCTCCTACAACTTCTTGTCTGTCTCTTTTTTAATGTCCACACAGCTATACGAAGTAAAGAATTTCCGTGATTTTATACTTCATTTCTTTAGGGAAATAAAGCAGTAGAACCTATAGAAACACCTCTCCTACATTTTGTGTATCTCCTGAGGGCAAACAAAACCACCCTGAATCCTTTTACCCTGGCAATATATGTTTCTAGTTTCTAGTGAATTTTAAAATTTCACTATAATGTATCAAAGCATAATAGAAATATTAGGTCAAGAAAATTATCAGAAGACACTGCAAAACATGGCAAACTTAAAAAGTTATATTTCTGTCAGATTCAAAGGGGGTAACTTATTTTAAAATGACTATAAAATGCAGAAGTATCAATGCTAAATTATAATTGTGTTGTAGCTGAGACATAGAATTTAAGAAATATACTTAGGAGTGAAAATATTTGAACATAAATGAAGACATTAAAAATATCACTTATTTTCCAGACGTGTAACCTCATTTCTACAAATCCTTTGCTGCTGCTTGGATCAGAAAAGTCTATTTTGAAAGAGCAGTTAAGTGAACTATCACAGAATTTTTGCTGACTACTCAATGAAGAAAAGTTTGGTAAATGGAGAGCCATTTTCACCTTAGAAGATGTGAAGAAATTTCAAAAGACAAACATCTATATTGTGACCCATCAGTTGAAAAAAAGAAATTTGTGTTAAGCATATGGGCAGAAAAAAACCTTTTAGTCAAAATATTAAATGAGATATTAGTAAAAGTAAACTTTGCAACATTCTGTCTTAAGCACGCATTAGAACATTCAAATAAAGTAAAAAATTAACATTCCAGCTACAAAATAGAGGAAAAAATAGAAATAATCCTGTGTAAATGGAAATTCTATTTCATTTACAAGGTCCATCATTGATAAAGCCTTTTTGATTTTTTAGAAATGCTATATTAATATGTATCCAGGGTGCTATAGAAAAGAAAAAAAAATGCATCACCCATAGTCTCATCACTCAAACAAAACATTTGTCAAATTTTGGGCATGTTTTTGTAGTCTTTTAAAATTTGCTTAGCTTTTTTTTATCTCAGAGGAAATTTATAATTTTGCATTTTTCTTTTTAAAGACACAGTATATAGTTCACAGTTTTCACTGTGCTGCTTGCCATTCCTTAAACACATGCAGCATGGTCTGGCTTCAGGACTATTCCCTGGAAGACTTCTTTAGCTGTCTCCTGGGACAGCTTCCTCGCCTCACATGGGACCTCAGCACAGCCTTCTGTGGCTGCCCTGCTGTTCATCTCTTACAGTGCTTTATTTTCTGTCCCTTTCCTCCTTGCCTTTTGGATTGCAAACTCCATGAGAGCTTGAACTTTTTGTTCATAGTTAAATCCCCATCACTTATAAATGCCTGGAGTAAAGTATTCAATTTGCTGAATACATAATAACTCAAGCGTGTCAGGCACTATTCCAAGCATTTCACGTATCTTAACTCATGTAGTCTTCACAGTCTTGTTGAGGTAAGTACTATTTGTATACTCATTTTATGATGAGGATATTGAGGTGCAACAAGGTTAAATGACTTGCTCAAAGTTCCTGAGCTAGGAAGCTGAGAGCTGGGATATGAACCCCTGCACTCTGGATTTGAACCTACCCAGTCTGACTCCAGAATTTGCTGCATTAATCAATATACCATACCATCTCTCTCATGAACAAATGAATATGTATCATCCTTATAAACTCGATTTTTAATGGCTCAGAGGAAAGCTTTGTGCATTATTTGCAATGTATTTAAAGCATTCATTCATTTAAATATATTTGTTGAACTCCCCACTAGTGCTAGGAGGTGTGGAAGAGCCAAAGTGGAGGAAAAACCTGACAATTCCTGACAGCAACTCAACACACATTTAATTTTCACTATGGTTTAGATCAGTGGTTCTCAACTGGTGGCAACTTTTTGTCCCCCAGAGGATATTTGGCAATGTCTGGAGAGAATTTTGGTTGTCAGCACTATGGAGGAATACTGCTAAATAGCCCATAATGCACAGGACAGTCCCCTACAAGTCCTTATCGGGTCCCAAATGGCAACAGTGCCCAGGCTGAGAACCTCTGATCTCAATTCTATATTATGTACTGGGGTACAAAGAAGAAAAAGGTGTCTTATATCCTCTGCCCTCAATGATCTCACAAATGTTTAGTCTGGCCCCCACCCCAATCTTTGTCAACTTCCAAGTTAATGAAGATCAGGCCTTTACTATTGGGTTAGCCAAAAATTTCATTTGGGTTTTTCCTAAGATGCTATGGGAAAACCCGAACGAACTTTTTGGCCAACCCAATATTAGCATGGGAGAGGGAGTGATAAACTATTAATACTTACAGCAGGTTAGGGTGGGTCAGAGGTGATTCAAAATAAAAGAGAAACCTTTCGGCTGGGCTTGCCTTCATAAGTAAAGTTTCTCTGGGTGTTCCAAACAAAATGTACCCATCATAATAAAAGTTAATTCATAATAGAGACACAAGCCAAGGACCCAAGAATCAGAGGACGGAGAGATCATTTATGGAACCTTACCCAAGGTTAACCTTGGTGGAGAAGAGAGGGTTTGAATCAGGTCCTGAAGGCTGGATGGAATTTTGACATGGGACATCTCAAAAAAAACCAGACAGGATAGAGAAAGAACTTTGATATTTTATAACCGAATTTGTGTCCATCTGGGGAAAATGCATACTTTAAAACAGTATGTTGTAGGGCAGGTGTAGTACAGCAATATTTGATTTGAGTTTAATTGCCAGCTCATTGTTTTTAATTCTCTCAAGTATTTAAAATCTTAGAATGCTATTACATTGAGAATTCCTTTTTAGTGTGTCTGGTAATGTCTAAAATAGAGCACATTTACTCTTAAGAAGTTTAACAACAGAAAACACCTATTTAATATATACCCAACTTTAGGTGAATATTTAAATTTCCTCTAGGCAGCCATATAAATAGACTACTTTTCTCACTCATGTGGACAGCTTGGAGGAATATCGTTCTTTATGACTGAATCCTCAAACTTTACCCTTCCCCTTCTCATCCCAACCAAACTAGGGTGATGCCATAGGTTGTGAAGGCCACCCTCTTGGAGGGAGCAGGTGGTACTGGCCAAAGTATGTGTTCTGACACAGGTCTGTGCCAAAGGAAGAAAGGGCACATTTCTAATTTTCAAGGGTATTTCTAATGGGCTAGGGGTGGCCCTGTCTTAGCTCCATCACAAACTCTGCTGAATTTGTTCCCTTCGTTATCTCTCTACAACTGTAGCCTCTGCTGGCACCAGCCATCTCCTGGGTGCTGATGCTACCCTACTGTCTTCCAGAAACCCATGGACCATGTCTTTGCCTGGGCTATAGATCCAGCTTGTTTTAACCTCATTTCCGTATAAAACAAGTCCTTCCCAGTTTTGATGGAGGGTGCCATCTTTTTGTGTTTGTCTAGTCTTCTATTGCTAAAGAGTCAATTTCTATGCCCACCGATCTCACTCAGAGCCCCTCTGCTCCTTAGTTTTTCAACTTTCCTTAATGCTATATTCCTGGATTAGCATCATGGAACACAAACTATAGGAACTTGGGCAAGAATCTCAACCTTTCTGAATTTGTTTCCTCATCTGAAAAACTTGTGAAAGTAAATGAGAATGAAATTATTCAGCACAGTACCTGATAAAGAGATGTCACTTATAAAAATGTTAGTTTACTTTCCTTTTACTTTGGGTTGAATAAATAAAATTGTAACCAGTTTTTTCTTCTGTTGTTTTTCTCCTGGGCTTACTGTTTCAGTTCTGTGCAGACCTTAATGCAAAACTCACCGTACACTATAGATTTCACCAAATTTCACATGACACCAGGTTTTTTTTATTATTTTCCTAGTATGACTGTAGTTTTACAGTAGATTATAGTAGATTGTAATATTGTTCAGCAGTATCCACTCTTTCTCCCTGACCCTATTCCCTTTCCCACTGACTGGGTTTACCCATGTGACTTCCAGGGGTGGGAGTGACAGGTTGCCTTTTTCTAGCAGAAGCCCATCACCCTCTTGCACTCTTACCATCCTACATGAGAACAGCATGCTTAGATAGCAGCTACTTCTTCAGCCTGGGTCCCATCAGGAGACTCAGTGCAGATCTAAACTAAAGCCTAACTGATATCAGGAACCCAGGTAGGCCAGCAGAGCCACAGCCAATACTCATAAGTGAGAAATAACTGTTCATTGTTTAAGCGACTGAGACCTTGGGATTGTTTATTGTCCCAGCAAAAATTGACTAATACAGAAACCATGGGGAGAGGGTCACAGCATACAGCTCCTGGCATTTCATTCACTCAGTCCCCAGGACAAGTACTCTTGTCCTATTCTGGTTTCCACATCCCCCCATCCCCTAATTGTCTCATAGAAGCTCAGTCTTGCACCCCCAATTGGTCTCTTTTATTATGCAGGATTATTTTCCTCTTGCCAGTGAAACTTGGAAGAGACTTGTCACTTTCACAGTGTGTATCCCACTGGCAATGTGTTCATCCAAATACCTTGTCAAGAAATCAGGCCTTTCTCCACAATTATTTTACCAGCTACAAGGAAACAGATTTTCATTATGTGTAACATAAGATGGATGCTTTTATCCTGCAGTCTTTTCTGAGATGTAAGTGAATGTTACTCAGATTTAGGTAGTTACCTTCTTGCTTTAAAATAAATACCTGATATTTCTTCTTTACGGAGTTGCATTAGTTTCTAATTGGTGCTGTAACAAACTACCACAAGCACAGTGGCTTAAAACACCACAAGTTTTTTATCTTACAGTTCTAGAGGTCAGAAGTCCAAAATGGGTCTCACAAAGCTAAAATCAAGGTATCAGCAGAATGTGTTGCTTTCTGGAGGCTCTAGGGGAGCATCTGTTTCCTTGCCTTTTCTAGCTTCAAGATGCTGCCCACACTGCTTGACTCCTGACTCCCAGATATCGAATTTCTCTGATCTCTGCTTCTGCCTCACATCTCTTTCTCTGGCTCTACTGCCTCCCTTATTCACATATAAGGATTCTTGTATTTGCTTTGGGTCCACCTAGAAAATTCAAGATAATCTCCCATCTCAAGACTCTTAACATAATCATATCTTTTTTCCCTGTGTAATAATAGGTATCTTGTGGAGAAGTACTTTTTGATGATAGCCATCCTAACAGGTGTAAAGTGATATCTCATTTTGATTTGCATTTCCCTGCTGCTTAGTGATATCAAGCTCTTTTCATGTACCTGATGGCCATTTGTATGTCTTCTTTGAAAAACTGTCTATTCAGTCCCTCTGCCCATTTTTTAATCAAGTTGTTAGCTTTTTTGTTCTTGAGTTGTATAAGTTCTTTGTCTATTAATCCCTTATCAGACATATGATTTGTAAATATATTGTCCCATTCCATATATTGCCTTTTCATTTTGTTGATTGTTTCTTTTGCTGTGGAGAAGCCCTTTAGTTTGATGTAGTTCTACTTGTTTATTGATTTACATGAACAACTGAAATATCAAGGCTATTGACCTATTATTCATCATGTTATTGCATGTGATAGAGTATGCAGAGATGACTTTATTTTGGTTCAATAGATCTTAAGTCAGTGATTCCTTACAGTAATTGACTCCATCCATAATAATATATTCATCCTTCACTGAACTGTTATGCTATTTGAATATTTCCTCTTTTTATGATCATTAATGTTTCCCTTCTAGACAAAGTTTTTACTCCTAAGTGATTATAGTGTTTTAAAATCTAGACCATTTTACTCACAGGAATGCTTATGGTACATTTTCATTTTATTTATTCCTACTTCAATTATTAATACTTGTGGACCTATTGCTTAGTCTCCATAACTGAGAAACATTTCCCCTGCATAGCCATTCTTCTATTTATTTTTGTTTTGTTTCTGATTCATAAATAATTATAAGGGAATAGGAATTTGGAAGGATTTTCTTCCTGGATAAAGATTTAAGGTGGTTTTAAGATATTTTATTTAGTACTTGCTTCATTTGTAAGAAAGAAAAAAAATCTGCCTTTTCTTTTTAAGGAGATCTATAATTCTATAAATTTTGTTTTCTGTTGTGTTTCCTAATGTAATTGTTTGCCATCTAGTGGACAACCTAAGTTACTGCTCAGTTTTATAAAATAGGGTTCTATGTAAGATATCTAGAGATAGAGAGGGAAATTGATCAGAGATATTCTGGGGCAATGTATGTTTCCATTAGTGTATACCAGTTCAGATTATGTAGGATTAAAATGCTTAATCTTTTTTTTGTTTTTTCCTTGTAGGCTGATATTAGAGATACTTATCTTTATCATAGATAAAGCAAATTGTTCAGGAACTGAGAATGAAAAACTAATTTATATAAAAGTAAGCAATAATTCTTTAAAAGAACCAGTACTACCTGGGGAGAGGAGGTGATCCTGTAGATAGGATAGGTGGGGAGATCAAGGGGTCTAATGAGAGATGGAGAAATGAAGGGGAAAGGGGTAAAGGATACATAGAGAGAAAGGATAGGTGGGGATCATTACAGAGATGGGGGAATACCTGAATAGGTAGAAAGGAGAAATAGCTGAGAAAGAACAAAAGGATCTGTGACAAAGAGGCAACTAGACAAAGTTGAAATGGAAAGGGCATAAAAAATGTGTCCAAGAGGAAAAAAAAATATTGGATTAAAAATGACCTGAGAGAATAGAAATGGTGCTTTATTTTGCAATGTGTGTCAGCTACCTAGAAGCACCACGTCTGATTCTGTCTACAAGATTCTAAGAAAGTGTCCCATAGATCTTACTTCCTGATTTTTATGATCAATGTACAGACCTAGATTATACATGCACGTGTGTTGACTGATTTTTGCCTTTTGCCTTTTTCATATTTAGAGTTCTCACAGCGCAGGGAAACAGTAAGGGTGTTGTGCTTCTTTTACTAGGAACTATTATTTCATTTGGGATTTTGTTGAAGTATTCAACCAGCAGTGAACTATTACAAGTAGAACGTAGGACTCCTGACTGCTTTGAGCAATTAAGCAACTGAGGGCGCTGGGGAATAACGTTAATCAAGGTACACTTTAGAAGTCTATTATTCACAAAAAGAAGTCAGGTGTTTCATTCAACAAATACTTAATTGAGTTCCCATTATATGTCAGGCCTGTACTAGACATGAGAGTATAAGACAAAAAAAACTTACAGTCCAATAAGATTTTTTAGTTAACTGGAGAGGTTACAGACTGAAAACTCTTATCCTTCTTCTTTAAGAAAGTATGTTTTGTATGAGTCTGCGTGCCTTGTGTGATAGGCAGAATTATAAGATGACCCTCAGTTATCTATGCCTTCAGTGTGGATGGAACCTGTGAATATAATGACATACTGTTCTTGTGATTATACTACCTTCAAGGACAAAAGGGAGATTATCCTGTTTGGGCCTGATCTAATCACACGAGTCCATTAAGTCTAGATCTTGAGGTCAGACACAGAAGAAGTCAGAGATGTAAGTATGAGAGAGATTTGAAAAGAGGGAAATTCTGCTGGCTTTGAAGATAAAGGGGCCATGTGGTAAGAACACGAGAATGGACTCTAAGAGCTGAGGGCATCCCCTAACAAAGAGCCAGCAAGAAAAAAAGAGATCTTAGACTTGTAGACAAACCACTGAATTCTTCCAGCCCATATATGAGCTTGGAAGAGACCCCTAAGCATGAGGTAAGAATGCGGCTTATGGATATCTTGATTTGAAACCCAGAGTAGAGAGGATATAAAAGTGTACTAATACAAGGTTCTTATATTACATATGAAATGTTGAAATATTATTGATAGACTGTGATAATGTGTGTGTGTGTATTAAATACAAGAGCAACCACAAAATTAAAAAAAAAATTATACCACAAAAGTACACAGTGGAGATGAAATAAAACCATTTAAAAGATATATTCAGTTATTCCAAAATAAGGTAGGAAGAGATAAAAAGGCCAGAAAAGTGGGGATAATTAGAAAACAAGTAACATAGGGCAGATTTAAATTTAAACATACCAATAATTTGTTAAATGTAAGTGATCTAAACACCTCAATTAAAAGGCAGAGAGGGCTTCCCTAGTGGTGCAATGGTTGAGAGTCCGCCTGCCAATGCAGGGGACACGGGTTCGTGCCCCGGTCCGGGAAGATCCCACATGCCGCGGAGCAGCTGGGCCCGTGAGCCATGGCCACTGAGCCTGTGCGTCCGGAGCCTGTGCTCCACAACAGGAGAGGCCACAACAGTGAGAGGCCGACATACCGCAAAAAAAAAAAAAAAAAAAAAAAAAGGCAGAGAATGTCAATATCAAATAAAAAAGCAAGACCCAATTCTATGCTCTCTACAAAACACCCACTTTAAAACAAGGACAAAGAAGGATTAAAAATAAAACAAGAAAATAATATGCCATGTAAATGAATCAAAAGAAAACTAGAGCAGCCTTGTTAATGTTAGATGAGGTAGATTCAGAACAAGAAATACTATCAGGGATAAAGAAAGACTTTGTATAATAAAGGGTTTATTTAATGAAGAAGACTTCCAACCCTAAATGTGTATGTATATAGTAACAGATTCAAAATACATCAAGTAAAACGGATAAAATTAAAAAGAGAGACAAATCTACAATTATAGTTCCAAACTTCAATACTCTTCTTTCAATAATTTATAGAACAAGTAGACAAAAACATCAGCAAGGATATAGAAACACTATCACCCAATTTTATATAATTGACATTTATAGAACACTCCACCTGCAATAGTAGAATACAATTTTTTTTCAAGTGCACATAGAACATTCACCTAGACTGCCATATTCTGGGCCATAATGTATATCTCAAGAGATTTACAAATATTAAAATATCACAAGTATGTTCTAATGGCAATAAAGAAACTTGAAATCAACAAAAATATATCTAGAAAATCTTTCAGTATTTGGAAATGAAACATCATACTTCTAATTAACTAAATGACAAAAAATCACAAGGTAAATTAGAAAATATATTGAATTAAAAGAAAATGAAGTGAGAACTTATCAAAATTTGTGGGATGCTTCTGGAGCAGCTTTAGCAGGACAGTTAAAACAGTATTTAGAGGGAAAGTTATAGCTATCCATGCTTATATTAATAGAAGAAGAATTGTCTCAAACAAATGATTTAAGATTGCACCTTAAAAACTAGGTGAAAAATTACAAAGAAAGCATAAGGAAAGAAAGAAATGAAAAGCAGTTATCAATGAGATAGCAACAAAAATCAGTGAAACTAAAATTACTAAATCTATAGCCAGAATGATAAAATAGAAGACATAAATTGTAAATATCAGAAATAAAACAAGGAGGCATCATTACAGATCATACAGACATTAAATGGATTGAAAGGGAATGTTATCAATAACTTTATGCCAGTAAATTTAATTGCATAGATGAAACATACAAACTTCTTAAAAGACATAAACCATTAAAGCTCATTCAAGAATATATAACATAAATAGATATCTATTAAAGATATATAGCTAAATACCTGCCCACAAAGAAAATTCTAGAATCAGATGACTTATTCAACGTAGCTCTAGAAGTTCTAGCCAGTGCAATAAAGACAAGAAAAGGAAATAAAATGTATAAAAATTAGAAAGAAAAATATAAAATTGTCCCTATTTGTAGATGATATGATCACATACATACAAAACCTAAGGAAATATACACGAAAACTACTAGAACTAATAAGTGAGTTTGTCAAGTTTGCAAGATATAAAATAACATACAAAAATCAATAGTATGTCTATACACTAGCAATGAACATGTGTACATGAAAATTAAAAATACTAAATGCAGATGGCGAAAAGGCACATGAAAAGATGCTCAACATTGTTAATCATCATGGCAATGCAAAGCAAAACCACAGTGAACAGTCACCTCACATCTGTCAGAATGGCTATCATCAAAAAGAACACAAATAACAAATATTGGCAAGGATGTAGAGAAAAGGGAACCCTTGTACACTGTTGGTGGGAATGTAAATTGGTGTAGCCACTGTAGGAAACAGTATGGAGGTTTCTCAAAAAACTGAAAATAGAACTACCATGTGACCCAGCAATTTCACTCCTGGGTATATATCTGAAAAAGTAAAAACAATAATTTGAAAAGATACATGCACCACAATGTTCATAGCAGTGTTACTTACAATTGCCAAGATGTGGAAGCAACCTAAGTGTCCATCAATAGATGAATGGATAAAGAAGAAGTCACACAAACACACACACACTGGAATACTACTCAGCCATAAAAAAGAATGAAATTTTGCTATTTGCAGCAACATGGATGGATGTGGAGAGTATTATGCTAAGTGAAATAATTCAGACAGAGAAAGACAAATACTGTATGATATTACTTATATGTGGAATCTAAAAAATACAACAAACTAGTGAACACAACACAAAAGAAGCAGACTCACACATATAGAGGACAAACTAGTGGATACCAGTGGGTAGAGGGAAGGGGGGAGGGGCAATATAAGGGTAGGGGATTAAGAGGTATAAACTATTATGTATAAAATAAGCTACATGGATATATTGTACAACACAGGGAATATAGCCAATATTTTATAATATCTATAAATGGAGTATAACCTTAAAAAATTATGAAGTACTATATGTGCCCCTATAACATATAATATTGTACATCTACTATACTTCACTAAAAACTAAAAATGCTATTTTATAAATAAAATACTTAACAAAACATCTACAGAACTCGCATATTGAAAATTACAAAATGATGAGAGAAATCAAAGAAAATCTCAATAAATGCAGAGACATGTTTGTAGATTGAAAGACAACATAGTAAAGATGGCAGTTCTCTTGAAGTAGATACAGGTTTAGTGCAATCTCATCAACATATCAGCAATATTTCTTATAGATATAGACAAGATTCTAAAATTTATATGGAAAGGCAAAGGAATTAGAACAGCTAAAACAATTTTGCAAAAAGAATAAAGTGGGAAGAATCATTCTACCTGATTTAAAGACTTTTATATAGCTACAGTAATCAAGACTCTGTGGTACTGCTGGAGAGATAGACATAGAACAGTGTAATAGAAGAGAGAGCAGAGAAATAGACGCACATAAATATGCCTAATTTTTGACAAAGGTGTAAAATCAATTCAATGGAGGAAAGATAAACTTTTTAAAAAATGGTGCTGGAGCAACTGGACATCCATAGGCAAAAAAATAAATATTGCCCTAAGTTTCACACCTTATATGGAAATAAACTAAAAAATAGATCATGGACTTAAATGTAAGATGTAAAACATAAAAATTTTAGGAGAAAAAAAAAAGGAGAAAATCTTTGTACTCTAGGGCTAGAGTTCTTAGACCTGACACTAAAAGCATGGTGTATAAAAGGAAAAATTGATAAATTAGACTTTGAAAAATTTAAAACTTTTGCTCTGTGAAAGACCCTGCTTTAATCTCTGTTAAGGATAAAAGTAAGCTACAATCTGGAAGAAAATATTTGCAAATTACATATCTGACAAAACACTACTAGTATCTAGAATATATTCAGAACTCTCATAACTCAACAGTTAAAAAAAAAAAAAGTACTTCAGCCAGAAAAAGGACAAAATACACGAAAAGACATATCACCAAAGAGGAGATACAGATGGCAAATAAGTACATGAAAAGATTTCCAACATCATTAGGGAAATGCAAATTAAAACTACAATGGGATACCACTACACATCTATCAGAATGGCTAAAATAAAAATGAGTCAATGTCAAGTGCTGGTTAGGATACAGAGAAATGGGATCACTCATACATTGCTACTGGGAATGTAGAATGGAAGAGACACTCTGGAAAATAATTTAGCTGTTTCTTTAAATACTAAACATGTAACTACCATACAAACCTGCAATAGCGTGCCTGGGCATTTATCCCAGAGAAACAAAAACTGATATTCACACAAAAGTTCATAGCAGCTTTATGTATGATAGTTCCAAACTGGAAACAACCTAGGTATCCTTCAAGGGCTGGGTTAACGGTTAAATAAATTGTGATACATCCACATCATGGGATACTACTCAACGGTAAAACAGAATGAATTGTTGATATATACCACAATCTGGGTGAATTTCCAGAGAATTATGATGAGTGAAAAAGCCAGTCCTCAAAGTTTACACACTGTATGGTTCCCTTTATATAACATTGTTTAAATGCAAAATTATACAAATGAAGACCAGATTTGTGGTTGCAAAGGGTTAAGGAGGTGCTGGGAGGTGTGAAGAAAGTGGGTGTGGCTATAAAAAGGCCACACAATGTATTCCTGTGATGATGAAAATGTTTTCTATCTTGACCCTATCAATGTCAATATCTTGGTTATTGAAGTATAGTTTTGCATGTGGGAAACCAGGGTAAAGGATAAATAAGTCCTCTCAAAAAAAAAAAGAAAGGATAAATAAGGCCTATTATTTCTTACAACTGCATGTGAAATGACAATGATCTGAACATTAAAAGTTTAATTAAAAATATATACATATAAAAATAATACCTAGGGCAAAATGCATTCCTCTGAAGGTATGAGTACTTAAGGACAGTTTATTTCTTCCCACTTCATATAAATTTCAGAGAGCTTCATTAAAGTTTTTATGTCCTTGAAACCTCTAAGTATTCTACACAGTTGGAGAGTCAGGCTCTTTTCTATGTGTACAATGTTCATATTTCTCCACAGACATGCAAATTGTTAATAAAAATAGAATTCTAACAAAGATGATGTTATTTATTTTTCTAAACAATAGGTGGCATATGAGTTTCACAAATAAAACTGATGATGATTATACTCTTGTATCAGGAAATGTAATTGTATTTTTCAAACTAATTTAATTTACACACAGGCACACCTTGGAGATATTGGGGGTTCAGTTCCAGACCACAACAATAAAGCAAATATTGCAATTAAGCAAATCACACAACTGTTTTAGTTTCCCAGTGCATATAAAAGTCATGTTTACACTATACCGTAGTCTATGAAGTGTGCAATAGCATTATGTCTAAAAAAACAATGTATATAACTTAATTAAAAAATACTTTATTGCTAAAAAAAATGCTAACCATCATCTGGGCCTTCAGTGAGTGGTAGTAGTAACATCAAAGATCACTGATCACAGGTCACCCTAACGAATAAAATAATAATGAAAGAGCTTAAAATATTGTGAGAATTACCAAATGTGATGATGTGGTGCAGAGACGTGAAGTGAGCAAATGCTGTTGGAAAAATGGCTCCAATAGATTTTACTGAAGGTTGCTGCAAGCCTTTCACTTGTAAAAGTGCATTATCTGCAAAATGCAATAAAAGAGGTATGCCAGTACATAGTTCTCCTCATAGTTTATAATACATTTAAAAGTGTTGGTTAACTGACTGAAAGAGTACACATATTTTTCTAAAATTGACACTGGGAATTTTGCTACTTCTTTGGGGAAAAATATGAAAATAACTTGTAGATTTCATAATGTAATTTTATGTTCCTTTAAGCATGTTATAATTTATACCCTGTATGAGAACACTCTTTCTCTCAGAATCATACTGGAAGTTTTAACTAAAATCTAGTAAATTCTAATACATATCAAATGTTAACTTTTCTAATTTTAGTTAATATTATTCAGGTGTGTAGAAAATCTAAAGCAAGTATTCAGTATATGAATAATACATCACTTTATTTCCTAATAATATTTACATTATTTGGAAATATCAGCCTTCTAACTCTATGCACTTTGACTACTTTTTTATATCTTAGGCACCAAATGTTTTCTTGTTCTCCTCCCTTAGGATTGGAAACTTATTTGGGGGCTACTTTAAGCCTGAGGAGCCACTGGTAGGTGAGACTAATCACTTCCTATAGCCTTCAGGTGTTCGTATTTATGGGCTACTTATACCCCAGTTTAAAAAAAAAGCCTGGAGTCTGTTATTTCTTAGTCAAAAACTCACATACATATTCAGAGCTGTTGACTATTCTTTCCTAAGAACCACCAGCCTATATTGTTCTGAATATATTTGTATTTTATGTTGTCATTCTTTCATGGTGCCAGTTAGCACATAACCCTTCATGGGAGGCCACGGAGAAAGTCACCTTTCAGTCTTGCCATGAGTATCTGGGTCCTGGCCTTCAGCCTTCAGCCTAATGGGTTAAAAGCCTAAACCCTGACGCAATCCCAGGTTTTCCACTGAGAGATTGCCTGCCATTTTTTTAAAATAAATTTATTTATTTTGTTTATTTATTTTTGGCTGCGTTGGGTCTTCATTGCTGTGTGTGGGCTTTCTCTAGTTGCGACGAGCGGGGACCACTCTTTGAGCTCTGAAACCGTGATTCGGTCTTCAAACCTAAGACTCAGTTTCATCTACAACAAAATCTGTTGTAAGAATTAAAGTCAAATAATATATATGTAAGCTCTTTTACAATAGGAGCTTTATTCATGCTTTTGATGCTCATTAGAAAATAAAATTTTAAAAAATGAATTCAACTTATAAATTCAAGCTATTGTTAGAGAAGTATTAAATATAAATTTCCAGTAATATCTAGCTAGCAGTTGTCAATTGCAGGAAATTTAAAAAGAAAAGGAAAGACACAAAAGTGTGGGAGAAAAATATTTTTTCCACTTTAGAAGTTAGTGCTCAGGGTAGAAAATGTTCTGTATTGCCACAGCCTCACCCTGCTTGATCAAAATATTGCCATAATATCTTTGAGCTGGGAGTTGGGGAAAAGCAGAAGCTGTCATGAAGAGGGCTTATTTACACTAGAGAAGGTGAGGATAGACTTCAGGAGAGATGAGCAGCGCTGGAAGGGCTTTGGCACTCTGGCAAGTGTGTTGGGGGAGGGGGTAATCAATAGTGAATCAAGGATGTGAATACGTGGCTTAGAAATTTAAACTAAGACATCATCTCACAGCAATATACTGTCATCTCATAGTCATATACTGTCAGTTAGTTAATCATTTTTGTGGGACTATATGAATACATCTTATCTCTGTAAGGACAACTTTTTGAGTAGTGATGCTTTATATTTTTGTGTCTCTTAGAGTGTCTAGCACTATAATATATAATCTAATTCTATAATAGAAAATAAATAATGACTTAAATTAGCCTTCCCATCTGTAAAAATAAATTCTTAAACTATGCATCTGGATTACAAAATGGTTTTAATTTAACTCTGAAGTTATTTTTTATTTCAGCTTTTAATTGTATGTTCTTCAAGACTTTATTGTCATGAAATCTCTTTTATCGAGTTATTTATTTTCTATAAATTCAATGCAGTATAATAGAAAGAGAAGGAGGTCCTTAACTATATTTTCTATTTGAGATGGCTGGTATCTTTAAAATATATTTGTAGATGCCAGATCTAGATAATGAAGTGAATATTTTGCTTAAGATCTTGCATATAATTAGCATATAAGTGAAGAAAAATCCTATAGCAGTGGAGGTAATATACTCATTTTTTTGAGCAGTCTCTCAGAATTTACTATGAATTTGACTTATGTAAGATACCGAGGATAAATTTTAGGTTCCATAAGGAATCATGTCTCAACAACATTTTTTTTACTCCTAAAGTTTATGCAGTCTATTTATCAAAGACATTTACAAATGATTTAATAACATATGCAGACTTTTAAAAAAGTAAGCTACATTAACTTATTTTAAATTTGGATTCCATACCAAAGGGGTTGTGTAACTCTTCTGGTGCCCAAAGGCTATAACAAACTCCACTCTGGAGAGAACATGGGTGAAACTTAAATAGTATATGGATTCCTTGTAATGTGGTTCTTTTTTCTTGACTTACTTTTGCAAGCACTATATTTATAATTAACCAAATCAAATTAAACCTGCTGAATTTAGAGGGAACATGACCTTTGTGTTCTGTGCTGAAACGTGCATACACAAACTTGCTGACAGCAAATTCTATCAATATTCAGTTCCCCTGCCTTGTGTGAAGCAGAGCCTTCCTCCACCATACATATGCTCATGGGGAGAGGAGTTAAAGAGGAGGGCAATGACATGGTTTGTCGCTTTTTATTTATGGAAACATGGTTCCCATCTTGTCTGCAGTGGGTAGGAATGCAGTAACACATTGCAAACACATTTACTGTTCACTTATCTGAGGAAAATGGTTTACATGAGCAAATTTAAATAAGTGAGAAATATGCTTAGATGCTTTTGTGTAGAACAAAAGCTGCCCTTATATAATTCTTTTTTTCTTGGTAACACTGCTGAGATCAGCATAACCTGCTGGTGCAGTAAACTGTGTAATAGATCTCCAACCCTGCTATCTACTGAAAATAACACCGTGATATGACAGACACTTTGGGAGTGGAAATGACTGTTCATACAAAATGATCTAGTGCTAAGATTAGTTTAATTTTACTGGCATTAGTGAACATTCTATATTGTAGAAAGTTTTAAGGAGACCTTGTTATTCGTGTTCCCCATTAGTCTTAGTGATATGGAAGCTAATCCTTTAACTGCTAAATTGTAGCTACTGCAATGTTTTTGAGGTAGGTGGCAGTGAGTTACCTCCCTTATTGGTCCTCTTCTGATAAGTGCTGTTTATATAGGATTTCATTTACTATCATAGCTTGAAAAGAAATGATTGGAGTGATTTTTTTTTTTTTTTTTTTTTTTTTTTGGCGGTACGTGGGCCTCTCACTGTTGTGGCCTCTCCTGTTGTGGAGCACAGGCTCTGGACGCGCAGGCTCAGCGGCCATGGCTCACGGGCCTAGCCGCTCCGCAGCATGTGGGATCTTCCCGGACTGGGGCACGAACCCTTGTCCCCTGCATCGGCAGGCAGACTCTCAACCACTGTGCCACCAGGGAAGCCCCTGGAGTGATTTTAAAAAACAACACATGTAATATGTGTAACATGTAGAACATCCATTGTTACAATCAGAGTCCTAGAAAGATCAAACTCAGATTACGTAAGAGACTTTAATGAATATAGAATTTAAGGAATTATGGCAAAGAAGTTGAGGAATTTAGGGATTAGCAATATAGAGATGGCATTATTAGACCAATGAAACTGGTGTTTGTAGACAAGGAATGCAGGAAAGAAACTGTAGCTGTGGAGGAATTCAAAACACTGCCAGAAACACATCTTAGAGAAGATAGGGAATGGGTAATACACACACCTCTTTCTTCTCGCACCTTCTTATCTACCAGTGTCTCCAACTGGCTGAATACAAATGGGAGCCAGTTGGCAAGATGCAGTCCATAGGGTTCAGCATCTTGGAGTATATAGCAGGGCACAAAGAAGGGCTAAGAATGAATCTGGGGGACTTCCCTGGTGGCACAGTGGTTAAGAATCCTGCCAATGCAGGGGACACAGGTTCGAGCCCTGGTCCGGGAAGATCCCACATGCCGCGGAGCAACTAAGCCCGTGCGCCAAACTACTGAGCCTGTGCTCTAGAGCCCGCAAGCCACAACTACTGAGCCCACATGCCACAACTACTGAAGCCCGTGCACCTACAGCCCCTGCTCTGCAACAAGAGAAGCCATTGCAATGAGAAGGCCGCGCACCACAACAAAGAGTAACCCCAGATCTCCATAACTAGAGAAAGCCCATGCAGCAATGAAGACCCAACGCAGCCAATAATAAATAAATTAAAAAAAAATGAATCTGGGGCAAGGTAGGTGGACAAAAGGTGAATAACAGACAAAAATATTAAAATAACCTTCTATAATGGCTACTTTTCATATGCATTTTTCGGCTTTGGTTTCCAATTACAGCCTTAACTGTAAGGCATCTCAATTTAGCAATACTCAGAGAGTTTCTTTAAATCAGAACTTAATGTGCTGTGGCTCAGTGTCTTCTGGTGGTACCCCATTTCAAATATTCATTTGCGTCTCCTAATGCACTTAGAGGTCACAGAGACCAGGAAGAAAAAGTCTTGACCTCTGTTGATCAATGAGATTCAGATGTTCTGATGGTTAGGGAGCTCTAACAAATGCTAGCTTGCAAAGGAAAAGGAAAAATGGAGTCTGGTGATCTAGCAGTAGAGCCGCAGGGAAGTATAGGTTCTTCTTACAACTATATGGGTTATTTGGGTCAATCTTCCCACTTCTCACCTCATTACCTGGGGAATCTTTGCCGACACAGTGTTGTGTTGGTGGTAGTGCTGGATCCAGAGGAAGTAGTCTGCTATACAGGGGCAGTGCCTCTCCCCAGGATTATCCTATCCTGAGCTTTGAAATCTCAGCTTAGTTTGCCTTGGTGACCAAGGGAAAAACTATCACCAGCCACCAGAATATTTCATATCTCAAACAACAGGATACCTTCCCTACCTCTAATGAATGTAACACATAAGATTCATTCTTCTTACCTCTAAAGAGCAATAATGTAGATCTCCTACTTATTAGCTACAGTCCCAGTGATCTCAAATGCAGTGCTAATCTTGTCAACTTTGATATAGTGGATTTCCAGCTGTACTTGGCAACAGTTTCTGAAGTGTGGCAGCAAAGAAAAGGACAGTGGAATTCCAGATTCCACTCTGGAGCTCAGCTATCACTACTGTGGGACAGTGAAATCAGTTCTGATTTGTTAACACAGGGAGACACAAGACTGGGGTTCCATGACAAAGACTGAACTTCCCATAGCCACTCAGATGGGTAATTGAAACAATGAGATTTGAATGTTGATGTGACTATATCTGCATTTACCACCTGGTGGAGCTCTCATACTGAAGTTATAGCTCTTACTGATATAAATAAATAAACTATGTATAAAAAGGACAATCTACTAAAATGTGTTCTCCCTATGGTTTTTCCTTTCTTCCCAGTGTAAGTAGGTTACTAAGCTTGGTGATATCATGCCTCAGGAAATGGGGAAGTTGGAAAGCAGAGGGTCCGAATGCAAAGCCTATTCTCTTCCTTGACAAAAACCTAAATCTTTTGAGAGGAAATGTTAGAGGGAGAAGGCTATTGCATAGAGAGAGATAGGAATGCTTCCCAGCAATTGGTAAGAGACAGATGTCTGTGGGCACTGTAGAGAGGCATCAGGCCCTTATGACCAGGGTTCCCATCATCCCTGAAGGTTCCCATATCCCAAATGTGGTGTGGTGAAGCAGAAGCCAGAGGAGCAGGCCAGTACTGATTGATTACTAAATGACAAAGGGCCTACTTGGACCTCTGCACAACCTTGCGGTAAGGAAGAGCACCACGTATAATTGGGTTGAATTTCTTATCACCATGGTCAACATTTTACATAAAAACGTTGAAATAGTTTTTGCAGTGTTGAGTGTGTGGACTGAGATTCCTTAACCTTACCAATGATTCCTATTACAAGGGGGGGTTTTCTACCAATTTCCTATAAATCTTTTGGATTAGAATCTGGTTAAAAGTTTTAGCCAGTGTGGCCAGGGAAGTCAATCTTCTTTGTTCTTGTCCAAGTTGGATTCCTCTTATTTTTCAGCCTCGGGTCACAGGATTCCTCATGTCATTGTTTAGGACCTCTGCTCTCAGTTTCTACATATGCACCTGCACAAAGATATCTCTAATTAAAGCCTTTATCTAGTGATTCCTATGAAATCTTGCCTACTTAGTATGCTCTAGAAAAATGCAGGGTATCTGCTCTACTTGTTTACTTGGTGTCCAATCCCAGTCTATACCTGAAAGTCCTTAAGAAATGTCTCCTCCTGTGGCTGCTTAACCATGTAAAAAGTCATTAAAGCCACATTTTCTTTGGCTCAGGGGAATCCTCATTCCACCTTGTACTCCACACCTCTCCTCCCATTGCTAGCCCATCCTTTCCATGATTCTTAACTATGTTTGCTTTGCATTTTGTTTGAATTTTCTCATTATTCACTGATTTGCATTTGGAAATACAATTCTAGACTTGTTTTTCTGAGATGCAAGATATAATGGAACCTGATCTCAAACTATAATACAAAACTATAGTAATCAAAACAGTATGGTATTGGCATAAGACACAAAAATCAATGGAACAAAAGAGACCCTAGAAACCCATGTATATAAGGTCATTTACAACAAGGGCACCAACAATACACAATGGGAAAATGATAGTACTTTCAACAAATAGCGTTGGGAAAACTGGATATCCACATGCAAAAGAATGAAACTGGACCCCTATCTTGCAGTATACACAAAACCAACTCAAAATGGAGTAAAGACTTGAATGTAAGAGCTGAAACTATAAAACTCCTAGAATAAAATTGGTCTTGGCAATGATGTTTTGGATTTGGCATCAAAAGCACAAACAACAAAAGTAACAATAAACAATCAGGACTACATTAGACTAAAAATGTTCAGCACAGCAAAGGAAACCATCAACAAAATGAAAAGGCAAGCTATGGAATGGGAGAAAATATTTGCGAACCACGTATTTGATAAAGGGTTAAAATCCAAAATATATAAGGAACTCATACAACTCAATAGCAAGAAAACAACTAACCCAATTTAAAAATGGGCAAAGGAATGGAATAGACATTTTTCCAAAGAAGACATACAAATGGCCAACAGGTACATGAAAAGATGCTCAACATTACTAATCATCAGGGAAATGTAAATCAAATTCATAATGATCAAAATCACCTCACATCTGTTAGGATGGCTATTATCAAAAAGACAAGAGAAAACAGATGCTGGTGCTTTCTCCAAAAGGGAATCCTTGTATACTGTTTGTGGGAATGTAAACTGGAAAAGCCACTATGGAAGATAGTATGGCTGTTCCTCAAGAAATTAAAAATAGAATCACCATATGATCCAAGAGTCCCACTTCTGGGTGTATATATATATATATATATATATATATATATATATATATCTCCCCAAAAGATGAAATCATTGTTTCAAAGAGATGTCTATATTCTCATGTTCATTGCAGCATTATTAACAATAGCCAATGTATGGAAACAACCTAAGTATCTGTCAACAGATGAATGGATAAAGAAAATGTGATACATATAGAGGCATACCTCAGAGATATTGTGGTTTGGTTCCAGACCACTGCAATAAAGAGAATGTCACAATAAAACAAGTCACACTAAGTTTTTGGTTTCCCAGCACATATAAAAGAAATGTTTATACTATATGTAGTCTATTACATGTGCCATAGCATGTCTAAAAATGTAATTTACCTACCTTAATTAAAAATTTTTTATTGCTAAAAAATACTAACCATCATCTGACAACACAGGGCTGCCACAGACTTAATTTGCAAAAACACAGTATCTGTGAAGTGCAATAAAATAAGATATGCCTGTATATACACAATGGAATATTATTTAGCCCTATAAAAAAAAGAAATCCTGCCATTTGCAACAACATGAATGAATCTGAGGGCATTTTGCTAAGTGAAGTAAGTCAGACAGAGAAAGACAAATACGGCTTGGTATCACTTATATGTGTGGAATCTTAAAAAGAAAAAAAGACAGTTTAGCTCATTGAAACAGAGAGTAGACTGGTGGTTGCTAGGGAATAGTGGGTGGGGAAAATGAGTAATGGTTGGTCAAAGGGTACAAACGTTCTGTAAGATGAATAAGTTCTGAGTATCTAATGTATAGCGTGGTAACTATAGTTGATAATACTGTATTGTATAATTGAAATTTGCTAAGAGAATAGATCTTAGGCACTCTCATCCCCACTCCCCAATAAAAAGGTAATTAAGTGAGGTGATGGATGTGTTAACTTGAATCCTTTCACAATGTATATATACATCATATCACATTGTACATTTTAAGTAATTACAATCTATTTGTCAATTATACTGGATTAAAGCTGGTGAAGAAAAGATACAAAGGGAATTACCCCAGGCTTCATAACAAAGCACTTGATGTCACACAGCTTAGATCACTTTGATACCATTATTATCTATTTATTCTCCCCAAGTACCTCAGCCCCTTACCTAATTCGGAGAAGGTTTGTGAACACAGGGAAAGTTTTTTATTTTTGAGTGTTGTCTAATGTTCCTCTTCTCTGCTTCACTTAGCATTCTGTGTTTATGCAGTGAGTGGGTGAACCATCATGACCACTGGTAGCCTATATGGAACCTCTAAGGAGATGAACCGAAAAAGGCTTGCCATCTGGGTGTACAGAGCCCCACAGTATGGCCTTTGTTCTATCTGGATACAGCTCTGCAAATGGAGCCTCGGCTGTGTTTTTTTGTCACTACTTACTCTTAGTCAGGTGATTTTGTACTAAACTCTACCTCATCCTTAGGTGAGAAAAGTTAATTCCTAATTTGGGACTGAGCAACAGCAGCCCTGTTTGTCCTTTTTGTTATGGCATTCTGTTTTCATAAGACGATGCTCTGTCTTTATGGCAAAGAAGGGGGACTAATATTTTCTGTAAACAACATGACTCAGTTCCTTGCTTGTTGATTTGTAGGGAAACCTACAAATCGAAGTGAGACTGGGGAGGTTTTTCTTTTTTACATCTTTATTGGAGTATAATTGCTTTACAATTTTGTGTTAGTTTCTGCTGTATAACAAAGTGAATTAGCTATATGTATACATATATCCCCATATCTCCTCCCTCTTGCATCTCCCTCCCTCCCACCCTATCCCACCCCTCTAGGTGGTCACAAAGCACCGAGCTGATCTCCCTGTGCTATGCGGCTGCTTCCCACTAGCTATCTATTTTACATTTGGTAGTGTATATATGTCCATGCTACTCATGCTACTCTCTCACATCATCCCAGCTTCCCCTTCCCCTTCCCCCTGTCCTCAAGTCCATTCTCTACGTCTGTGTCTTTATTCCTGTCCTGCTCCTAGGTTCATCAGAACGCTTTTTTTTTTAAATTAGATTCCATATATATGTGTTAGCATATGGTATTTGTTTTTCTCTTTCTGACTTACTTCCCTTTGTATGACAGACTCTAGGTCCATCCACCTCACTACAAATAACTCAATTTTGTTTCTTTTTATGGCTGAGTAATATTCCATTGTATATATGTGCCACATCTTCTTTATCCATTCATCTGTCAATGGACACTTAGGTTGCTTCCATGTCCTGGCTATTGTAAATAGAGACTGGGGAGGTTTATTGCGGCCCTCGATCAACACGATTTGAATCTGTATTGTTATGTATATTACCGCCTTCATCAATTGTTTTATTTTCTATTTTTAATGAATTATATGGGTTTTGGAATTTGACTTACTGTCTTCTGCTAGAACAGAGTTTCTCAACTGTGACAGTGTTGACACTTTGGGATGGATAATTCTTTGTTTTGTGAGACTGTCCTGGACATTGTAGGATGTCCAACGGCATCCTGGGCCTCTATCCACTATATGCCAGTAAGCCTCTCCCCACATCATGACAACAAAAACTGTCTCTAGACATTGCCAAATGTCCCATGGAGGTGCAAAACCACCTTTAGTAGAGAACTGCTGTTTTAGAAGAAGCTTGTATGATAACTCATTGTTAAATACTCTTTTTGGATATGTTATTAATATGCACAACATATACTGAAAGTTTTGTGTTCCCTTTTTCTTTCTTTTGTTTATATGAAGAGTCATTTAGCTTAGAAAAAATGCATTGACTGTTCTGTATTACTGAAATTTCTCTTAACTTTACAAATATAAATCTTGGGGGCAGGATCTTTTACGAGGGCAACCTTTAGATTAAGCAGAAATGCATACAAATGTAGCTTATTCTTATATATTTTTTAATGTGAACAGGTTCATATATAAATTTATTATTCTATTATATCTGAGAAAAGAAATTCAAATGAATAGTGGATCTTAGCTTAAAGAAAAAAATTGGAGAAATGGTGTTTTAGTTTTTCAACACCAAAAAAGGGGGAATGAGATTAAAAATTGTAGTAAAATTAAAAACGACAACATTTTGAATTAGCTGTTTTAGATACAGAGAAATCAGATTTCCTCAAAAGGTAATATTTTCAAAGAGGTACCCAAACAGAATTTTCCTGTGTTTTAAGACAATAAACTTTATATTCAACACATTTAATTAGCTAATAAAAACTATTCATTCTTAAGAAGTTCCTGAAAGCCATACTATAAAAAAATGCTCAGTTATTTCCCCAAAGGCTTCATTCCAAAAGATAAGCTAGCTCAAATTTAAACCTTCTTTATGACTGTGTTAAGTACACCTATTACAGTACTTTTTGCTATAAAATCTCTTCTGATAGAAAGCAGCAAAAATTAAATCTGTGTTCTGCATGCCAAATCTTCAGCGTTTCCCAGCTGTGCTGGGGTTTCAAGGCAGGCTCTTTCTCATTGCAGTCAGTGTAATGAGCTACAACTGATGGCAGCAATGATGATGACAAAACATGAAGTGGGAATTTCTAATGTAAGCTCATTCAAGTTTTCTGAAACCACTTCCATGTCTGAGTCTTTTAAGTTTTTATAGTGAATTAATAAAATTATCTTAAAAAGCTCTCTATTTTGAACCTTACAATGTTTTGGATTTTTTGTTGTTGTTTTTGTTTTTTGCTGGCCCATAAGTCTCAAAGTTCTTTCCTTGTTTTGGAGCTTTCAAAGTGGATGATTTTCCAGAGCTTGAGTTTCCTTCATTCTATCAGTGACTTCTTCAAAGTGCTTATGATAACTTATATAACCTTTAGAAGAAAATTTATCAATTAAGTATAAGATTAGAAAATATACTTCCTATGTTCTTTTGAGGCCTGCTACAGTTTTGCTGTGAATTTTCAAAGTAGTGTGTAGCATATTATTAGAGAGTAGAAGGGGTATAGCATTAAGTTCAGTAATGTTCTGATGAATAAGTTGTGCACATATATAAAGAAAAATAAACATAGAGGCCTTTGACAAAAATGTAAAAATTTCAATTAGGAATCACTGACTCATCCAAACATGAAATCCTAGAGTTTAAAGAAACCAGCAGAAGTCTCCAAGTTCAAATATTCTAACTCACTGCAAAAAATCTCTTCCAAAAGCATGGTGATCCCTGGAATAATACTTGATGAGAAACTTCAAGGAATGATGAGGAATTTAAATCCATCTAAAAGCTAGTATCCTCTCCTGGTTAAACATTTTTACAATCCTGTTGCCTAAGTGTCAGTATTTTCATTTTGTAGAATATAAACTCTTAGCTGAGGAAGGCAAAGTAATTTGCTCATGAGTTCACAGATGGAAGTAGTTGAGCCTGCTTTTAAACCTCAGTTCTTCTTAATTTAAGGCCATACCTCTGTCTGCTTAATCACATTTATATAATTCCCCTTTCTTACCCTAACACTTTTGAAAGAAATTTTCAAACACTGAGAAAATTTGAGAGAATTTATATATACTCTCTATCTAAATTCTTATGTTCTATACTTGCATTATCACATATCTGTCCATCGAATCCTCTATCCATCCATCAATCCATTTTTTTAATTGCTGCATTTCAAATTAAGTCATAGATGTCAGTACACTTCTCAAATACTTCAGCATGCATATTATCAGAGTTCAATAGTTAATTATATTTCAAGATAACATTTATATACAATGAAGTGCTCAAATCTCAAGTATACAACGGGATATGTATCCACAAATGCATATATCTGTGCAACCAAAACGCCTATCAAGATACAGAACATTACTTAAGAAGAGCGCCTCATGTCTCTTCCCAATAAACCCCCTTCCTCCATATCAAAATTATTTTGATTTTCTCTACCATACATTAGTTTTGCTTATTCTAGAAATTTATAGAGAGTCATTTATATTAAAACTTTATATAAAAACTTTTTTGGGATTAAGCGTCTTTCATTCAGCATGCTGTTTAGAGATTCATCAATGTTATTGCATGTATTACCACTTTTTTCCTTTTCTTATTGAATAGTATTCCATTATAGAATATGCCACATTTTGTTTATCCATTTTCCTATTAATTGACACCTGAGCAGGTTCTAGTTTTTCAGGTATCAAGAATAAACTGCTGACTTCCAGTTTCCAGTTTGGCATGTAAGGAGCTTGGAAGTCATCACACTGTCCTAACAAGTAAAAAGACTGCGGAGACAGGCAAATTCAGGGAGTCACAACTTACCAGAGCAGAGACTCAAAAGCAGAAACTGCCATAGGAAACAGTGCCAGGGTAGGATAACCTGAGCTGTAATTGATGAATTGCTGGAGGCTCCCCGTGGACTGAGTCTGAGAGTTAAAAACTCCATGGGGACCCAGTCATGGGGGACCACCCACAATATTGTGAAATTTATCTCCAGGATCTCAACCAGGTTCCCACAGTAAATAGTGGAGAAGAACCCCCTTCTGTTTCTGCCAGAGGGAAGGGAAAAGGATCGATTTTGAAATACACCAGAGCACTGTGTTCTTAACAAGGCCTGCCTTGGGGTAAACTAATTAACATGAGCCTAACCTACTGGGGTATTATCAGAGCCTAACTGACCTGGGGGAAGGGAAATACCCAACTCCAGCCCACTCTAATCATCCTGCCCCACCTAAGGGAGGAGAAGAAAACTAAGGCACACTTGTGAAGTCTGCAGTCCAGGGGCATAGGCTCACTAAAAGACTGATATCTAAGCACAGGACTATAGAACACTCCCTCCCGCCCCGGCCCCCATCTTACCATCGCACTACTGAAGGCCTATATACAGCACATCCTTTCACCTGGTACATCCTGTCCAGCCATCAGGAAAAAATTACAAGGCATACCAAAAGGCAAAAGACACAATTTGAAGAAACAGAGCAAGCATCAGAACAACATGGCAGAGAAGTTAGAATTATCAGACTGGAAATTTAAAATAACTATGATAAATATGCTAAGGGCTCTAATGAATAAAGTAGACAGCATGCAAGAACAGATGAGCAATGTAAGCAGAGAGATGGAAATCCTAAGAAAGAACCAAAAATGAATGCTAAAATTTCTGTTATAAAGATAATTCCTTACAGTTGACAGAAGTAATGGATATCAAATAAATAACAGACAAATGATGCTACTTGAGAAATAATCTAATATGGAGAAGATAAATAATTATATAAAGTTATTATCAACATCCATTTTCTGACTTTGAAATCACATTCATTTTTTTTTCTAAAGTTTGTAACATTAACATCCAGCCCTCACTTTTAAAATCATATCCTAAAACTTTGTTCCCTTTTGCTATAATCATCATTCTCAACAGGAAAAGTATAGGTTATGTCAAGACCCGAATTTGGGGAAAAAAATCATTTTAAAAGTAGCTACCAGTTTTCTGAGAACTCTGTGGCTTGCCGTATCTGGACAAAATTACTTCATATTTTTTGTTAAGATGATATATTAGATACTCCTAGGTATGGCCAACTGCCCTAGTACTTACCCTAATTTTAGATACTACTACAGTAAAAACTCATTATTTTGGGGTGTGGCTGGAAAGATTCACTTTTTAGAATGAAATTAAATATGCAAATTAAGGAATCATACAAAAAGGAACATTTTTAGTTTTAAGCACATGCAGTAACTTTGAATTGCTAATATGATTCTAGGTAGAAAACTCAGTGGATTTGCTCTAATAAACAGTTTGATGAACTGCATTTGTAGATAGTTGCATCTACTTTGGTTTAAGTATTGTCTTCTAAAGGTCAATACACAAAAATTTATTTTCCTCAAATTTATTTTAGAATTTTAATGCTAAAAATGACTTTGGAGATATTTCGTCAATTGGGGAAATTATTCAATTTATTTAGCAAACCCATTCGTTATAAGAGAGTGCAATGGTACTTTTCAGTCCAACTCCATTTGAATGATTAAATGTCCAAGATTATGCTGCACTACTCAAGATTCAAATACAGCAAATATATGATTTTGTTAAGGGCTTATGAATATATATATATATATATTTTAATTCTTGACATGGAAAATTCACTATATCAACAAAGAAGAATTTAACTTACAGTTAAAGATAATTTCACAGTAAGAAAGTATTGTTTTTAGCCAAAATAAAAATGTATGGTTCCTCCTGTCACTTTTAAGTATCCTTTTTTATGGTGAAAAATGGCATTTTTACATAATTAAAAAGATTTATATTTTTTTACATTAGTAAAAAGTTTTAGAAGTCTTGGAAACTTGAGTTTTTAATGTTTTTCCTTGAAAATATTTTAGTCACAAGGTACTCAATATATGTTTAGGGACTATAATAGTTAATTTTGATTTTAGTAATTCTGCACAATTTTTAGTATAATTATTATTCAGTTAACCAAAATTTTTTAACAGAATTCCAAATTTAATAATTTTAAACTTAATTTATTAATTTACAGATTTACTCCAGAGAACATTTTTCTCTTCATCTATGCATTCTCATGCCCACCATCTATTGTTGCTCCAATAGAACTTTCGGCAGTGATAGAAATATTCTATATCTGTGTTCCCCAATATGGTAGCCACTAGCCACATGTAGCTACTGAGTGCTTGCCATGTGGATAGTGTGAATGGGGAACTGAATTTTAAAATTATGTTTAATTTTAATTAATTAAAATTTAAATAATTACATATTGTTAGTGGCTACTCTATTAGCACCCGTTCCAGACTTTCATGTTCCTAGCTGAAAATTCCACTTTTTCTATGTCACGAAGTTCAGCTGATACATAGCTATTGTCTAATTCTTGACTTTTCCAAGATATTTTCAAGTTCCAGCAACTATTTTTATGTTCCAGTATCCCTTCATTATGACACTAGTTTTTGCTAAATGAATAAGTAGGTTAGAAACTGATAAGCCATACAAAACAATCTACTAATTTACTAACCATTGTTAGATGTTCATCAGTTGCTAGATACTTAAATGTTTCAATAAACATTTGACAAAAATCATTGTTTATAAATAAGGACTGACCTCCACTCTATTCATTAACTTGATGTGCTCTTTCTTTCTCTCATACAAGAAAAAATAAATAAAAACATTAAAAGATGTGAGATATCTGGGATGCATTTGAGTTTACATAATGGGGAAATGCAAAAACAAAACAAAGCTAAAAAATAAGAGCCCTCTAACCTATGTTTTGAGGAGAACCAGGATCCAGTGTGATGATGCGCGCGGTCCAGAAGTCCCCTGGGTCAGCTGGTGACAGAAGAAATATACAATAAAAGATCAAGTGGCAAGTGTTTACTGAGCTCTTTCTTTGTGCCCATCACTGAATTAGGTAATGTGGTAGATATAAGAGGAATTTAAGATGTCATTTATCCTCTGAATGGGTTCGCAATTTAGTGGAAATAAATAAATAAAAATGATTGAATTTTGCAATATGCACATGGGAAATAATAATAAATCCAGGTGACAGGCTGAGTAAGAGAAGTTAGTAAAAGATACACAGCTGAAAGTCTGCAGGTGGAGGGCCAAAGACTTCAGGAAAAAAAGGATGATTCATGTGGACACCATCCTAAATTAGTCGTATTGTTTCTAATCTGAATATTATATGATGATTATTATTATAGTATTATGATAATTATTCTGAGCATTTGTTTTTCAGTTGGAATGACTTCAGGTAATTAATATAAGCAGAATTGCGATAGTCAGCATAAATTGTTTAGCTGGTGTATAGGGCAGTACACCCTTTCTTGGGGGCTTATTACCATTTGGAGGAAATTATGAGGTATGGCTGATGGATGCCTGTGAGTAGAGTCAAAGCTGATTTCCTTTCAGCTTTTAGTATCTTACTCTTTTAAAAAATTACATACTGTAGTATTCACTATTTTTGGCATTAAGTTCTATAAATTTTAACTCATGCACAGATTTTTGTAACTACCGTCTCATCTGGTTATTGCACAATTGCAACATGCTAGATAATTCTCTATTGTTGACTCTTTTAATCAGACCCTCTCCCCTACCCTTACCCCTGCTAACCACTGATTTGTTCCCTATTCCAATATTTTTTTCCAGAACGTCATATTAATGGAATCATATGGTATGTAACCTTTGAGACTTATTTTTTTCACTTAGCAAATCCTTTGAGGTTCAAGTTGTTGTGTATAGTAGTACTTCATCCGTTTTTGTTGATGAATAGAATTGCTCTGTATGGATATACCACAGTTTGTTTATTCATCACTCATTGAAGTATATTTGGGCTATTTCCAATTTGGGGAAATTGTAAATAATGCTGATATATACATTCATGTACATGTTGGAATTAAAAATGTTTGCTATGAAAAGAACAGGTAAGAGAATGGAAGGACAAGCCACAGACTAGGAGAAAATATTTGAAAAATCATATCCAGAACATAGAAAGATGACTCTTGAATTATATTAGAAAGGGTTTGCCCTGAAATAAGGAAGACAATGTTAGAGAAATTGAATGGTAATGTTGTTAAGCCAGCCAGGATTACATTTCATTCTGAAATGAAACAATAATAGGAGCATTACTATGTGGCTATAACAGTAATGTAAAATAATATGGAGACTGGAAGGATGCCTAAATGCAGGAAGGCTAGATTTTAGTAGATGTATATCTTTGAAAAAATGAAAAACAAATAAGATACATGGTGCAAAATTTTAACAGGGGAAGAAAGAGGTCATTGCACTTACAGGGCTGTAGCACATATTTAAAATATGAGAGCTTCTGAGCATGAGCCCAGGCATTTGGAGAGCTTAGATGTGGCAAGCCAGGTCACAGAAGTGATAAACCAAAATGCCATTATTCACAAAATATGTGGGAAGAAGGGGCATGTGATTTCCTGGTTGTCTTAAGGCTGAATGTATTAATGGAGACCAGAGAATGGAATGGAAATTTGAGCAGAATTAAATCATAAATCACCTGGAGCTTGTAAGGGCAGGTGATGTTAAAGGCTTTGCAAAACAAGCATAAAAGGATCTATAGGGAGAACAGTGAATGAGAAGGCATTTATGAAGGAGGTGGAAAGAAAGGACAGCTAGGTGGTAAAAAAGAAAAATGCACAAGTGGCAGCTTGCGGCTGTGGGTGTTCTAGAGATGGCAGTTCCATTTCTGAGTGCTCACCTAAGGACAAAGATATATACTGCAGGGATAGCAGCAGCTGAGCATACAGAAATAAAATGACTTACAGAACGAACGGTTTTGGGGAAATTGAATGCTGGTTATCACATTTTTTCCCAGATGTTTTCTGAAATTAAACTATGTTCATTCTCTGCTTTTTTGTTTTTGTTTGTTTGATTTTACTCTGATATACTCCTGGAAACCACAAAGTGAAGCAAAGCCTTCTAAAGAGAATAGCATTTCTCCCTGAGGATCTGTTACAATTAGTGATTTCAAATAACTCGTGTGTGACAAACAATATGTAGAAGTAACAAAATAATAGGAAGCAATAGATAATGAGATTTCATAACCAACTGTTATATGCTGTTATGGATCTAAGTGCTTTGTAAACTCCAGTTACTATTTAGAATAGTAAAATATGTCCCACTAGACGTTATGGTAGAAGGAAGTGGTGATCCACAATCCTCTGTACTTTAGGCTACAGATCACTTAACTTTAAAAAATATGAATAGCAAATTAATTTTTATCTACTTATCTTTATCAATACACATCTCTATCTATCATTCAATTATACATATATATGTATGTATATACATACACATGTATATATATATACATATATATATTTCAAAGCAAAACAGAAGGAAAAGACGTTGAATTAAGGTCTGTTAAGAAAAAAAGGGCTGGTGGAAAAACCATTAGTTGTTTAAAAGAGCATCAGGCAGATCTTTTTGAATCAGTTATATAATCTTACAGAGACTCAATTTTCTCATCTGTAAAATTAGGGTGAAAATACCTACTTTCTAATTTGTTCCAGAGCACTAAACGCACAACCGTGTAAAGAGCCTAGCAGAGTGTCTCATACATAGTAGTTTCTTGGAAAATCGCAGATGCTGTTCCTTCCCTGGACTGGTAGTACCAATTGATGCATTCCTTCTTGCTAAACAACTGATGCATTCCTTCTTTACCTTGGAAACTAAATGTTCTAACTTTATATTTCCATTCACAGAACCATCTTATAAATCACCTGAACCCATAGTTTTAGGGTCTTTGGCAGATGTGTTTCTTCAAACTACCCATCCTTCACAAATTAAGAGAAACTCTTTCAGAGGGAGAGCCCACAAAAAGCCTCCCATTCCCACCCCATTGAAAATCACTCATTTCAAGACACAGAAGATTTGGAACTCAGAGAAAGGCATTAGTGTCCTGTGAACCTGCCATTCATGCCTCTGAGGCGTTAGTCTCCTTGTTGAGTTCACCTAGAAAGCCTTCCCTTCCTTCCATCTCTCCATGTTTTATCTCATCTTCAGATCCCTGATCAAAGACACTTTCTCTATGAAGCATCTCATTATCCTCTGATATGTATCTTAGAATTGCTACCATATTTCTACCATACAGTCAATATAACATAGCCCAGCACGTACACACACATACATTGTTTATTTGTGCAGCTGGATCCAACTGAAGTTTGCATAGACTTAATTTTTTTATTGAAGTATATTTGATTTACAATGTTACATTAGTTTCAGGTGTACGACATAGTGATCCAGTATTTTTACAGATTATACTCCATTTAAAGTTATTGGCTATATTCCTTGTGTTGTACGTTACATTCTTATATCTTATTTATTTTATACCTAATAGTTTGTACCTCCCAATCCCCTTCCTTATCTTGCCCCTTCCTCCACTCCTCTTCCCGCTGGTAACTACTGGTCTTTCTCCGATCTGAGTCTGTTTCTGTTTTGCTATATTCAATTCGTTTATTTTTTAGATTCCACATATAAGTGAAAACACACAGTATTTGTCTTTCTCTGTCTGACTTACGTCACTAACCATAATACCCTCCAGGTCCATCCATGCTGTTGCAGATAGCAAAATTTCATTCTTTTCTTTTTACGGCTGAGTAATATTCCATTGTGTATATGTGTGTGTGTGTGTGTGTGTGTGTGTGTCTGTGTGTGTGTGTGTGTGTGTGTGAAGCTTGTCTCATAAAGCCTAAAATTTTAAAATAAAAATACTATTTTATTTCTGTCCTTTCCTCTGTGTCATTCCTTCTCTGAGACACTGGCTAAGTAAACAAGGGAATGAATAGCATACGTATATAAGGAAATTGAAGAAAAAAAGTTTTTCAAAGATATTGTTCTACCATACAGTTTACACATGGAGTGCCTGGTATTGTGTCTGTCACTGTGTCATGCTGAATAATAACTTCCTTCCCTTTCCACGGAATACTATTTGCTTAAAGTCAATGTTATACCAATTCACATAAAATGGAGAGGAGAAAATTTGCCACATGTTTTTGGCATGTTTTACCTCTATGGTCATTATAAAGTCCACAAGATAATTTATAATTTTTGCTTAAGCCAATCATATGTGCTTTAAGGAAATGCAAATCAAATATTATTTTATATTTACTCAAATATTTACCATTTCTGATACTTTTCAATCTTTCCTGAGCATCCAGTTTTCTGTCTGGAATCATTTCTCAGCATCTTGAAGAATTTCCTTTAGCATATCTTATAGTAAGGGCCTGCTGGTGGCAAATTTTCCTAGTCCTCTTTTATCTAAAAATGTCTTTATTTTGCCTTCATTCTTAAAGAGTATTTTTGATGTCTTAGACGTCTGGACTGATGGTATTTTTCTTTTAGTACATTAAAGATTTTTTTCTTCTATATTCTGGTCTCCACAGTTTCTGATAAGAAGTCAGTGAAAATTCTAATTGTTGTTTCCTTGTGTGTAATGTGTTGTTCATCCCTGGAAGCTTTCAATATTTTCATTTTATCTTTGGTTTTAGCAGTTTGACTGAGATGTGGCTAGTCATAGTTTTATCTGTTTTTATACCTTTAAATTTCTTGAATCTATAAATGTATGTCTCTCACTAAATTGGGGGAATTTTAGCCATTATTTTTTCAAATATTTTACTGTCCCATTCTCTGTCTTCTTTTTCTGGGGCTCACATTACATGTATGCTAGACTTTGATCTTTTCCCACAGGTACATGAGACTCTATTAACTTTTTTTTTCACTTTTTCTTCTTTGACATTCAGATTGGACAATCTTTATTGATCTATCTTCAGGTTCACTGACTCTTCCCTCTATCATCTCTATTCTACTCTTAATACCATCCAATGAATTACTTATTTTATGTATTTTATTTTATCAATTTTATCCATTTAGGTTTTTTTTTTTTACATTTTCTATTTTTCTGCTGAGATTTTCTACACTTCCTTTTGTTATGAGTACATTAAGCAAGTGTCACATTAAGCATACTTACAATAGCTGAGTTAAAATCCATTCCCACTAATTCCAATATCTTAGTCATCTCTAGGTGCTCTCTTTTGGTCAGGGCTGGAACTAGAGTGAGACAAGTAAGCTTACTAGAACACAAAATTTAAGGAGTCCCTTACTTTTAGATGCTGACTTTGCACCTCCAGGACCCTGAGAATGAGTGCTTCCCTAATTTTGTATTCTAGATGCTTTGCCTGACTAACCCTAATCCAGGGCCCTGCTATTATGAGTCTCATTTTCTTATTTCTTCATAAGTTAAGTAATTTTGGCCTATACAATGTTATGGGTATTTTGAATGTTATATCATAAAGACTCTAGGTTCTGTTATATTCCTCCAAAGTGTGTTGCTTTTTTAAAAAATTTTTTTTTAATTTAAGCAGGTAATTACCTTGGATGCCTGTTATGCCTAACTCACTATAAAGTTGGTCTTTTTGGTATCAGTTCAACTCCCAGGTCAGTTCTCTTACCTTTAACTGGGTTGCTCTGAGTTTGTCTTGCTCATATATGGTTCAGGATTCAGCAAGAAATTTTGGCAGAATATTTACACAAACTTTGGGTTCATTCTCTGGCTTTCTCCTTTCTTGAATCTTCACTCACTTTATACTTTTGGTTGTCCCAAACTCTGTCTTTTGGTTCTTTAGGCCACAAAGAATATAAGTTTTTGGCCAGATGCCAGTCATTGACTGTCCTCAAGTTAAAGTTAGAAACATGGAAAACTCACCCTGTGAAGTTCCCTTCTTCCATGTGTTGACTTTTCTCCAAACTCTGAATGTTCACTCCTCAGTGTCCTCAAATGTTTTCCCCCCAGCGCTTACAGTTATCTGCAGGAAGGAATCAGAGCTTAATTATTAATACTGGAAGCAGAAATCCTGCACCTATTTCCAAAAGGGCCATTTTCTATAAATGGTTGAAGGGAACTTATAGGAGATACAAAAAAATTAGGATCTGTTTTTTTCCTCATTGCTTTAGGATTCATAAAATTTCAGCACTTGAGGTATGCTGTAACTTGGCAAGGAGAGGATAAATAGAACAGGGATGTAATTGGGGTTGGGGAAGGTCTTTAATCCTATAGAACAATTCCCTATAGAATGGTCAGGTATCTAAATCGTTGTATTCAAACATGAGTTGCAATCTGTGTTCAGGCTTGGCTGATTCAGTGTCACAGTAGAGATTGTCCAAGGCTGTAATGTGGTAAGAGGTATCTTAGGAAAAAAAGTAGTGGTTATAGTCAGCTATATGCTGATGGTTTGAATTTGGAAGATATCTGAGTTATAATAGAATTCTAGCTAGCGGAGATTGGGATGTAAAATTGTGGAACTGATAGGAGTGAAATACATCAGTGTCTCAGCCAAGTGGACTGGGGTTTAGGTAGGCCTCTAGGCCTTTTGTTTTTGTTTTGCTTTGCTTTAAAGGAGAAACTGGAGGACAACCAAATTTATGAAGGCAAAACTATTGTAAGGAAGGAGGAAACAAAACCTATTGGTGTTCAGTAGGATGCTGGGATACTTGCGGTATATTGGGTAACTTACATATGGTAGCTTGTTTTAATCTTTTGATTAAAGTTGTTCAGAGGGTTACCCTAAGCATACCATGCTTGGGCAGGAAAATAGGTTTTTAAAAAATAATTAATTAATTTATTTTATTTTTGGCTGTGTTGGGTCTTCATTGCTGCACGTGGGCTTTCTCTAGTTGTGGAGAGCGGGTGCTACTCTTCGTTGCGGTGCGAGTGCTTCTCACTGTGGTGGCTTCTCTTGTTGCAGAGCATGGGCTCTAGGCGCGCGGGCTTCAGTAGTTGTGGCACGCAGGCTCAGTAGTTGTGGCTTGTGGGCTCTAGAACACAGACTCAGTAGTCGTGGTGCACGGGCTTAGTTGCTCCGTGGCATGTGGGATCTTCCCGGACCAGGGCTCGAACCCGCGTCCCCTGCATTGGCAGGTGGATTTTAACCACTGTGCCACCAGGGAAGTCCCCAGGAAAATAAGTTTTAAACCTAGTCAAGGAAATACTGTTGGACCTATTCAGGCAGGATCATTTTAGGCCTTGGATGGACCTGAATCTATAGGTTGTTGGCCTTAAATATCATAGCTGGGTGGAGCCAGATGGCAGGTTGGGCATTTCCTAAGTTCAGTGTTTCTCAGCTGTGACAGATTCACTCTGTGTGCAGCATCTACCTGGGCCTGCCTCTTCACCCTGCTGTGGCTTTGGTGGGGGCAAAGGGAACCACGCAAACAGGAAGCTCATGCTGCCTGCTGTGCCGGAAGTAATAAACTGTCTAAATCCATTTGGACTAGTTATCTCCTTCCCAGCAAAATCTATGAAAGTGTGGCAAGCCAGACTAGGGACTGCTTAACTGCATGCCAGTCCAGAGGAAAAAGTGCAAAATATCCCTAATTGTGCCCCTTTCTGCCTCCCCAAGTTTATTAGTATAATAAGAGTTCTTTTCTAGATCTTGGAAAATTGAAGTATGTAAATGTTCCAGGAAGGGCTCTTTAGGAAAATATAGAGGAAATATTAACTGTCTCAGTTATCTATATTTGGACAACGTGGTTAATTCATTTAGACATAAATTTGGCAAACTTATAAGTGAATGTTTTCCTGTTCTTGGTCATCCTTCCCTTTCTCCCCAACCTGCCACATTACCAAACAAAATTGTTTTCTGTTACTTTAAAAACATCCTTAAAGTAGATATAGATTTTCAGGAGCTGAGCTTCACATATTTAGAAAAGAAAATATTTTGTCTTACATTTGACAAATTTTCTAATTGCATATGCTTGTAATTTGCTATGTCATGCCACATTTTATTAGGTGAAGTAACACGGGGACAGAGACTGCTATGTATGACATATATCAGAAGAAGAATACCTGGGAAATTGAAAAAAATTCTACTGTCTTCAAAAATTATGATCCTGGTAGAAATAACTCATTTTATGCTGAGGGATTTTTTTGCGGTACGCGGGCCTCTCCCGTTGCAGAGCACAGGCTCCGGGCGCGCAGGCTCAGCGGCCATGGCTCACGGGCCCAGCCGCTCCACGGCATGTGGGATCTTCCCGGACCGGGGCACGAACCCGTGTACCCCTGCATCGGCAGGCAGACCCCCAACCACTGCACCACCAGGGAAGCCCTTATGCTGAGGGATTTTGAATGGTCATATTTATCTTCGAAGCATTAGGAAAGCTATGGAGCACAACTCACCGACTTTTCTAACAGAGTTTTAATAGGGATAGAAAATAGTTCCAAATTAGTGCCTTTGTTAAATACTTTAATAGGGATGAAATATAATATAAAAGTTACTATGTGGACAGAAATAATAAAATTATTATTCAAACTCAAAAGTTCACTAAAAGTAAATCATAGTATTTCAATTCTCTTGAGTACAAGAGAACTATGATTGCATGCTTCCTTGTGGATAATGTGCCAGTTTTCAACAGAAAAAAAATGTACTAAAATTTAAAAACGAGGCATAGAACATGAGGTAAATACAGGAAATTAATACCTGAATATAATTATATGCACATTGGATGAGAAGAAAGTAGACTACTTAGAGATTCATTATAAAATAATATGTGTTAAAAATAGAAAGAAGGAAAATCATTACTCATGGTGAGTAACTGCCAAAGTAAAATGAATATAAATTAAGAGTAACTGTCAAAGTTACTTGTTAACAGCTTGTAGAGCTCTCCCTTTTGATAGATAAGTGATATAATCCTACTCATAGCAGTAAATAAAAGCAGTACCAAATTCCTTTAGGGAAGAAAGCAAACAATTATTTAAAAATTTGAGGAAAAAATCCAGGGTTAATGGTAATTTTGGGTTAATGGTAATTTTGGTAATTTTGCTTCGTTCTCTGCAATTAATATACTGGGGCCTTCAAGGGGTAGCCTGGTGGCAGGAAGACCAAGGTGGTGACACAACAAAGTCTGTATTGGATGCATGTCTCACAGCTATCGTTATTCCATATCACCTTAGGATTTCAGGCTTTGGGTCCCTCTTGCTGATATCAAACAATACTTACATTTGGAAATCTTAGCTGGCCTCTTTTAATTTGAACTCAAGTAAGCATCCAGCTTGCTGTATGACTTTTTAGACACCTGGAAATATTCAGTAGCTTTATTACTTACTTCTCAAGAGAAAAATGCTTTGTATTAAAAATGAGAAAATATCCCCTTCTACTGCCAGTGTATTCATTTTGTAAACACACGAGTTCCCTTTGATTTCTGAGTGAGTCTTCCATTATTTAAATTTGACACATGAAGATCTTTAGCGCCCTTGTGAGCCCCACTCTTAAAAGCCATGACTTCTCTGAGGGTTGATAGAAGTGGACTCAGAATTGCCCAATCTAGATTTTTCCATAGAAAAAAGACTTTCTTTCCTTACAATGTTATGGCACTACAGAAATAAGTATCTACGTATATAACAGTAAAAACCCTGTGGCTACATTCCCGTAAGTATTGACCGTCTTGTTATAACAGGAGCTCTGCCAATTCAGAGCAAATAAATTAGAGTCACCCAACTCTCTTCCCACAAGTTCTCCTTAGTGACATAATTGCAGGAAACTTTATCTCTTTTAAAAAAGATAAAGCAGACATCTCGCTATCAAGAACATTGTATTTCTCTATTTAAAATATATAGCCAATTTATCATCAAAATTAGATCTGATTCATGCCATCCTATATCCAACAAGAACTAATTATAGTAAGGGTTATTAGTAAGGAAATGATGGGGCATAGGGGAGGGAGAAAGAGCTAGGAAAGTATTTTTTCTAATCAAATTTCAGTTCCCTGTGACCTACAGATATAACTCTGCACTTAAGTCTTTGATTACGATGGGTTTTGAGATTTTATTTCTGACAGAATGTAAAATATGGAGCTTTGAAAAGAAGTCTTCCTGATTTAAAAAAAGTCTGGTAGGTTATAATACTCCTGTGATTTTTTTTCTAATAATGTTTTTAATATGTAAAGTGCAGTTAGTAGAACACATTTAATTTTACTCAGTAAAGGTTTTACCACCTTCTGTTAACATATTGGCTCTTACTTCCCTGGATAATAATTTTCGTTTGATGAACATCTATGTTTAGTTGGAGCTCTGTGGACTTAAAAAGTCAATAACCTTAGTCAGGAAAATTATATCTCTAGGTAGAAAATTCACACATTTTGGATACCTACTTGTTTTTACATGATTTGTCTAATTTTTTGGCGACCATAGCTCTGAAGTAGGTATTGTTTTCATACCTAACAGTGAACAAAACCCAGACTCAAGAGATGAAGTGACTTTACCAAGCTAAGTGATGGAGACTTGATTCAAGGTCACATATTCTGATTTCAAGTCCAGTGCTCTTTCCATGATTTCATAATGTTCCACAATAATTGGAGGTTTGTGGTTGTTTCAAGCCATGCACTTTTAGAAGAAAGGTGGTTAAATTCTCCAGGGAGAAGCTTCTATCAATTGGTTTTGAGAAACTAAAACCATACAGGAATCTTTTCCTCCACAACTTAATGAATGTTTTATAGACGAAAACTTTTCCAGGTTGTCGAGTGTGAATCAAGGCAAATAGGGACAAATGACACTCCTGAGAGCAAGAGGCAGGAGAATGTGGTAAAATATGACAAGGTAAAATGCCAGACCTTCAGATGACCCTGGAGAGTGTCACTGTCTGGGAAGGTGAGAAGTTGAGTCATTGTGGCCAAATGTACAAAATAAGCATCTTTTGCTAAACCACGAGGGTCACCCTGACATAACTAACTGACATAATGCTACCAATCTTGAGAGATAAATAGTAAGCAGAAATGATAGATTTTCACCTAATTTCCCCCAAAGCTGCACTAGAACTGGTTATAGAAATCTCAGTGAATTCAGGGGGAATGTGGTTCTCTGCCACATGAACTTTGTGACATCATTCCACAATATACCACAGTAATTTAAAAAAATAAATGATTGTAGGTACACCTACATGTCTCTGAGCTTATCCCTGAACCCTCTCTGCAGACGTAGGTTTGCGGCTCTAATGGATTTGTCAATTCCCTGCTGGAAAGAAGCTGAAAAGCTAGTGAAAAACTGTATCATTTTCAATCTTTTAAATGGCTTTTAGGTCTATGCTAATAAATTTTGAAACCATAGTTCATAATTTTTTGTTCAAACACATAATTCTTCTTATTTTGTTTACAGTCTCAAGAGTCTTAGCATAAAATGCTATTTTCATCATTCTAGACCCTTTAGAAAAATTACCTGCCAGTTTGAATTAAAGGTGGCTTTTTAAAAAATATTGTAAGAAAAACCTTGTTGTTCGGAAGTACTAAACAAGCCATCAACTTTTTGTTCAGATACTTTTAAAATGTACATGGGAGGATAAAAAAACAAACAATAGAGTTATATTTAGACTATTTTGTACTCTAATACTATGTTACTATGTGAATAATTTTATTTGTTATAAGTTATGGTATAGAGATCATGGAAAACATTCAGGAAGGTAGCATGGTACAATGAAAAGTATGCCGCACTAGATTCAGGTCATTCTAGGTTCATTTCTGTTTCTTAGTTTCACAAACTTAACTGAGTCATTCAATCTCTTAGTTTCACATTTCTTGTCTGTGAGTGGGTATAATAATATTTGCCTCCCACACCTTATTATTTACAATGGTGTGTTAGTTTCTGCTTTATAACAAAGTGAATCAGATATAAATATATATAGATCCCCATATCTCCTCCCTCTTGCATCTCCCTCCTTCCCACCCTCCCTATCCCACCCCTCTAGGTGGTCACAAAGCACCAAGCTGCTCTCCCTGTGCTATGCGGCTGCTTCCCACTAGCTATCTATTTTACATTTGGTAGTGTATATAAGTCCATGCCACTCTCTCACTTCGTCCCAGCTTACCCTTTCCTCTCCCTGTGTCCTCAAGTCCATTCTCTACGTCTGCATCTTTATTCCTGTCCTGCCCCTAGGTTCTTCAGAACCTTTTTTTTTTTCCTTAGATTCCATATATATGTGTTAGCATACAGTATTTGTTTTTCTCTTTCTGACTTACTTCACTCTGTATGACAGACTCTAGGTCCATCTATCTCACTACAAATAAGTAAATTTTGTTTCTTTTTATGGCTGAGTAATATTCCATTGTATATATGTGCCACATCTTCTTTATCCATTCATCTGTTGATGGACACTTAGGTTGCTTCCATGTCCTGGCTATTGTAAATAGTGCTGCAATGAATATCGGGGTATATGACTGTTTTGAATTATGGTTTTCTCAGGGTATATGCCCAGTAGTGGGATTGCTAGGTCACATGATAGTTCTATTTTTAGTTTAAGGAACCGCCATACTGTTCTCCATAGTGGCTATATCAGTTTACATTCCCACCAACAGTGCAAGAGGGTTCCCTTTTCTCCACACCCTCTCCCCTGGTATCACTTGTAAGATTGATGAACCTGATTCTCTAGAAATAAGAACAAAATCTCTTATCTTACACAGTTTCTGGGTGTCAGGGATCTGGGAGAGAGAGGCTTAGCTGGAGTGGTCTGGCTCAGGGTCTTTCATAAAGTTGCAGGCAAAATGTTGTCCAGGGCGTCAGTCATCTTAAGCCTTGCCTGGAGAATCAATTTCTAAGAAGGTTTACTCTTACATCTTTTATTGATGGCCTCAATTCTTCATGGATATTGACAGAAGGCCATAGTTTCTGCCACATGGACCTCTTCTAACAGTATCATAGCTGGCTTCTCCAAAAGGAAGTGGGGGAGGTGTGTGTGGTGAGAGAAAACAGAAGGTTCATGATCTTAACTAAACACAGTAAATGAGCTTGGTTTTATTCCAATAATCTTTCATTTAAAAAATTCAGCCAGCTGTATTTGTCCTATGGGGCATAGTTTGTGACCTCTTCTCTGCATGCATTTCAGTTCTCTGACTTGCTGGTCTAGAACTCTCTCAAAGAAGGAATTAAAGTCGATTGTATACAATTTGTTCTAAGTGATCACAAGTTGGTGCCTGACCTTGGGTTCTTTTCCTAAACATTTATACACCCTGCTTCCAATAATGTAGTCTAGCGCTTTGCACACCTTTGTACTGAGCTCACTGGTTTACAGAATCTTTGCCTCTGTTTGGTCAGTTGAAAAGTTTTTGTTCAGATTTCCTTTTGGACATCTATACTGTTCTCAAGAACTGATGTCAGTAATATTGCTTTTTATTGGTGAATTCTTTTAGTACGCTGAAATATGGTGTGCCTGTACCTGGGAATTTGAAGTCATTTAGAAAAGCTAGATTCTCTCATAATCTCTTTTCTCATCATGGACCTCAGTTCCCTTTTTTCCTTATTTTATGCTTCTCTCTTTCAAGTTTATATTCAAAGATGTGTTGGGTAAACTCTGTGCTCTGTTTATCATCCATGAGTATTCCACTGTTCTCAAAGGCATAACCAGGACTCAGGCCACACATCCCCCACCAGTTACTGGTCCTTTCCTTTCCTCTCATCAATAGGCTAGTTTCTTTTAAGAGCACTTTTTACACACTGGCTCCACTTTCCCACCTCCCTTTATTTTGACTTTTGTGCCAATCAACTAGACCAGCATTCCATTAACTAAAACTGCTCCCATTGACAAAGATTGAATGTATTTTTGAAAAATATTTCTTTGGAGGGTAGCCTGTCCAAAATCTCACAATTCTAGGTCCAGCTCTGTCCTCAATAAACACCTCACTCAAACCATGATCTTGTCATTGTTTCTCTCTTTCTGTTATTGTGAACAAAGGAATGTCACCCTCCAATATTTACAGGCCCAATACATTTAGGGGATAAATGAAAAGTGGTAACTCAGTAATAGTTCCACAGATGGAAACAAATCTTTCCACCTGAGATGCAGGAAGAATTCAATATAAAGATATTTAAATTAACTATATCTAGTACTTGCCTTCCTGCTTTCAATTCTGGTATTATTCTAGTAGTATCTATTCTAAAATGAGCTGGCAGCATAATTAGATCAAGGAGAAGGGGATGGGAGTTGAGTATAAAAAAAAATCCAACTTTTTTTTAATATTTAGGAGTTTGAAATATATGTGACTATTGTATTGTTTTATTTGAACATTAAATTTAAAAAAGTATATGAAAATTTAAAATACAGCCACTTTTGTTTGTTAAAATAATAAATGCTAGTCCACTTCAAAAAATTCGGAGAAAGAGGTTGTGACCAAAAGCATTTTGGAATGCTTTTTCACAAACAGCTACTCTGAGTATTCTCATTAGCTAAAGAAGCTATTTATTCTGCTGTGATGATATTTCAAATCTTGCAAGCACCTTGCAGTAAAAACCTTGCAAGCACCTCACAATGCTAATGTTAAAACTGCTACACATCTAACTGTACTTTGAAATTTTATTTATTAGAATATTAGAAATACTTAAGAGCAAAGTATCTATTTATGTTTTTGTTGCTGTAGTTTATTTGTTTTAGATGCAAATACATAATTCATTTTTAAAATGTAGAGTTACTGTCATTCTTTTCTGCTGCTGTGAAAATCCTGTTTTATAATGATATCACCTTGATTTGAAAATTGAGATGTGATATGAAAAATAGTGGCACATTTTTTAAAAAGATAATGGATAGTTAATATAATCTTGAAATTTGCTTTTGAAATGTGACTCCTGGAAACTTAGAGAAAAATGACTGATTATTATAAAATTAGTTGGAAAACCCCCAAATCACATTATCATTTGATATAATTTACTTAAGCTTATGAGGACCTGTTTTGGGGAGGGGTCCCACAAGGATTCCTGTTAGGGCTATTACATCTATCAGGATGGCAGACATGAGGTGATGAAGATGGATGTATCTAAATGTTCAAATAATTATATTGGAATATTGTGTGCAATAACGAATCAATAGATTTTCTGCTGAACAAATTGGTGGGCTATTAAAAAGCAAATTTTCAGCAAACTGAGAATAGAAAATAATTATGAAAAACTTTTCAATGCCAAAACCAAATTTTAATTCTGTAAACAGAGATCTACATGCCTAATGGGTGGAGCCTGTCTACTTCAAAGAAAATAGAATGAGTGTAGTATAATTTTCCTGAGAACTCGAGATAAGCAGGCTATTTGGATAAAAGGCTATTCATTGTGATTCTCCCCATAAGTCTCTCTATGCTCAGTGAGCAGAGAAAATCTGGGTGATAAGATAAAAGAGGGCAGAAAGAGAAAGATGAAAAAAACAAAATGATCTCCAATGAAGATAATATCAAAACACACTGTAATGGAGAACAGATGAGAGGACTGTTATCTATGAAGCATAACTTGGTTCCAAACACCTTCTATTAAAATTTTGGCTAACATTATTTTTGAAGAGCCAGGCTCACGTAGAAATAATCTGTAGGTCAATTAGCCAAAAGCGAATTCACTAAATGACCTTGCTTCTTTCAGCTGTATTAGCTTTAGTTAAATAGTTTTCATTTTGTCTTTATAACAGTTTTGTAAGTAATGATCAGTTTGTTTCTTCTCTAATTTGCTAAATAATGATCCTTCCTTTCTACTGGAGCTGAGACCAAGGGCCAGAGAGAGGGAAAGACTTGTAAGCATATGGACATGTTTTGATTATAAAGAATTCTTATCAATATATTCTTCGTAAATATATTCTTTTTCTTTATGGATATATTCTTCATGTATATAGTCATTTAAATTTGTATTTATAAGTAGAATTTATATTTAGGAGTAGATTGTTATGAAAATATTTTTCTTAGGAATATATAACTAGTTTTCAAATATTTTAGAATATCAGGAGTTTTATATGTTTAATTTTAATTTTATTAAATTCAATCTCTTTCTCTCTCTCCCTATCTCTCTTTTTTTCCCATACATCAGTTTCTCCTTTTTCTTCCCCTCAATTGCTAGCTCCTTAGAATGGTGTCATGAAGGTGAAATAAGAACCAGCAAACATAGTTAGAAGAAATAAGTAAATTAGGTGAATTAGTACATTGCTTGACTTCTGTGGGGATGCAAACTTGTTGAAAGAAGGTTAATTTCTATCATTTCCTAAAGAAAATATAAGGATGATAGGAACTTTGCATATAATAAGAGCAGAATAAATTAAATCATCTAACTTTTAGTACAAGTGCTTGGAATGTGCATTTTTATAGCTGTGTTAGGTCATTCCTTTGTTGGCTACATCACTGTCAAGATTTATGATTTTTTAAACTTTGCAACAGGTTTTTATTTTTGCTTTGTATCTATTATGGTGCTTGAAATCTAAAGAAGTACATTTTCTCTTCAAATTTGCATGTGTATGTAAATATCATTTGTCCAGACTCAGCACACTCAATGCTATGGTTTCTTGGCCTATGTTTCCTCTGAAATCTTCAAGCTTTGTCTGTCTATCCAAGGGCCCTGAGAACATGAAAAATAGTCAGAGTTTATAGTTCTTGGAAAACTAGAAGTAAATAAATTTGGAAAGAAAAATTTAATGCTGCCTCTTCTAACTTTCACACCCAGTTTTGGCTCTGCTTATAACTCAGGCCTGATGCAAAATGCCCTCTCAGAGGAAAACTAACAGCCTTAATTCACAGACTTGATTGGTATTGACCTCAAATTCTTCCCTTTCCATGGTCTTAATCTGGGGGTGGACCTAGAGGACAGATGATGGAATGACTGAATCATTTACGAAGGCCTTGGTGTTATCAAGATTTATGATTTTGATGCAAGATTGATTTAGAGTCTATATTACTATTATGCAAGATTTGTAATTCTGCAGTAGATTTGCCACTTCACCCTGCATCAAATGTGCAGAAAAAAAGAATCTAAAAAAATATATATATATCTATTCATATATATATATATGAATAGATATCTGTATAACTGAATCACTTTGCTGTACAATTGAAACCAACACATTATAAATTGACCATACTCCAAAAAAAATCTTATGTATTATGCTCTTCTAGAATATGTGTATATGTGTGGTTTTCTCTGAGTATGAAGGAATGCAGTAAGTTAAAAGAGAAAAACAGGTAAAAAATTATATCATGATATTCATATTTGATATATTGCCATTAATAGATATGCAGATGATGCTATTAAATAAGCGAATGCTAAATTTAAGGAAGGAAGGAATTTTCTTTTAGTTTAGTTATTTTCTCTGAGAGATTTAAATAAACCTACAGTAAATGCACACACACACACACAAATGTGTTCCCCAATATTTGTAATAAAATGACCTAATCAGAGCTTCACACCCATCACGTGATTCGTTGTGCACCACTGTGTATAAATGGATCATTTACAGCCTTTTCTGGTGAACTCAATGTGCTGTAGGAACAGGATTGTTTTCTATGCATGCCATGATGTGAGGAAGTTGGAAAGTACTAGGTAGACAACGCTAGTATTCATAATTTTTTCCTCTTTTTTCTACTTCAGGCTTCAGGAATTGTGTGACTGCCTCTTTTACACTGATGGCCTCAGGAAAAAAATTAAAAAGACCAAAAGTCAGTGAATTATCTCTTTCCTTTGCCTTCTTAAATAGCTCACTGAAAAGGAGCTGCTTAGCAACACTTAACTTCAGTCAACTTCACAGGGAAAGTAAGCGACTGAACACCATCAGGGAACAATCTGTCTGCTTCCATGCCATCTAGTTAGATGTAGTGAGTGGACAATCTGAACAACAGGTGCAAACACTGTTATTCTGAGAGACTCATTTGGTTACTGAAGAAAGGAGTTAAAGAATGACTGTCATGATGACTAACCTAGAAGTGAAATAGTCTTAGAAAGATGAGTGATAGTCTTCTGCTTTTTTGATTTCTAAGTCTTTGTTACATAGGAGTTCATCTTAAAGTCAGGAGGCAAGAGTTGAAATGATAGGGATCATTTCACTAGAAAAAGGGATGTCTCAAAACTGAAGATATTACTAGAGCCTTACTAACATGGATAATTGAAAGAACACTGGTCTGAACGACTGGAAAAACTGAATTGTGCAATCTATTTAAATAAAGGAAGGTTAGTTCATTTCAGATTCACACAATTATTCAAATAAGCTTAATAAAATATGTCCTTATTAAATTTTCTTATTTATTATCAGATGGACATGATATGTGATCAAGGTATTAGTTTCCTAGGTCTCCAGAAACAAAGTACTACAAACTGTTGCTTAAAGCAACAGAAATTTATTCTCTTGTGTTTCTAGGGGCTAGAAGTCTGAAATCAAGGTATTGGCAGTGTGGGTTCCTTCCAGTGGCTCTGACAGAGAATCTGTTCCATGTTTCTCTCTTAGGTTCTGGTAGTTGCTGGCAATCCTTGGCATTCCTTGTCTTGCAGATGTATCACCTCAATCTCTGCTTTTGTCTTCATACAGTGTTTTCTCTCTTTGTGACCCTCTGTGTCATAATTTCCATCTTTTCTCATCTTATGAGGATACCAGTCATTGGATTGGGGCCCATACTCATCTAGTATGTTCGTATCTTAACTAATTACATGCACATTGACACTATTTCCAGGTAAGGTCACTTTCTGAAGATCCAGGTGGACGTGAATCTTGCAGGTACACTATCAACTCAGTATAATCAGTACATTAAGCCATAAGCTTCACTAACCCATGCTAGTGAGTTGTTTGCATATGCAAAGACACCTGCATGTTTTAAATTGTTTCTTAAGAAATGAAATTTGCTATATCTATATATTTTATAACTAATTTCTTAGTGACTCTTTAATATTAATATGACAAATATAAACTTTAGCACATTCCCTCTTTTAATTACCACACATTTCAAATTTATTAAATTAGAACAAATGATTTTATGGTTATAATTATACTTATGATTCATTAGTGTAGCCACCATCTACCTAACGACCCCATATTTTTTTGGAGGATAATAATCTGGCAAAAAGAAAGTGGAATGCAATGAAAGTATAATAATATCCAAAGCGATCCTCTTAAACAGCTTATGAACATGATTTATTGTTGATACCAATATATGTTGCTATAATAAAGTTTTTTTTGGTTTTGTTTTGTTTTTTTTATTTTGCGGTACGCGGGCCTGTCACTGTTGTGGCCTCTCCCGGAGCACAGGCTCCGGACGCGCAGGCTCAGCGGCCATGGCTCACGGGCCCAGCCGCTCCACGGCATGTGGGATCTTCCCGACCGGGGGCACGAACCCGTGTCCCCTGCATCGGCAGGCGGACTCTCAACCACTGCGCCACCAGGGAAGCCCTATAATAAAGTTTTCTACCAAGATGCTTTATTACTTCCCTGTGGATATTTGCAATAGTCATGGCTGCTGGAGAAATAAACCATAAGCTATGGCTTAAATATATCACATTGGGTTTTTCTGATATTTCCCTGTCCTCTAGTATCCTCAGGCTGTCTCTATTTTAAAAGCAAAAAAAAATTGACATCCATACTGCTTACTTGGGGAAGTCCACGGGTGCCCTACCCAATATCTTTGATGATTCCTAGGTCATGGGGAGTAGAGGTTACCTTTCATCTATGTCAGTGACAGTCCTTTTCTCTGAAGCTGTCGCTGAGCACTTGCCACTGCTGTCCTTTTTCCCTGACTGGCTTCATCTCATGCTGGACATCATCCCTCTTCCTTCACATTTCCACTGGGTTATCCCATGATTGTCACACCTGGCAGTCCTTTATTGACATTTTAATCATTGCAGAGAGCCTAGGAAAAAACAACAATCACTTTTCACTGTTTTTAGAAACTTCCTGCCCTTATTTATTAACAAGTGGTCTTTCTCACTTGCCATGTCACTTTGGACATGCCCCTCTCCTACCACCATATTACTGGACCTTGTTTTGTTTTCCCACTGTCTCCTTTCTCTTGGGCTATTCGGAAAAACTTCACATTTTCCTTTTAGTTATGCAGACTATTTTAGGTTTTATATATACTTTTTGTCTTAGCTTCTCTTCCCAAATCATACCTTGGGCAATAGTGGAAATATAAATATGGCAGCTACCTTTCATGCTCAAAGAGGTACACCAAGGTATTTTTCTCGACAAAGAAGACAAGAGAAAACACCTCCTCATATTAGTATTGACATTTCTCTTAGAACCAAAGCCTCTGCCACTAGTGAACCTTAAATTTATTCTTAGACTCTGCTCAAACAACAATGCCTATTTGGTAACCTCAGAAAAGTTAAGGTCTCTCCAGAGCATTGAACCCAAGGGAGTGTTCTGAGGTGTCTCTCTATACTTCATGATCTGCGTGATTGAAGGGAGTTTATATTATAGACAACAGGAATAAAATGGATCTGTGATAGTAGCACAAGGATATCGAGAGGTAGAGGTGAGCTACTTCCAGTACCATGGGACTTACAGAGAGATGCTTTTGAATTTTATGACGTCCATTACTTGGGAGCAGCTCTCTTTAATTATGTGGCTTCCATAACTGTTTTCCTGTCCTTTTACTTGAGGAATAATTTATGCAGAATTTGTCTGCAGTAAAAAAACATATGATAAAAATATAAATAAGAATTTGTTTCTCATCATAAGTGTGAGGTGTCATTGTTCATATTTTACAATTAAATAAACAAGAATGCAGAGTAATGAAATTACTCTCCACTCATATTTCATGATTGGCACAGATGACAAATAAGGCCAATGAACCCTGGTTTCTGATTCACTTTTTTCATCTCTTGGGTAAAGTTCATTCTCTCAAGTATGTGAAAAACTTAAGCTGGGCTTCCCTGGTGCACAGTGGTTGAGAGTCCGCCTGTCGATGCAGGGGACATGGGTTCGTGCCCCGGTCCGGGAAGATCCCACATGCCGCGGAGCGGCTGGGCCCATGAGCCATGGCCGCTGAGCCTGCGCGTCCGGAGCCTGTGCTCCGCAACGGGAGAGGCCACAACAGTGAAAGACCCGCGTACCGCCAAAAAAAACCAAAACAAAAAACAAAACACTTAAGCTATTTTTTTTTTATCACAGCAAAGAAACTTATGTAGTAAGGGGAGAATATTTGTAGCCAACTCATTCAGCTTAAGTGGCTAAGGAAAAGATATCTTCTAACTTCACAAATAGGAATGTGATCTGGGTCAGTTGATGAGTGAAATTTCTCTGTATTTATATATCCTCTGTTGTCTGAAGTCTTGAAAACTGTACATTGTTAACTAACTTACTACTCTGGTTTTTGAAGTGTTTAGGCTATCATTTCCTATCAGCCAAATAGTCAGGAATATGTACATAAATTAGTTTAGATTGAAGGAACTGGTCATGGATTAAGATTAATGATATTACTTAGTTTTGCATCATCTTGCCAAAACCATGGGGAGTAATACAGTTAAACACAGCAAGAGAATAAGCTGTGACTGAAACGAATAATAAGTATGAGCGGTCTATCACCAAAAAAAACTGTCTATAGTAATTATGGCCTCGAGTCTTCTTGCACCATAAACTATTGAAAAGTGTGTTCTCCCAGCTTCAATGGAGCGAGAGACATAGTCTCTTCATAGTTATAATGCGAGGGCTCTTAAATAAGATAACATACGTATAGCACCTAGAACAGTTTCTGGCATTTAGGAGGAGCAAAATAAACTTGAATTTTCTCTTACCATTGCTCATGAGGTTTTTAAACAGGTAATAAAAGAAAACTTTTCATGAGGACTGCAGAACACATAATAATGCCTTTGAAAACTTTGAGTAAAATTTCAGGATATAGTCAGCCTTTTTAATGAGAATGTTTTGATAAATTAGTTGGTTTTACTGTGCTTTTTATATTACTCAACTAAGATGACACTAAATAAGTCATCTCTTGAGTTAGTATTTTTCACCTTTTAGACACTGATATGGGTAAAATGTTAAATTTGCTATGCATTTACCTAAGAAAATTATCCAGTAAGTCCCAGCCCTCAGAATGTTTTGTCCCAGATGCTGCCAGCTGGATTAAGTATTTATCTCTAAATAAGTATAAATACGTATTGTCCTTGTTAGTGTGTCTGACATTTTTTTCACCTTCTATCTGCATGACTTTTCCAGTTGCTCTGTGTACCCTTGTTCCTGGGAAATTTTTACAGGTATTTGATCATTTTCCCTGATTTCCTTCCTGCCCCTCTTCCTGGTCAATACTCCAGTTCTTTCTCCATACTTTCAGTTGCTGCATTTGCTGGGGATTTGCTTGCTTCGTTTCTGATTCAGATTCACTCTGAAGTCACACTTAGTAGATTGAAACCCCATGTACTTAGAACCCCATGTTTTTTGTGGTGTTTACACATGGTGGGAGTTTGATAAACAGTTGTAGATTTGATTTCCTGACACTTCAGGTCCTTGACTCTTACCAGTTTTCTACAGCTGCTTCCAGGATTTGACAGGTTATATTTATGTAATTAGTAATAAAAACACAGAAAAAGACAGGGAGATTTTACCTGGTGCTTTGCTGATACCAGATTCAGTTTATTTACTGATAGTTATGCAGTGGGACCATCCCTGTCCCTGATTTGGAGGTTGTGAGTATGTTGTACATACAGCAACTAGTAATATTTTAACTAGAGAATGAAAAACTCAGCCCATCAACTGGATGTTTTGTCTCAGAAGCAAAAAATCTATTATTATAATCTGCATTGTTAACCATGTGAAAATATTAAACTGGTAGATATTTTATCTGGCATGGTTATTCTCCAGTGACATAAAATATTAAAGAAACTTAGTGGAAGGAGTTACATACAGGGAATAGGAATAATAATTTAAGACAAACAGTAAATATATACATTAAAATATCCATTATCTAAAATGAAATAACTGTATAGTTACCTTTTTCTATCAACAATATTTTTAAAGTAATGAAAAACCCGTATATACTTAGGTAGAATTCTATTTATAAAAATTAATAACTTCAAATAACTATTGTTCTGTCATAAATAGAAGTGAAAAAAATTATACATAGTTACTCTAGGCAAAGCTGATGTTTAAAAAACAAACTCTTTGGGAAGAATTCACTCTTGAGTGTGCATTCTTACATTGCTAATGGAAACTTGGCTGCCATAAATGAAAGGACACAGAAATATATGCATAAAATATAGTTTTTCTTCACAAGTTTTATTTTAACTTTAATAGAGTCTTGAAATGCTATTAACGTCTAACCAGGTTTAGAATGTCAACAACAAAGGGATGTTCTCTTGTTGCAGCATTTCTGTGTTTTTAATTTCAAGGCCTCTGTTATGGCGTTCACATACTGATTAAAGACATTAGTTTTTTTCATTTTTCTGCTAATCTTTTAAGCCACAACTTGAATGATCAGAGACAGTAAATATAAATACATAATACGCAGAATTTTATGTAATCACTTGTATTTATCTAGCACTTTGTTTCCAACTCACTTTCATGTTGTTTAGTCATTCCTCCAGCATCCCTGTGTGTGTAAGCTTACGAGCTTTGTTTCTTGTAGAGGAGGCAGGGACTAGCATTGAGTTGAGAAACTGGGGCACTGGGCATGTGGACTTTCTTCTTTTCTCCTTGATCCTGAAATATGATAAAAGATAAATCCATTTTGCTTACTTGAAAGAATCACCTAATCCTTATGCTGGATTTAGGATATGTTGGCTGGGGGAAGGGGGTAGATATATGTGATAATTAGGTTAGTGGGGTTATTTATTAAAGGCTGAGTTATTTAGTGGAGAAGTATAACACTTTAACATATCCTTAGCACTTATTATGTGTTAGGTGACAAACATGTCATCCCGTAGTCATCTCTGATACCTCAGGTCTGTGCACTGGTTCATAATAGGAAGTCATTAAATGTTAGAGGTTTACCAGATTCTCAGTTTAAATCTAAATTAATGTTAAAATACCACACCCTGGACTTTGTAGAATGGCTAAAGAAGCTTTTCTTCATAGGCTGGAGGGCAAGAGGCTATGTTCCTGCACCTTTCCAGTTACTTTGGTGCAGCCACTATGAGTGTTCCTGGGGTTTCTCACAGCCATACTCTGTTCTTTCTGTAGGGAAAAAACTGGACTCCTGGGTTCTTTACATTCTTCAGCATTTAGAAGGTACTTTAACTGCTATTTTTAAAGTTTAGAATTAAATAATATGATTATTCTATTGTGTGCAGAGTTGATGTTGTTTTTTATGTCTTTGCTTAAATTCTGAAAGTAGAATGGCAGGTGGTAGTTTTAACCAGTCAACTCTTCTATGATTATGTCTTAATTTCAAACGTTAATAGAAGTGATATTTTCTAGAAATTTCATTTCTGAAAATTTCAAAATTGGTGCATTTTCACTTATTTAAAGGCAATATTTTTAGAGTAAAAGGATTTATTTAAATATAGCTTTCAGTAGCTTGTCTTTAATATTGCCGTGTTTCTGTAGCCAAGTTAAAAGAGGTCTTGAGAGAGGGACCTTCAAGATGGAGGAGGAGTAAGACATGGAGATCAGCTTCCTCCCAACAAATACATCAAAAATACATCTACATGTGGAATAACTCCTACAGAACACCTACTGAACACTGGCAGAAGACCTCAGACCTCCCAAAAGGCAAGAAAATGCCCACGTACCTGGGTAGGGCAAAAGAAAAAAGAAAAAACAGAGACAAAAGAATAGGGACGGGACCTGCACCAGTGGGAGGGAGCTGTGAAGGAGGAAAAGTTTCCACACACTGGCGGAGACGGGGAGTGGCAGGGGGAAGCTTTGGAGCCACAGAGAGAAGCGCAGCAACAGGGGTGCTGAGGACAAAGCGGAGAGATTCCCACACAGAGGATCAGGGCTGACCAGCACTCACCAGACTGAGAGGCTTATCTGCTCACTCACCGGGGCAGGTGGTGGCTGGGAGCTGAGGCTCGGGCTCTGGAGGTCAGATCCCAGGGAGAGGACTGGGGTTGGTTGCGTGAACACAGCCTGAAGGGGGCTAGTGTGCCACAGTTAGCCGGGAGGGAGTCTGGGAAAAACTCTGGACCTGCTGAAGAGGCAACAGACCACTGTTTCCTGGTGCGCAAGAAGAGGGGATTCAGAGCACTGCCTAAAAGAGCTCCAGAGATTGGTGTGAGCCACAGCTATCAGTGCGGACCCCAGAGACGGGCATGAGATGCTAAGGCTACTGCTGCAGCCACCAAGAAGCCTGTGTGAAAGCACAGGTCACTATCCACACCTCCCCTCCTGGGAGCCTGTGCAGCCCGCCACTGCCAGGGTCCCGTGAACCAGGGACAACTTCCCCAGGAGAACACATGGTGCACCTCAGGCTGTTGCAACATCATGCTGGCTTCTGCTGCCACAGGCTCACCCCACATTCCAATTATAACTACCATAACCCTCCCTCCCCCTGGCCTAAGTGAGCCAGAGCCCCCTAATCAGCCACTGCTTTAACCTCATCCTGTCTGGGTGGGAACAGAGGCCTGAGGGTGACCTACACACAGAGGCGGGGCCAAAACCAAAGCTGAACCCCAGTAGCTCTGCGAACAAAGAAGAGAAAGGGAAAAATTTCTGCGTGCAGCCTCAGGAGCAGTGGATTAAATCCCCACAGTCAACGTGATGTACCCTGCATCTGTGGAATACCTGAACAGACAACGAATCAACCCAAAACTGAAGTGATAGACTTTAGGAGCAACTGTAGACTTGGGGTTTGCTCTCTGTGACTAACTTGTTTCTGATTTTTATGTTTATCTTAGTGTAGTTTTTAGCGCTTCTTATCATTGGTGGATTTGTTTATTGGTTTGGTTGCTCTCTTTGTTTTATTTATTACTTTTTCATTTTAATAATTTTTTTAATTTTTAAAATTTAAGTATCTTATTTATTTTTAATTTATTTTTTCTTTCTTTTTTTCTCCCTTTTCTTCAGAGCCGTGGGGCTGACAGGGTCTTGGTCCTCCAGCCTGGTGTCAGGCCTGAGCCTCTAAGGTGGGAGAGCCGAGTTCAGGACATTGGATCACCAGAGACCTCCTGGCCCCACATAGTATCAAACAGTGAGAGCTCTCGCCGAGATCTCTTCTCAACGCTAAGAGCCAGCTCCACCCAATGGCCAGCAAGCTCCAGTGCTGGATGCCCCACGCCAAACAAATAGCAAGATAGGAACACAACCCCACCCATTAGCAGAGAGGCTGCCTAAAATCATAATAAGTTCACAGACACCCCAAAACACACCACCAGACGCAGCCCTGCCCACCAGAAAGACAAGATCCAGGCCCACTGACCAGAACACAGGCACCAATCCTCTCCACCAGGAAGCCTACACAAGACACTGAACCAACCTTACCCACTGGTGGCAGACACCAAAAACAACGAAAACTACAAATCCTCAGCCTGCAAAAAGGAGACCCCAAACACAGTAAGTTAAGCAACATGGGAAGACAGAGAAATATGCAGCAGATGAAGGAGCAAGGTAAAAACCCACCAGACCAAACAAATGAAAGGAAAGAGGCAGTCTACCTGAAAAAGAATTCAGAGTAATGGTAGGAAAGATGGTCCAAAATCTTGGAAACAGAATGGAGAAAATACAAGAAACATTTAACAAGGACCTAGAGGTACTAAAGAGCAAACAAACAATGATGAACAACACAAAAAATGAAACCAAAAATTCTCTAGAAGGAATCAATAACAGAATGACTGAGGCAGAAGAACGGAAAAGTGACCTGGAAGATAAAATAGTGTAAATAACTACTGCAGAGCAGAATAAAGAAAAAAGAATTAAAAGAATTGAGGACAGTCTCAGAGACCTCTGGGACAACATTAAACACACCAACATTTGAATTATAGGGGTCCCAGAAGAAGAAGAGAAAAAGAAAGGGTCTGAGAAATTATTTGAAGAGATTACAGTTGAAAACTTCCCGAATACGGGAAAGGAAATAGTCAATTAAATCCAGGAAGCGCAAAGAGTGCCATACAGGATAAATCCAAGGAGAAACACACCAAGACACATATTAATCAAAGTATCAAAAATTACATACAAAGAAAAAATATTAAAAGCAGCAAGGGAAAAACAACAAATAACATACAAGGGAATCCCCATAAGGTTAACAGCTGATCGTTCATCAGAAATTCTGAAAGCCAGAGGGTGTGGCAGGACATATTTAAAGTGATGAAGGAGAAAAATCTACAACCAAGATTACTCTACCCAGCAAGGATCTCTTTCAGAATCGACAGAGAAATTAAAACCTTTACAGACAAGCAAAAGCTAAGCAAATTCAGCACCACAAAACCAGCTCTACAACAAATGCTAAAGGAACTTCTCTAGGCAGGAAACACAAGAGAAGGAAAAGACCTATAATAACAAACCCAAAACAATTAAGAAAATGGTAATAGGAACATACATAGTGATAATTACCTTAAATGTAAATGGATGAAATGCTCCAACCAAAAGACATAGACTGGCTGAATGAATCAAAAAACAAGACCCGTATATATGCTGTCTACAAGAGACCCACTTCAGACCTAGGGACAAATACAGACTGAAAGTGAGGTGATGGAAAAAGATATTCCATGCAAATGGAAATCAAAAGAAAGTTGGAATAGCAATTCTCATATCAGACAGAATGGACTTTAAAATAAAGACTATTAGAAGAGACAAAGAAGGACACTACATAAAGTCAAGGGATCAATCCAAGAAAAAGATATAACAATTGTAAATATTTATGCACCCAACATAGGAGCACCTCAGTACATAAAGCAAATGCTACCAGCCACAAAAGGGGAAATTGACAATAACACAACAATAGTAGGGGATTTTAACACCCCACTATCACCAATGGGCAGATCATCCAAAATGAAAATAAATAAGGAAACACAGCTTTAAATGACACATTAACAAGACAGACTTAATTGATATTTATAGACCATTCCATCCAAAAACAACAGAATAATACACTTTCTTCTCAAGGGCTCATGGAACATTCTCCAAGTAGATCATATCTTAGGTCACAAATCAAGCCTTGGTAAATTTAAGAGAATTGAAATCATATCAAGTATCTTTTCTGACCACAACGGTATGAGACAAGTTATCAGTTACTGGAAAAAAATTAAAAACCACAAACATATGGAGGCTAAACATTATACTACTAAATAACCAAGATATCACTGAAGATTTCAAAGAGGAAATAAAAAATACCTAGAAACAAATGACAATGAAAACACAACAACCCAAACCTATGGGATGCAGCAAAAGCAGTTCTAAGAGGGAAGTTTATAGCAATATAATTGTACCTCAAGAAACAAGAAAAATCTCAAATAAACAACTTAATCTTACACCTATGTAATTACAGAAAGAAGAACAAAATAACCCCAAAGTTAGCAGAAGGAAAGAAATCATAAAGATCAGATTAGATATAAATGAAAAAGAAATGAAAGAAATGATACCAAAGATCAATAAAACTAAAAGATGGTTCTTTGAGAAGATAAACAAAATTGATAAACCACTAGCCAGACTCATCAAGAAAAAAATGGAGAAGACTGAAATCAACAGAATTAGAAATGAAAAAGGAGAAGTAATAACTGACACTGCAGAAATACAAAGAATCATGAGGGATTACTACAAGCAACTATATGCCAATAAAATGGACAACCTGAAAGAAATGGACATATTCTTAGAAAAGCACAACCTTCTGAGACTGAACCAGAAAGAAATAGAAAAATATAAACAGACCAATCACAAGCACTGAAATTGAAACTGTGATTAAAACTCTTCCAACAAACAAAGGCCCAGGACCAGATGGCTTCAGAGGTGAATTCTATCAAACATTTAGAGAAGAGCTAACACCTATCCTTTGCCAACTCTTCCAAAATATAGCAGAGGGAGGAACACTTCCAAATTCATTCTACGAGGCCACCATCACCCTGATACCAAAACCAGACAAAGATGTCACAAAGAAAGAAAACTAAAAGTCAATATCACTGATGAACTTAAATGAAAAGTCATAAACAAAATACTAGCAAACAGAATCCAACAGCACATTAAAAGGATCAAACAGCATGACCAAGTGGGGTTTATCCCAGGAATTTAAGGACTCTTCAATATATGCAAATCAATAAATGTGATAAACCATATCAACAAACTGAAGGAGAAAAACCATATGATCGTCTCAATAGATGCAGAAAAAGCTTTCGACAAAATTCAACAGCCATTTATGACAAAAGCCCTCCAGAAAGCAAGCACAGAGGGAACTTACCTCAACATAATAAAGGCCATATGTGACAAACTCACAGCCAGCATTGTTCTCAGTGTTGAAAAACTGAAACCATTTCCTCTAAAATCAGGAACAAGACAAGGATGCTCACTCTCCCCAATATTATTCAACATAGTTTTGGAAGTTTTAGCCACAGCAATCAGAGAATAAAAAGAAATAAAAGGAATCCAAATCAGAAAAGAAGTAAAGCAGTTACTGTTTGCAGATGACATGATACTATACGTAGAGAATCCTAAAGATGCTACCAGAAAACTACTAGAGCTAATCAATGAATTTGGTAAAGTAGCAGGATACAAAAGTAATGCACAGAAATCTCTTGTATTCCCATACACTAATGATGAAAAATCTGAAAGAGAAATTTAGGAAACACTCCCATTTACCACTGCAACAAAAAGAATAAAATATCTAGGAATAAACCTACCTAAGGAGTCAAAAGACCTGTATGCAGAAAACTGTAAGACACTGATGAAAGAAGTTAAAGATGATACAACCAGATGGAGAGATATACCATGTTCCTGGATTGGAAGAATCAACATTGTGAAAATGACTATACTACTCAAAGCAATCTATTGCTTCAGTGCAATCCCTTTCAAACTACCAATGGCATTTTTCACAGAACTAGAACAAAAAATTTCACAATTTGTATGGAAACACAAAAGACCCAGAATAGCCAAAGCAATCTTGAGAAAGAAAAATGGAGCTGGAGGAATCAGGCTCCCTGACTTCAGACTATACTACAAAGCTACAGTAATCAAGAGAGTATGGTACTGGAACAAAACCAGAAATATAGATCAATGGAACAGGATACAAACCCCAGAGATAAACCCATATACATATGGTCACCTTATCTTTGATAAAGGAGGCAAGAATATACAATGGAAAAAAGACAGCCTCTTCAATAAGTGGTACTGGGAAAACTGGACAGCTACATGGGAAAGAATGAAATTAGAACACTCCCTAAAACCATACCCAAAAATAAACTCAAAATGGATTAAAGACCTAAATGTAAGGCCAGACACTATCAAACTCTTAGAGGAAAACATAGGAAGAACACTCTTTGATATAAATCACAGCAAGATCCTTTTTCACCCATCTTCTAAAGAAATAGAAATTAAAAACAAAAATAAACAAATGGGACCTAATGAAACTTCAAAGCTTTTGTACAGCAAAGGAAACCATAAACAAGATTAAAAGACAACCCTTAGAATGGGAGAAAATATTTGCAAACGAAGCAACTGACAAAGGATTAATCTTCAAAATTTACCAGCAGTTCATGCAGCTCAATATCAAAAAAAAACAAACAACCCAATCCAAAAATGGGCAGAAGACCTTAATAAACATTTCTCCAAAGAAGATATACAGATTGCCAACAATTACATGAAAGGATGCTCAACATCACTAATCATTAGAGAAATGCAAATCAAAACTACAATGAGGTATCACCTCACAATGGTCAGAATGGCCATCATCAAAAAATCTACAAACAATAAATGCTGGAGAGGGTGTGGAGAAAAGGGAACCCTCTTGCACTGTTGGAGGGAATGTAAATTGATACAGCCACTATGGAGAACTTCCAATATGGAAGTTCCTTAAAAAACTAAAAATAGAACTACCATATGACCCAGTAATCCCACTACTGGGCATATACTCTGAGGAAACCATAATTCAAAAAGAGTCATGTACCACAGTGTTCATTGCAGCACTATTTACAATAGCCAGCCCATGGAAGCAACCTAAATGTCCATCGACAGCAGATGAATGGATAAAGATGTGGCACATATACACAATGGAATATTACTCAGCCATAAAAAGAAATGAAATTGAGTTATTTGTAGTGAGGTGGATGGACCTAGAGTCTCTCATACAGAGTGAAGTAAGTCAGAAAGAGAAGAACAAATACTGTATGCTAACACATATATATGGAATCTAAAAAAAAAAAGAATGGTTCTGATGAACCTAGGGGCAGGACAGAAGAAAAGATGCAGATACAGAGAATGGACTTGAGGACATGGGGAGGGGGAAGGGTAAGCTGGGACGAAGTGAGAGAGTGGAATTGACATATATACACCACCAAATGTAAAGTAGATAGCTAGTGGGAAGCAGCTGCATGGTACAGGGAGATCAGCTCGGTGCTTTGTGACCACCTAGATGGGTGGGATAAGGAGTGTGGGTGGGAGATCCAAGAGGGAGGGGATATGGGGATATATGTATACATATAGCTGATTCACTTTTTTATACAGCAGTAACTAACACAACATTGTAAAGCAATTGTACTCCAAAAAAGATGTTAAAAAAAATGTGTAGAATGGCAAGTAATTTCTTTTTTTAATCTTGTTAGGACCTGTCAGTTCTGTTGGCATAAACAAAGGGTTTCGAATTTAAGACCAAGATTGTTTACTAGATATGGATGTAGTTTGACTATAGAATTCTATTACCCAAGACTTCTAGGAGATGGATATATTTTTGGTTTTTATAATACTCCCCTGTCTCTTGTAGTTTTCTTTTTTTCATTGCTTAATGCTTCATTTTTCTACCCTTTCTCTGGAAGAACATTCAGTGTATAATATTGGAATGTACAACCCTATGGTGCATATTTACATTTCATTTTTCATAGGAGTGATTAATTATAAAGGGCTCACCCTTCTTGTCTTTTGCAGTATCTAACATGTATATATATGAGATAGATATATGTATAAACTTTGAAGTTATTTAAAGGGAATGTTCATTTGAAAATGGAAGTTTTTATTACCTTTTTATTCTTGTTCTAACTTTTTCTCTAGCTCAGTTCATGCCTATGAGCCCTCTTTTCTCTTCCAGACTCACAGGGACTTTAAAAGGAAGTGTGGACATGTAGGAAATTGCTGCCTTGGAGAATTTAGCTATACTAAAAGTCTCAATAAATGGCACATATTCGGGAACTGTCAAGGAGGGGGAAATTTCCTTCTCTACCCCTCTCGGGTTCTTGTGGCTGGACTAATAAAACTGACAGAAGATAGATTAACAGAAGAAAAAGAAACAAGTTTTAATTCATGTGCATGGAGGAGTCACAGAAATGGGACCTAAGAAGTGGCCAAAGCAGGCAGCTTTTATACTTTTTAGACAAAGAAATAATAAACTTATGAGGAATTGAGAGAACAAAGAAATTTAAGTTTTGAGTGCTTAATTAGTGAAGAATCTAAAAAGAGTTTGGGCTTGGGGTAGTAAATTAAAGATGTAACAATGTTTGTTTATATAAGCTTCTTGGCCCACAGTCTGTATCTCTGGCGATAAGTGTGTCCTTCTACCTCCAGATGCAGGGAGTGTACCTTTAGCATGACAGATTTATTTCCTGTTTTCAGGGAGACAGAAGGGAGGATCAGAGTATCCCACTTGCATTGGTCATTACTTAAATAACTTTAATTAAAAATACTTAATGTGCCATTGTGGCATATTTTGGGGTGGCCCACTCTGAGTCCCAACAGATATATATGCATATGTATATATGTGAATCTGTGTGTGTGTAAAACATAGGAGGTCATCCAGATCAAGCTCAATATTTTAAAGTCAAGAGGAGCATCTTGCAAATAACTCGGTGGAATTGCAGGAGAAGGTAACACTTCGTTCCGTTTCTGTAGTCTCACCATATTTATAGCTGACTCTGCGGCACTGAAGCTCAGCAGAGGGTTAGAGCAGGAACTTTGGAATTAAGTTGCCGGGAGTTCCGTACGCAATTTTTTGCCATCAACTAAGAGTGTCATTTTGGACAAGTTATTTCAGTATTTTCATTAGTGTCCCTACCACATAGACTGGTTGTGAGTAATGTTTCAGAAGTTGTTGCTCTATGAGGTCCCTGAAATTTCGTTCAGGATTTAAGAGTTCTAAGAAAGATATTTATTTTAACCAATCCTATCTCATTTACATGGATTAGTTTTAAAAGGTGGGAGAGGGATTTACTGGATGCTATGGAGAGAGAAGGACTTGCATAAGTCCTTTGTTCCAACAGTTTCTCACACTTAATTATAGCAGGATAGCCTCATGGTCTGCTGTCCTCAAGAGAGGAGTGACTGGTATACTATTGACGCTTCTTGGGATCAGGACTTTACTGGGTTTGCTGCTTCTCTAGAGCTAAACACTGAACACTCATGGCTTGGCTTGTATGGTCTCAGGATTTCAACTAAACAGGAAGGGTATGCTAACAGCTGTAGCCTCAGTTCCTGACCAGGCTCCTACATTATTCCTTACCCTTCATCTTGTTTATCTGATAGAGGGTCAAAATTACGTTAGAAATGGAACTTTTACTGAAAAAATCTTTTCTTTAAAGAAGAAAGAATCTATCATTGGCTCAGCTTTTATTTTACTTATTTATTTTTTTGTTACTTCTTTTTTTTTTCAAATATATTTATTGGAGTATAATTGCTTTACAGTGGTGTTTTAGTTTCTGCTTTATAAAAAAGTGAATCAGTTATACATATACTTATGTCCCCATATCTCTTCCCTCTTGCATCTCTCTCCTCCCACACTCCCTATTCCACCCCTCTAGGTGGTCACAAAGCACTGAGATGATCTCCCTGTGCTATGCGGCTGCTTCCCACCAGCTATCTATTTTATGTTTGGTAGTGTATATATGTCCATGCCACTCTCTCACTTTGTCCCAGCTTACCCTTCCCCCTCCCGGTATTCTCAAGTACATTCTCTAGTAGGTCTGTGTCTTTATTCCCGTATTGCCCCTAGGTTCTTCATGACCATTTTTTTTTTCTTTTTAGATTCCATATATATGTGTTAACATATGGTATTTGTTATTCTCTTTCTGACTTACTTCACTCTGTATGACAGACTTTAGGCCCATCCACCTCACTACAAATAACTCAATTTCGTTTCTTTTTATGGCTGAGTAATATTCCATTTTATATATGTGCCACATCTTCTTTATCCATTCATCTGATGATGGACACTTAGGTTGCTTCCATGTCCTGGCTATTGTATATAGAGCTGCAATGAACATTTTGGTACATGATTCTTTTGAATTATGGTTTTCTCAGGGTATATGCCCAGTAGTGGAATTGCTGGGTCATATGGTAGTTCTATTATTAGTTTTTTAGGAACCTCCATACTGTTCTCCATAGTGGCTGTATCAATATACATTCCCACTAGCAGTACAAGAGAGCTCCCTTTTCTCCACACCCTCTCCAGCATTTATTGTTTGTAGATGTTTTGATGATGGCCATTCTGACTAGTGTGAGGTGATACCTCATTGTAGTTTTGATTTGCATTTCTCTAATGATTAGTGATGTTGAGCATTCTTTCATGTGTTTGTTGGCTTTCTGTATATCTTCTTTGGAGAAATGTCTATTTAGGTCTTCTGCCCATTTTTGGATTGGGTTGTTTGTTTTTTGATATGGAGCTGCATGAGCTGCTTGTAAATTTTGGAGATTAATCCTTTGTCAGTTGCTTCATTAGCAAATATTTTCTCCCATTCTGAGGGTTGTCTTTTCATCTTATTTACAGTTTCCTTTGCTGTGCAAAAGCTTTGAAGTTTCATTAGGTCCCATTTGTTTATTTTTGTTTTTATTTCCATTTCTCTAGAAGGTGGGTCAAAAAGGATCTTGCTGTGATTTATGTCATAGAGTGTTCTATGTTTTCCTCTAAAGGTTGTCTGACCTTACATTTGGTCTTTAATCCATTTTGAGTTTATTTTTGTGTATGGTGTTAGGGAGTGTTCTAATTTTATTCCTTTGCATGTAGCTGTCCAGTTTTCCCAGCACCACTTATTGAAGAGGCTGTCTTTTCTCCACTGTATATCTTGCCTACTTTATCAAAGATAAGGTTACCATATGTGTATGGGTTTATCTCTGGGGTTTCTATCCTGTTCCATTGAACTATATTTCTGTTTTTGTGCCAGTACCATACTCTCTTGATTACTTTAGCTTTGTAGTATAGTCTAAAGTCAGGGAGCCTGATTCCTCCAGCTCCATTTTTCTTTCTCAAGATTGCTTTGGCTATTCTGGGTCTTTTGTGTTTCCATACAAATTGTGAAATTTTTTGTTCTAGTTCTGCGAAAAATGCCAGTTGTAGTTTGATAGGAATTGCATTTAATCTGTACATTGTTTTGGGTAGTAGAGTCATTTTCACGATGTTCATTCTTCCAATCCAAGAACATGGTATATCTCTCCATCTATTTGTATCATCTTTAATTTCTTTCATTAATGTCTTATAATTTTCTGCATACAGGTCTTTTGTCTCCTTAGGTAGGCTTATTCCTAGATATTTTATTCTTTTTGTTGCAATGGTAAATGGGAGTGTTTTCTTCATTTCACTTTCAGATTTTTCATCATTAATGTATAGGAATGCAAGAGATTTCTGTGCATTAATTTTGTATCCTGCTACTTTACCAAATTCATTGATTAGCTCCTGTAGTTTTCTGGTAGCATCTTTAGGATTCTTTATGTATAGTATCATGTCATCTGCAAATAGTGACAGCTTTACTTCTTTTCCGAATGGATTCATTTTATTACTTTTTCTTCTCTGATTGCTGTGGCTAAAACTTCCAAAACTATGTTGAATAACAGTGGTGAGATTGGGCAACCTTGTCTTGTTCCTGATCTTAGTGGAAATGGTTTCACTTTTTCACCATTGAGGATGCTGTTGGCTGTGGGTTTGTCATATATGGCCTTTATTATGTTGAGGAAAGTTCCCTCTATGCCTACTTTCTGGAGGGTGTTTCTCATAAATGGGTGTTGAATTTTGTCGAAAGCTTTCTTTGCATCTATTGAGATGATCATATGGTTTTTCTCCTTCAATTTGTTAATATGGTATATCACATTGATTTGCATATATTAAAAAATCCTTGCATTCCTGGAATAAACCCCACTTGAACATGGTGTATGATCCTTTTAATGTGCTTTTGGATTCTGTTTGCTAGTATTTTGTTGAGGATTTTTGCATCTATGTTCATCAGTGATATTGGCCTGCTGTTTTCTTTCTTTGTGACATCTTTGTTGGGTTTTGATATAGGGTGATGGTGGCCTCGTAGAATGAGTTTGGAAGTGTTCCTCCCTCTGTTACATTTTGGAAGAGTTTGAGAAAGATAGGTCTTAGCTGTTCTCTGAATGTTTGATAGATTTTGCCTGTGAAGCCACCTGGTCCTGGGCTTTTGTTTTTTGGAAGATTTTAATCACAGTTTAAGTTTCAGTGTTTGTGATTGGTCTGTTCATATTTTCTATTTCTTCCTGGTTCAGTCTTGGAGGGTTGTACATTTCTAAGAATTTGTCCATTTCTTCCAGGTTGTCCATTTTATTGGCATATAGTTGCTAGTAGTAATCTCTCATGATCGTTTGTATTTCTGCAGTGTCAGTTGTTACTTGTATTTCATTTCTAATTCTATTGATTTGAGTCTTCTCCCTTTTTTTCTTGATGAGTCTAGCTAATGGTTTATCAATTTTGTTTATATTCTCAAAGAACCAGCTTTTAGTTTTATTGATCTTTGCTATTGTTTCCTTCATTTCTTTTTCATTTATTGCTGATCTGATCTTTATGATTTCTTTCCTTCTGCTAACTTTGGGTTTTTTTGTTCTTTCTCTAATTGCTTTAGGTGGAAGGTTAGGTTGTTTATTTGAGATGTTTCTTGAGGTAGGGTTGTATTGCTGTAAACTTCCCTCTTGGAACTGCTTTTACTGCATCCCATAGGTTTTGGGTTGTCGTGTTTTCATTGTCATTTGTTTCTAGGTATTTTTTGATTTCCTCTTTAATTTCTTCAGTGATCTCTTGGTTAAGTAGTGCATTATTTAGCCTCCATGTGCTTGTAATTTTTACATATTTTTTCATGTAACTGATATCTAGTCTCATAGCGTTGTGGTCGGAAAAGACACTTGATATGATTTCAATTTTCTTAAATTTACCAAGGCATGATTTGTGACCCAAGATATGATCTATCCTGGAGAATGTTCCATGAGCACTTGAGAAGAAAGTATATTCTGTTGTTTTTGGATGGAATGTCCTATAAATATCAATTAAGTCCATCTTGTTTAATGTATCATTTAAAGCTTGTGTTTCCTTATTTATTTTCATTTTGGATGATCTGTCCATTGGTGAAAGTGGGGTCTTAAAGTCCCCTACTATGACTGTGTTACTGTCAATTTCCCCTTTAATGGCTGTTAGTATCTGCCTTATGTATTGAGGTGCTCCTATGTTGGGTGCACAAATATTTACAATTGTTATATCTTCTTCTTGGATCGATCCCTTGATCATTATGTAGTGTCCTTCTTTGTCTCTTCTAATAGTCTTTGTTTTAAAGTCTATTTTCTCATATGAGAATTGCTACTCTAGCTTTCTTTTGATTTCCATTTGCATGGAATATCTTTTTCCATCACCTCACTTTCAGTCTCTATGTGTCCCTAGATCTGAAGTGGGTCTCTTGTAGACAGCATATATATGGGTCTTGTTTTTGTATGCATTCAGCCAGTCTATGTCTTTTGGTTGGAGCATTTAATCCATTTACATTTAAGGTAATTATCAATATGTATATTCTTATTACCATTTTCTTAATTGTTTTGGGTTTGTTATTGTAGGTCTTTTCCTTCTCTTATGTTTCCTGCTTAGAGAAGTCCTTTAGCATTTGTTGTAAAGCTGGTTTTGTGGTGCTGAATTTGCTTAGCTTTTGCTTGTCTGTAAAGGTTTTAATTTCTCCATCAAATCTGAATGAGATCCTTGCTGGGTAGAGTAATCTTGGTTGTAGGTTTTTCCCTTTCATCACTTTAAATATGTCCTGCCACTCCCTTCTGGCTTGCAGAGTTTCTGCTGAAAGATCAGCTGTTAACCTTATGGGGATTTCCTTGTGTGTTATTTGTTGTTTTTCCCTTGCTGCTTTTAATATGTTTTCTTTGTATTTAATTTTTGATACTTTGATTAATATGTGTCTTGGCGTGTTTCTCCTTGGATTTATTCTTATGGGATTCTCTGTGCTTCCTGGACTTGACTAATTATTTCCTTTCCCATATTAGGGAAGTTTTCAACTATAAACTCTCCAAATATTTTCTCAGTCCCTTTTTCTTTCTCTTCTTCTTCTGGGACCCATATAGTTCAAATGTTGGTGTGTTTAGTGTTGTCCCAGAGGTCTCTGAGACTGTCCTCAATTCTTTTAATTCATTTTTCTTTATTATGCTCTGCAGTAGTTATTTCCATTATTTTATCTTCCAGGTCACTTATCCATTCTTCTATTGCAGTTATTCTGCTATTGATCCCTTCTAGAGAATTTTAATTTTAGTTATTGTGTTATTCATCACTGTTTGCTCTTTAGTTTTTCTATGTCCTTGTTAAACGTTTCTTGTATTTACTCCATTCTATTTCCAAGATTTTGGATCATCTTTACTATTATTATTCTGAATTCTTTTTCAGGTAGACTGGCTATTTCCTCTTCATTTGTTAGGTCTGGTGGGTTTTTGCCTTGCTCTTTCATCTGCTGTGTGTCCCTCTGTCTTCTGATTTTGCTTAACTTACTGTTGGGGGTCTTACTGTTGCTTAACTTACTGTTTGGGGTCTCCTTTTCACAGGCTGCAGGTTCATAGTTCCTGTTGTTTTTGGTGTCTGTTCCCAGTGGCTAAGGTTTGTTCAATGGGTTGTGTAGGCTTCCTGGTGGAGTGGACTAGTGCCTGTGTTCTGGTGGTTGAGGTTGGATCTTGTCTTTCTCATTGGCAGGTCCACGTCTGGTGGTGTGTTATGGGGTGTCTGTGGCCGTATTATGATTTTAGGCAGCCTCTCTGGTAATGGATGGTGTTGTGTTCCTGTCTTGCTAGTTGTTTGGCATAGGGTGTCCAGCACTGTAGCTTGCTGGTCATTGAGTGGAGCTGCGTCTTGGCGTTGAGATGGAGATCTGTGGGAGATTTTTGCCATTTGATATTATGTGGAGTTGGAAAGTCTCTTGTGGATCATTGACCTGAACTTGGCTCTCCCACCTCAGAGGCATAGCCCTAACGCCTGGGTGGTTGTAGGTAGGAGGTTTCAATTCCTTGCCACATGGAACTCTCCTTAGGGCTGCTTTAGTGTCCTCATGACATGGCCTCTGGCTTAACCCAGGATGAGTTATCTGGCCCGTGGTCCCTAGGACTGTCGCGGCTTTGGCTGCTCGGACCCTTCCAGAGCTGGCAGCCTTAGTGAGGCCACCGTCCCCTTGGGCTCTGGGGCAGTTCAGTGATGGCGGAGGGAAGAGACCCCGAGCCAGGAGTTCCAGCTCTGAGGAAATGCAGGCTGCATTCTGTTGGCTCAGCTTTTAAATCTCACTTACGTAGACTAAATTTAGTAATATCCTGAATTGACACTTTTTTTTTGAAGCTAGGTCTTGTGGACCAGTATAGATTTATCTCTAGTTTACTCACCTTAAGTGGTACCAAAACATAACATCTAAACTTAAATATGGTAAGTATGACTCTCAATTTCTTTTTTTCCAAGGAAGGATGTCACAATATTATTTTGTAAATTTCACATACAGAATGTGAAAAAGCCTACCAAATGTTTGCTGTGTAGCAATTCCATCAATGTCTTGATACTTTCCTCCTGGGGGGGGGGGGTTCATTCAGAGTGAATTGCTCTCAATTTCAAGGTCTAAGGAAAAGGCCATTTTCTTAGAATGTAAATCATGTTATAGTCAAGCTATCACTATTAAAACAATTTGTTGGAACAGCTGAAATTTTGTATTAATTTATAAATATATATTAAAGCACTATATGTTTATCTTCTTAATAATAGTGGAGGTGAAGATGGTTTATATACTACAGGATCTTATTGAAGAAGCAACTGGGATTTATTTATTAGTGGATTGTAGAAAGAAATATCCTCACTCATCTTTTTGGAAACTAGAAATCAGTCCTGAATTCTAAATGAAAATGTTAATTAACTATGATATTTATTAGGATATTTTTAAACTTTGAAACTATGCAGAGCCTATTTAACTTTCTTGTTACACATATGGAGTACTGAGAAAAGAAGCATAACTTATGACTATATTCATGAACTTTCACTTGTGATTAATAATAAAACAGTGTTTTAATATATAAAATATTCATGTATTAAAGTAAAATAAACTTAGTTATGTAGATAACTAAATCAGTTTCACTGGCATTAGGAATATGTTTTGAAGTAATATTAAAGACAAAACTTTTATGTTTAAGCCAAAAACATCATTAAATGTCATAAGTTATTTTTTACTATAAACATTTTGACATCACACTATTATACTATAAGTTCTTTTTCTATTTCTCATCTCCCTTCTTTTCCTAGTCTGAACATTTCTTTTCCTATTTTGCAGACTATTCATTCTGAGCAGATATTACCTAACAAGAAAAATGTCCTGAATTACATGCCTGATGACCTCATGCTGAAACCTGTTTTGCATTACTGTCCTCTGAGGGAGGACAAATTCAAGCATCTTAACTAGATTTATAGATTTCTGTTGATTCACTGCAGGAATGTTTTAGAATGTCTCAGAGTGCAGTGGTTTTGTGATAACCAGTGGAAGAAGTTATGGCCTGTCACAATTTGTATTTTAAGTAAATTCCAATTACTCTTGTAGTGTGTGTAGCAGAGCAGATGTTTTGATACTTGATGGTACTATGAAAGAGTACAGGAATGTGCACTTCTTCTCTATATGGGAGCATCAATTTTTTTCCAGTCTCTGGAACCCTTGAAAGAATGTGGCAAGAAGCCCTGGTGACCATAAATTCGTTCTCTTAAGTCTGTGAGTCTATTTTGTAAATAAGTTCACTTATATCATTTTTTAAAGATTCTGCATATAAACGATATCATATAATATTTGAATTTATGGTTACCTTTGGGGAAGGGTGGGCGGGAGAGATAGATTGGGATTTTGGGATTGACATATACACACTGCTATATTTAAAATAGATAACCAACAAGGACCTACTGTAAAGCACAGGCAACTCTGCTCAATATTCTGTAATAATCTACATGGGAAAAGAACTTGAAAAAGGATAGTTACTTGTAAATTATAACTGAATCACTTGGCTGTACACCTGAAACTAACACAACATTGTTAATCAACTATACATATATATATATATATATAAAGCCCTGGTGTTTACACCCCATGTGTTGGGGTGGGTACAAAGAAGACACTGTTGAACACTTGAAGGGCTTATTGTCTACTTGGAGAATGTGCTAGGTTATTTTGGTGGCTAGAAATAGAGATTCATGAAGCTTACTTCAAACAGTAAAATTGTGGTTATTCTACATGAGAATGAGGATGAAAGTTGTCTAATAGAAACCCAGAAATAAGCTAGAGATCATAGAAACTAGAAAGTAGTTTAGGATCTAGGAAAATCCAGTTAAGCTTTAGCCCTCATCAGTAGGAGATCCTCCATCCGGTGCTACTGAAATAGACACTTTTCCTTGTTTCTGCTTTTACTGTAATCATTTGCTTCACTTTCTTTTATGAACATCTTTTACCTACTTCAGTTTCAACTTACTTTAACATAAACATAGTTATATTTTTACTTGCAGCCCATTCTGACCCCTGAAGCTTCATGACCTCCCCTACTGTGTATATTTTCAGCTCCTGCTCCTGCTTCCAACTCTTCATCTCCTACAGGTCATGTTTACATTCCTAAGAGAGGAATTTGAATAAATTCTCTAATTCCTTTTATGTGTATTTGGTTAGAGTTTTAATGCTGGCCAACCTACATAGATTTGTTTTTCTTTGGTTAGTTGCTATTCCCTGGTCCACTTCCTAAGTTGGAGGATCCTGTATTACGGAATGTGGCCTCCTAGAGGTAATGAACTACTTGAAGTTCCTCCCTTATCCTGCCTTAAATCTTTATGCACATGGAAAATTTTCTTAGAAAACAACTGTGGAAGTGGAAGGCATTATGGTTAAACTGTTCAGTATAGGAGGAAATACATAATGATAATTGTGTTTGCTATGTAAGTTAGGTGACCAAAAATTAAAATTTTGACCAATGAAACTGAATTAATGGCTTCAAGGATCCAGAACCCCAGTAAAGACAACAAAATAAAGAGATCAATGGCTTAGAAAAATAAATTTTAGAAGTGAAAAGGACCTTAATAATTATCGTGGCAAACTACCCAATACAAGAAGACTGAAATACAGATTGAGGTAGATATTAGAATGTAAGTCTACTGACTCTAAGCCCATTTCTCTTTTCACTGTGTCCCACTGCCTACTCATGCACATTTATGAAAAGAAAAAAAAGTATTTGCAACATAATAGTTTCCAAAGGAAACTTTATGACTTGCTTCATATTTCCAAGTCTTTCACATTCTATATCTCTTTCTGGGGGACTCCATTTATGGTAAGGCCAAAAGGAAAAAAAAGGGCAAAGGACTAAAATTTCTCATTTGATGAGTAATAACCACAAATTAGTATATTTATTATTACAATTCAGCCTTGAGAATACAAGTTTTTAAATTAAGTCAGAAATGAAATTTTTAGCTTTGGTTCAAGATGACTGATTGTTTGCACTTAACACTTTTCTTTCCTAAGAAATCATAAAAATGATAAAAAATATTTTAGAAGACATACAAACCTACAAAAAGATGTACATGGGAGCTGACAGATGAACTAGTGCCAAGAAAGCCAAAGCTTAGAATATGTTCAGGTATGTATCTGCTGATCTGCTTAGTAGAATCTCAGAAGAGCTCTGATTACTGGAGAGGCAATACTGTGGAGGTGAAAAACAGGGAGATTAAAGTCTGTATGAAGAACAGTCACCCTCCCAACTCTCTTTCTAGTAAGTGAGGGACAAACCATTTTCATTTTGTGTATGTTGAATTCTATCAACATAAAGTATGGTCTGGTGCCCCTCATGCTCATGTTCAAGTGGGGACAGCCATCTACAAGCCCCTTCTCCACAGACAGAGCTTGCAATAAACACTTCCATTTATTCATGTTTAAATTTATACATATTGGAATATAATATGAATATGAGTGAGCCTAAAAACAGTGAGAAGAAATATTGGAACTAGAGAACAAATCACAGGAGACATGAAACCTGCATTCTATTGCATGTTTTTCCTCCATGAACCCTGCAAGGCATTCAAGGCAGAGATTTGGAGAATCCCGAGAAGTGTCTCTCATGGTGAAAAACTGGATGGGGATGCGTGCCACTGAGAAAGAGGGATTAAAATCCATCAGGACACTTTTCCCCTATCTTCTCTTTGGAACAGGAGCCTTAATCTGTGGGGAGAAGGGAAATAAACACTTTTGCTTGTAGAACACTAGTGAAAACAGATTGCAGCTGGAGAAGAGAACCAGAAAAATCGATCCCTAATTGAGGGGAAGGGAAGTACTTGAATTACCAAGAGGGCTAAATGTGAGTTGAAGGTTATGGTATTTGGATATGGATAAGATTTTTAAAAAATCAGTTGCCAAAAATTTCAGGAGAAACAGGATATTTGCATAGTCTCAAAGTATCTCCACCAAATATTATTATTTGTCAAGGGATAAAAGTAACTTTATAATGAAAAAAACATGGCAAACATCACCTAAACCAAATGACCAAGATTGAAATTGTTAGTAATAATGTGTATTTACATCATGTACTCCCTGAAATTGTGCACTGAAAAGAGACTATCACCTCTATTACATTCATCTCAAAACTCCATAACGTCATTCTAACTATAAAGATATGTCAAACTTAAAATTGAGGAACTGTCTACAAAATGTCTGGCAATTACTCATAAAATGTGTCAAAGACATGAAAGACAAGGAAAATCTCAGGAACTATTACAGAATAGAGAATTATGACAATCAAAGTCTATGCAGGATCCTAGATTGGATCCTGGAACAGAAAAAGGACACATTTGGGAAAACTGGTGAAACTCAAAGTTTCCAGTTTGGTAAATAGTATTGACCAATGTTAATTTCTTAATATTGATTGTTGTACAATGCTAACATTAGGAGATTCTAGGTGAAGAATATAAAGGAACTCTCTACTATTTTTACAACTCTTCTCTAAATGTAAAATAACTTTAAAATATAAAATATTTCAAAATTAGAAGCTAATTGTATGTATAATTTTTATACCTCAAAAGAGATGACAAAAGTGTTGGAATTTGAAAAGGACTCTCAGATGTCTAGGAAATAATGAGATGAGTCAAAACATTGGACTTATAGAGTAGGAAATGTCATTCTAGCACTCTTGGGTAGTGAGACAACTTAGGTCCTTATCAATTATCAATCTCTACATGACCCTTACAGGTGTCCTCAGCTTATATAATGTGGAGTCAAGAGATGTTGGCTATGGTTTGTGAGTTAAGAAATGTAGTTTTAAATATATTGTTTGAATTTGCATAGCTGACCGATCAGAATAGTGATTAAACAATATTAGCAGAAGGAGTAGATGAGGAAGTGTAAGGGAACTCATACTTATCTACCATATTAGGAAGTCAACAGCTAATATATAAAGTCAATAGCACAGTAAAATTTAGATGCAGCAACATTATTTGGAGAAGAGAATTTAGTCATCCAAAGAACTAAAACAGAAAAAGAAAAGTGTGAAAAAATTGATAGAGGGCATGGGTTGATTATCAAGGAAAGGGGAAGTTTGAGACAGGGGCTTATAGTTCTTCATTGTAAACCTTTCTATCACCTTTAATCACACATTTGTATATATTACTTTTCTTTGGACTGAACTGTCAATAATCTGTTACAGCCATAAAACTATGACCAAAATAAATATGTATTATTTTTTCTTTTCTTTCTTTTATATGTTTATGTACATACACACATATATGAAAGAGAATCTTATACATTCCATATTATAAATGAGCAAATGTAAAGCTAAATCACTGAGAACGATTTCTAGCAGTAGATTCAGAAATTCAAGTGGCAGCTATCTTCATGTTAATTATTTAAGCAATGCCACTTTTTCTAAGCTGTCTAGGAAACAAATTGATAGCACTTTTTCTTAAACTGAAAATCACCTAGCTCCCATGTCTAGAGCTTATTTGAACACAACTAACATGTTTATTTATTTAAAATTCCCTTGAAAATCATTTGTTTTATTGAAAACCTTTAAGTTTATAATTGAAAAATAATCCAAATGAGTGATTGTTTTAGGAGTAGATATTTAGTGAGTAAATATTTGAAATAATCTGTCCAGAAAATTGATAGTATGATTCTCTAGGTATACTGTAAATGCATATTAAATATCTTAAGACAATATTGAGTGGATTGAATGTTTTGAAGAAGTTAATTTACATTCTACTATTGGATAATTGAATAAAAAGAAGTTTACATAATTGTTTTCCTAAATAGGTTTGGGTCAAATGCTTTTTCACACATGCCATTCCTTGGCGGCTCAGCAAATGAAGTTCTTAGGAAAGAAGTCATTGATGTTCAGAACTTAACCTGTATGCTACTTGACAGGATTTCACTGTGGACAGAAGATTCTGACAAATATTTTAGCTAACAGTAAGAAAAAAAAGAATTTAGTACTAAAACCACATCTAATCTAACTCCTTAGTGTAATACAGCTGCCCATAATCAAGCATTAAATGGATCTGCATAATTTTACTGACTCTGCTCCAACCTGAGACCCAGCTGCTGCTGTCTATGATATTTTTTCAGAGGGACTCTTGCCCAGTTGTCCACATTTTCCTGGCTATCAGACCATTTATTAGGCTTCTGGTAGGAACCCTCTATTCCGTTACTCTGATGATCTGTTCTGGACATACACCTCAGGTGTTGGCCCTCAGTAATCCTTCTCAGAAATGATCTGATAAATCCCATTCTGGCTTCACCCATCACTGTGTGGGTCAAAGACCTTTTCCTTCCACCAGCCTCCCAACTGGGAAGGAAAATGGCAACGTTGTGTATGGGCTGGAAGCATTTGTGGCTGTGCCTGACCACTCCCAACCACACACATAATTCTGGTCCCATTTTTTACCTTTCTCTTTTTTCAGAGAGTAATGATAGCATGAGCACTGGAGCCAGATTTCTTTCAAATCCCAAATCCGCGGTTACTAGCCATGTCCCTTTAAACGCACATGTGCCTTTAGAAGTTTCTCCTTTCCAAGTTTCAGTTCCTCATCTATAAAGTGTGAATAATAATTGCATTTCTTCCTAAGATTCTTGCTATGAATGAATGAATGACATTTTTCATGTACTGTGCTTGGTGACATGGCTGGTACTACATGAATGCTAGTTATTATTATTTTACCTTTTCTCCTTCTCTGCTGACAAAAATACTTAGTAGCAAGTGATGTGAGGGCAACTGATAAATAAGAGGGAATACTCACAATCTAAGCCTGAAAACTGAGTTCAAAATAACTAACTAGAATTGAAGAGGTTGCTGGCCTATTCTAAAATTAAGAAAACAAAGGGATTTTACCTTTGAGGTAGTCTATGCTGCTTAACTCTATATAAGAATGCATATTTTTAAATGCAACTTGCAAAATATCTATTATGGAGATTATAGATTCTGTTCTGCTTCTTGAGACAGACAGATTTCCTTCCTATATTTTTTGAGAAAATCCTTCTCAGTAAAGTTCAGTCCCTCATCTGCCATTGATCCAGAATAAACTGCTAACTAGCATTCAATACTTAAATTGTTTTCTGAAAACTATAATGATTATGTTGAAGCCAACTTTGGTAGTGTTTTCTTTTTCTCCAAGTGATTTTTATCAAAATGTGCTTTCAATATTCACGTTGATGGCAACTAAAATGCTGTCACAGTGCTCCTAAGATGCTGTTAATGCAATTTTATAGTAAATAACATTATAATGTCAATGTATAACCAAGAAGGTGACACGATGGCAAGGATATGCTCTGCATAGCTATATCATAAATTCAATGGAAAATGCATATTGATGGAGACCTTAAGATGTCAAAATTGAGTCATGCATATGTTATATTACTGAGAAAAAAGAAATCAAGTCAGAAAACTTGGTAAAAGTTATGTAAATTCTACTGAATAAAGGTAATTTCAAGTTATGGCAGTTAAGGTGCCTTCAGATTATATGGTGCTATCACATTTCCTGTGACAACTCTAGGGGATTTCCCCACCCCATTGACAATGCCTCATGTCCTTGGACTTGTGTGTGGGGGGTGGGTTATGGAAGTAATTCACAAGTTCTTCCACCATGATCTGCTGGTAGTACTAGGGAACTTTTACTTTCATGAAGGGGGTAGTTAACATGCTTTAATTCCAAGGCCTACTCCCGTGATGACTTTCTTCCTCGCAGCTTGCAATACTCAATACAGGAAATGTTTTAGTATTGGAAGAATGGAATTGAGATCTTGCAACTACTGAGGGCTTCAGTAGGTGAAGAAGAATGGCATCTGTGTATACTCAGCTGAGTTCTGGATTTCTTCTTATAAATTTATTCATTTGGATTAAGATTTTAAAATGTCTTTGCTACTAGGAAGAGAAACACATCAGACCTTGTTCATGTTTACTAAAATATTTTTCAAAGTATGGTCAATGAACAGGATGACATTTGAATTCCCTGGGATATTTGAGGAAAAAAAAATTTCTTCCTGGACTTTCTCTCAGCTGTCCGGAGTCAGAACACCTGGGTATTAATTTTTTCCCCACCGTTTAAGTGTATCCTGAAAAGGTCTAGCCATCAAAAGGCGTACCTTTCTTCTGGGCTAAGAAAAACCTGGTCATTAATCATCCTGATTCCTGGTCTGGCACTTATTTCTTTGCCTGGTTTTCAGAGTACTGTGTCTGTCTTGGGAAGTATTTTTTAAAAGATCCTTTGGAAAGGGCATTAAATAGATAAAGATCTTTGTTTTTCCTTTTCACCCGCTCATTCATTCTCTTGCCCAGATAGACTGGGAAGTAGTACCCTTCACAGCTTGCATACATTTTGTATTTCATTCTTATAAGTAAGAAACATGGCTATATAATTTATTGTCCCAAAGGAAGCACTCCTGAGAGAGAAAGGGAGCACTTTTAATTATAATGCTGAGTGATAGGAGTCAAGACTCTCCCAGACAAACTAGCTTATAGTCATTTTAACTCTACTCGCTTAAAACAGTAATACCAATTAAACTTTACCAATCAATTCTAAGTTACCAATTACAGCCTTTTAATCAATTTTTCTGACAGAGAATTACAACTTAATGCCTCTTAATCTATGAGGCTAATTATAATTCTCCTGGTGTCCTCTATTTCTTCCTCAATCTTTCCCCTACCTTCCACTCTCTTAAGGCTGTGCTTTTCTACATAAGGTCCTTGGCCAGAAGCATCAGCGGGATCTGAGAACTAGTTGAACATTCTTGGCCCTGCCTCTGATCTACTGATTCAGAACTTGGGGATGTGGTCCAGTAATCAATATTAACAAGCCCTCCAAGTGATTCTGATGCACACTAAGGTTTGAGAATTATTACCTTAAGCTACTACTGTTAAAATCTTTTCCTTCTATTCAATTCTCCCCCAACTCTTTTTCCCTCTGTTCCCTTCTGCATGATTGAACTTGTGATGTTATTAATTCTGTTCTTCTACTTTCATTGGTGAAGTTGAAAGGGTGGGAGAACTAAGGGGTGTAATTTTTAAATTGAATCTGTTTTTGTTGATTTTAATATGTGCTAGGCATTGAGAATATGAATGAAAATCAGATTCAAATTCTGCTCTCAGAGCTGTGAGCTGTCTGGTAGAGAGAGAGAAATGTAAACTAAAATTACAAGAAGGAAATTGCTACAGAGCTGAGTATTGTGGGACCAAGGTTTATTTACAGGGGAATCTCTTCAAATTCTCATAGAAGTTCACCTGCATCTTTCTGGAACAGGGAGCTGGAGCACCTTCGAACCTCTAAGCTCCCCATCCACCTTCCCCCATGAGGCTACCTGGTCTTTCATCTCTTACTTCTGTGAGTCTGTTCCTTCCTCCTCTCTCACTACCTTATTTGGATTTCTTCACTTGCATAAGTTCCTTCTTTATCATCTCTGAGCACCGGGGCTTTCCCATCTGTGGTTTCTCTTTATGATTTTCAAGTAACATTTTTAATAAACCAAAAGAGAGAGAATGGATTCATTCACCCCATTTTTTTTCTTTTTGAGGAATAACCCTCAAGTCATCAGTCAATGGCCAGCCTATGGTTTGTTTCCACTTGAACCATGGTTGGTTTTTAACCTGAATGGGAAGCTGGATTTGGCAAACAACTTAAGTGTTGCTCAATTTGCTAAAACCTCTCTTCAGTTAAAGACTGTACTTACCTTGATCCATAATGCTAGAAACATATTCCCTGTAGAAATTTGTTTCAAGATAATTTTTATGTACATTTTCTCCTTCATGGTCATGCAAAATATATTTGTTTTATTGCTCTAGTATATTCTCATAATATTGTTCTTATATTTAACTATCACTTTTGCATATTTCATGTAAAATTCCTTTTGATTTTAAAAACACTTTCTCTAACTTAAAAAAGTATATATTTATTTTTAAAAGAGAAATTGCTGAATTTGGATCTGTTTGGATTTTACTAGGTTTTGCTAACATTAATATGGCACAAAAGTTCATATCAAATAACTCTGGATATTGCAAATTCAAACTTAATATTGTTTTATGTGAAAATTTGTTCCCTGAAGATTTTCTATTATTTCATTTAACTCTTACAGTTCATCTTGTACTATGTCTAAATGAACTCTAATTCCTATACCAGCACTTAGTCAACATTCCTATCATATGTCTGAAAGTTGTTGTAAGGTCAAATAATTTGATATATATTTACTCAAGGTTTTTCATCTTTGAGCAGATCCATAAAATACTGTGTTATCTTTTAATTGCTCTGATGAATGTCAGAGCTGTAGCTACCATTAAGATGGTACCATTATAGATTTCACCTATAAGCTGCCATGTATGGCACAAAAATGCCTCTAAATTTTTGGGAAAATTTTTGCTTTTATACCTTTCCCTTTACCAATAAAACGAAGCCATTATCCAAATGGTTAAAATTAAAAAGACTCACAATACTAATTGTTGACAAGGATGTGGAATAATCGGAAGGCTCATCTGCATTCAGTATCCATCTAGTCTGAAAAATAAAAACATCTAACAATGTTGTAATAGTTTCAGTGTTACATTCATGCATGTTCCTCTAGACTTACATTTATACAACTTAAAACAGTAATACTGTTTAATTTTGCAAAAATACTCCAGATGCCATATGAAAGTGTTGCACTCATTGCCCTAATTTGTGAATATCTCTGGAAACTCATTTGAGAACAAATGAGAACTGTAAGCGGATCAAATTTGTCACCCCAAAATGTGTCTCTGGCGTACCTTGAAAACAATCAAGGTCCAATAAACTCAGGAAGAACCTTTGAACTTTTGTCTAATTGCCTAAAGTAATTTAGAGTGTCTGTTCCCAGAATAGAACTATCACCATTGATACCTGCAAAGTATCGGCTATTCTTTGTGCATATTGTGGTGGGGAAACTCAGCAGGGCCTAGAGATCTGAGTCCACTGTGTCCCACTGTCTCTGCAGGGCCCAGCAAACATGTGCTTTTCCATCTCTAAGTGAATTGCCTTCATCCCCTTTGAAGTCCCAAATGACCCAAATGCCCAACATAATCTTTTGCCTTTAGCTGAAGATGGTACTTAAGGTGAGGGCTTAGGCCATTTTGGTGAGTTAGTTTTCCTGGTTCTCTCCCATGTATATATGTTTTAAAACTTTTGTTTGATTTTCTCCTGTTAATCTGCCTCATGTCAGTTTAATTCTTAGAACAGCCCAAAGAACTTACAAGGGCAGAGAAAATTTATTCCACCCCAACAGAAGCAAGAAAATGGGTACTTGACATTAACTGGAAATATTAGTTACACAAGAATCATTTCATTCACACTTTCTGTGAGGAAGGATTTGACAAGTTAACTAATTTGTCTTTCCTCTTTCCTAAGTGTCCTATCACTCAAATTTTCCCCACTATTCAAGTTCATTTCTGATACCTATGTCAGCAGTAGCACAATCCTTAAACTTTTATGGTGTTTGAACTCAGTTGCCTTTGTCTTGAAGATACAGATCAAGTGATGTGGAGGAGAATTTTCTTGAGACTTGGACAGTGTTTGTCATGAGAACAGAATCATTGTTCCTCTAAACCAACCTGAACCCTGGAGCCTGAGTGATTGAGAATTATACATAATCATTGTCTCATGTTCGTTCTCGTATAAGAACACTTTATGCTAAATATTTTAAATGGCAGGTAAAATTCCATTGTAAAACATTCCATGGCAATATCCAGAAACTTTGTTTATATGTAAGCTTTATTGTACTTTAGATTGTATTGAGTGTTGTGTGAAAGAAACAGCCTGCCACCTGGAGCTTTGAGTAGTTAGAAAACAAAAACAAAACCTAGGCATAGTATGAAAAAGCACTTAGAACTGAGCTTGCCACATCGTTGTTGCTCAATATCTTTTAAATTAGTCCAAATCTGAAACAGCAATTTTTAAAACTTTTTATTTTATATTGGAGTATAGCTGACTAACAATGTTGTGATAGTTTCAGGTGTACAGCAAAATGATTCAGTTGTACATATACATGTATCTATTTTTTTTCAAATTCTTTTCCCTTTTAGGTTGTTACATAATATTGAGCAGGGTTCCCTGTGCTATACAGTATGTCCTTGTTGGTTATCCATTTTAAACATAGCAGTGTGTACATGTCAATCCTAAACTCCCTAACTATCCCTTCCCCCCACCTTTCCTCCCTGGTAACCATAAGTTCTTTCTCTAAGTCTGTGAGTATGTTTTTGTTTTGTAAATAAGTTCATTTATATCACTTCTTTTAGGATTCCACATATAAGCGATATCACATGATTTTTCTCTTTGTCTGACTTACTTCACTCAGTATGACAATCTCTAGGTCCATCCATGTTGCTGCAAATGGCATTATTTCATTCTTTTTAATGGCTGAGTAATATTTCATTGTATATATGTACCACATCTTCTTTATCCATTCCTCTGTCGATGGACATTTAGGTTGAAACAGCAACTTTTGTAGAGTAATACTTCTAATTTGGGCCTATGTTGAATCCGCTTATTGTTCTGCAATACTGAGGCAAACAGATGATTCTACGGCTCAAGAAACATAAAAGCAAAACAAAAACAAAGAAATATCTGTAGCATCCATAAATATAGCATCCTCAGTCCTATAATATAGGGATAATTTTCCAAATAGAGTAGAATTGTCAATGGGCAAAAATTACTAAATTGTTTGCAAATTTAGTTTTCTTAATACTATGCTGATATTTATCTATGAGGAAACTGGCCAAAGACTAACAACCAGACTGCTGTTGGTGGAAATGTTTCTCATCAAAGTTATTTTAAAAATTTGGCATAAATTTAGTCTGATTTTCTTACTGTCAGGGCAGAAGTCAGACTAACCTGTGAAAAGCAGTCATTTCTGAATATCTGAGAGCTGTTAAAATCAGCTTGAGCTGCTTTACTCGGCTGGAAAAGTTCCCTGGGAGAGTGATGGTGGGCTTATGTATTGCAGGTTTCCTAAGGATAAAAGCAGCCTGGGGTTAATTTTTAGAAAGCAGATAAAAAAATGCCATGCTGGGGCCACCACTTTTAATTTTGATTAGCTGCAGGATAACTACTGTCTTATCTTTTTATAGAATTAACTGTTATCGATTTCTAGTCTGAGAGAATTTTTCCATCAGAATAAATACTTCAAATACTTGAGAGAGTATGAGAAAGTAAATATTCTGATTAGGAGGAAATCAAGAAAATGGTTAGTTCTCTTTCAGAGTCCATCAGTCTGACATGCAGACATAAAAAATGGTCATGATCTGGCTCATTCACTTTTCAACAAATTTAACAATTATAAAAACTTAATGACTACATGCTGCTAAAACTCCTTTTAGAAACTGGAAATTGGTTATGTGGCACTTTGCAATTCTTAGTCTCTTCATTAGTACTAAGTGTAATCTAATCACACTTACAGAGCTAAAACTGTGCCTTTGGTTGGAGGGGTAGCCTGGAGCCAGAACTGATACTTCCTGATTGTCAGGGTTAAATACTGAGCCCTATCCAGCCTCTCAAGAGGGTCCTTCTTTAGTGATCTTAAAAAGCTCATCCGGGCTTCCCTGGTGGCGCAGTGGTTGAGAGTCCGCCTACCGATGCAGGGGATACAGGTTCGTGCCCGGGTCCAGGAAGATCCCACATGCCACGAAGCGGCTGGGCCCGTGAGCCATGGCCGCTGAGCCTACGCGTCTGGAGCCTGTGCTACGCAACGGGAGAGGCCACAACAGTAAGCGGCCCGCGTAACGCAAAAAAAAAAAAAAAAGCTCATCCAACCCAAGGTGTTAATGGTTTAAAAGTATGTCCCAGGAGTGTTTTTGTTTGAAAGATGAAATCTATAAACACAACAGTGGTATGAATAGCAATCCAGGGGGAATTTCAGCAATCTAGAGAAGACAATTTTTTTTGGAGGTTATATTATAAAGTAGGTAACTGCTTTCTCTCTTTCTCTCTTCATATATATATATATATATATATATATATATATATATATATATATATACACACACACACACACACACATACACATATAGACACACAAGTAAATATATACATACATATATGTATGTATATATAATAACTGTTCCTGGTCCTTCTGGGGATGCTACTGAAAATAAGTTCGTGTGCCCGATGCACAGAGAAGCCAAACAATACTGAAACGTTGGAGTTTGGAGCAGAGAAAAGTTAATTGCAGGGCCATGCAAGGAGATGGGGGCTCGTGCTCCAAAAAACCCAAACTCTCTGAGAGGTTTCAGCAAAGCAATTTTTAAAAAACTTTTATTGAAGGGAAGGTGAGGGAGGGGCGTGGTTGCTCGTTGCAAACTTCTTGGTGTAGGATCCCCTGTTTCTGCATCTGTCCACCTACGTCAGGTAATGATGTTCCTGTAAACCTCCAATAAGACAAATGTTCTTCTTTGTTCTGCAACTTTTTATCTCTATATGAATGGGAAAGTATTATACCCTTAAAGGTCAGAGCCTTGAAAATGGGTTATCCTGTATATTTCAGGCTGTAGGCAAAATTCTTAACTGGAAGCAAAAGCAATAAAATACAAAGGTTAAAGTAAAAGAAACAGAATACAAAGGTTAAAGTCAAAGAAACAGAATACAAAGGTTAGAGTAAAAGAAACAGATTTAAACTGGAGTCAGATTTGTTCTTCCCGATTACGGTGATTCTGATGAATGTTTGAATGTCCTGGAGAATAAATGAAGACTCTCCATTCTGGGTGGCCAGAGATAGGACATCTGGGGATTGTTCACTTTACAACTCCCCTGACTTTTTTGCCCAGCCCTGGGAGTTTCACACTGTGCAGGCCTTGTTGTTACAGCTAATGCTCAGGGGGATCCCTATGTAGATGACTGGGGATCTGCATAGCTCTCTTCTCTCTGTGGAACTCTGCTCTGTGTCTTCCAGCCACCTCTGCCTCCCTAAACCCTGTGGTATCTGACATTTACTATAATTTTGCTCAGTTGTGTGGTCTCTAGCATTGCTTCCTGCTGCCTAAGTGACTTTTTCTAAAAATTAGACTTTGCAAAGGAAACAAATATGCAGTTATTTTCCTCAAAGAAGTACTCTGTAACCTATACAATTTAGTACAATCTCAGGATTTATAACACCTTTGTCAAAGAGGAAATCAATAACTTATATTTGATCTAATAATAGTTTGTCTTGATAAATAATAATAAAAAAGATTCGACTTATTGTATGTTCCAAAAGTGTGTTACACACACTTTTTACTTTAAGCTATATATGACTCATTCTAAGCATTAAAGTCAGAAAACAAACAAACAAAAGGATTCTGCAAGTTAGCTCAAGGTGCCTTCTAAAAACTAACATACAGATCATCTAGGTTTATTTTTACAGTTAACTTCAGCTAAATTTTTAAAAATCACAAAAAAAATCTGATTAATGTTCAGCTCAGTTCTTCATCTTCTGGGCCTTAGGTTAGAATGCCTTTTACCCTTGGTACCTGAGTCCTTTCTCCTCTTTGTGCTTATGTGAGGACAGGCAGTTCAGCTTCCTTCATTGCTCCCATCCCACAGCATGCTCGTATGTCTCTCCCTACCCCACCTTTGCTCCCAAGGCAGCTCAGTCATATCTATTCCAGGAAGCAGAATCTAGTCTTACTCTAAGTCTTTGACATATCTCAGTTTGTGAAGATTCCACATCCTTCCAGACCTCCAGCAAGATCAACTCTCCAAGGGTTTCACTGAAGACTACCAAAGGTTTTAGTTGGTAATATAACTTACCATACATGTTGGGTCTTTCTTGGCCCTCAGCATTTTGCTGTACTAGAAAATCTGTCTTTAATCTTACAAGTTTTTATATATTTTAATGGAATGCACAGCATTATTATAATAGAGGCTCCTTCCATGTCCAATAACTAGTACTCAATACAAGAGCAACAAGCCTCTGGTAGAACTTCAGACACCATTCATTATAACCTCTCTAAACAGGTCTTTCAGGCCCAAGTGGCTTCTTGACTTAAAGATTGATCCTTGGGGAAAAACTGTAGTTTCATACTTAAAAACAGCACCTGGGAATTCCTTGGTGTTTAAGGTTAATATTCATTCTTAAAAGAAAAATAAGGGCAGGCTCAAAAGTAATTCTCCGAGAATTAAGAGATATTAATTAAGAGGTATTAATGCTATGGAAACTTTGAAAAAGAGATGTGTAGAAATATATGAAGAAACCCAAATGGGAACAGAGGCAATTATTCAGCACTTGCTACAGAAAGGGAGTCAGCCACAACCACTTGTGTTTGGCAGGGACCCAGAGGCAAGCAGGAGGGAGGGAAAACTTTAGAAAGGTAAGGCTTCAGGCATACTCTGATTGGAGATGGTTGGCAGGGGGAAGCTGGAGGTGGGCTAGCTAGAAGAGGGCCCTCTTAAGTGACTGACTGGTTTGATGTTCTCTGGTGTGGGTTCCCTCCCCAGGCTGGTAGTTCAGGAGTTTGTCAATTAGAATTTTCTTGTCATCTATGACCTGGCCCTTGTCCATTTGTATGGTCAATCTTTAAGGTGTAATGACAGGGAATTTGCTTTAACAGATACTACAAAATAGATAACAAAGACAAAATTATGAAAACAGTATTGAAATGGTTTAAGGATAGTCAAAACAATAGAACCAAACAGATAATCCAGCAGCTGACTTAAATTTGTATAGGAAATTAATTCAGAATGGAGGAAGACTCATATCTTACATAGAATGGAAGGGTTTCTTTTTGTTGTTGTTTTTGTTAACAAAATGATATTGGAAAAATTAGGAAATTATTTGGGACCCTACTTCCACATGATAGTATACTCCAAGGAAATTCCAGGTGAACTAAAATATAAATGTAAACAATTTAACAAATCTACATAGATGAATATTTGTTTAATCTCTAGATAAGTATTTTCTAAATGTATAATAATTAATACATATCTCAAAGAGAAAAGTGTATATCTGAACACATAAAACTATAAAGCCCGTGTACATCAAAAAGGTAATATTCTTGATATATAAAGTTAATACAAATCATGAAGGAAACGCCTAAGGACCAAAACAAGGATAACTAAAAGTAAAGAAAAGAGAAATTATAAAATTTGAAATAAATATACAAAAAGTTTAACCTTAAATGTAATAAAAGAATAAAAAACATAGCATTAATAGTGAACCATTTTTTCATCTATTAAATCAAAAAATGATTTAAAACTTTAACACTCACCACTGAGGAGCTCACGCAGAGATGTTTTCATATGTGCTGCTGGTAGGAGTTTAGACTGGAACAGTCAAAGGTAATTAGAAAGCAATTCATCAATGTTTATTAATTGCCTAAATATTCTTACCCCTTTATCCAAGTGGACCTTATTGTAAAGAAATATGCAGAGAATGATATTCATTGCAGCATTATTTATAATAATGAAAATGTGGAAATAACTTGAATGTTTAATATTAAAATGATACTAAATAAATTATAGTAAACCAATATAATGGACTATTATACAGCCATTAAAATATATTTGAGGGATCTTTATAGGAATAGAAAGTGTTCATGCTACAATGTTAAAAGAAAATAAAGAAGGGAATACAGATAAATATCCATGAACATATACTTTTTCACACATCTCTGGTTATTTTACTATATAAATTCCAAGAAGTAGAATTATTAGGTATATATATTGTAAAGCTTTTCATACATATGACCAAATTTCCTTCCAAAAAGATCACATCAGTTAAATTCTTACCAGAAGTATATCTGAATGCCATCTCATATGTGTACTTGTTTCCCTCACTTTCCCTAACATAAGGTATTAAGTATCTTTAAAATCTTTGTCTATGTGTTGGTAAAAAATGGTACTTCACTAATTTAATTTAATTCAATTTAATTAAGGTTCATATGTTACAGGACTTTTTATTGTTTTTGTGTATGTATGAATTACCTATTTGTGATCTTTGCATATTGTGTGTTCATTTTTTTCTTTTTGACTGGTGAGAACACGTCATGTTTTGAAGAGAAAAAACTTGATCTCAGGTTACTCTATAACACTGTTATGAGTCAAGGCTCAGTAGAGGACCTTGAATATTTCTCATTGATTCAACATGTATTTATGAAATCACTGTTATCTGTAAGTCATGCTTCAAGATTCTGTAGGACCAAAGAAGTTGAATATGGTATAGTTCTTAACTTAAGCAAGTTACAAGTAAAATGGAGAGATTGATGTATACATAAAGTGTCAAGGCTATACTGAGTCACATGGTTAATTCTGAATTTGACAATGAGGTATGCTCTTTTAATAGAGTTATCTTTAAACTGTATCTTGACGGACAGGCTTGGTTTGCAGCTGGTTGAGTGAAGGCCATTCTGGGTTGAAGAGAACATGCAGGCATAGGAAGAATGCCCGTGATGAGGCTGAGTCATGTGTTGTCTGAAGAAGCCTGGCTCTTCATCACCTTAGGGCATATGGTTGCATTTACCTTGTGAAGTGTTCAATCTCTGGATACAAGCTCTCAGGTACTGAGGGTCAGATACTCAGTCTTATAAGTGTTCTCAGAACTAATTGTGTTTAAGGAAGCTGACGTATTATTAAAAAAATACAATTAAAAACTGTGCACTAAAAATCTATTAAAAAGTGAAAAGACAAATGGAAGATTGAATATGTTGTTTTGAAAAAAATATAAATAATTAGTATGCAGATGTAATTAATCTTAGAAGTCAATAACCCAATCACCAAATAGGCAAATAATATTAATAATTGATATACAATAGAGGAAAACCAAATATTCCCCCCACAAACATATGAAATGATTCTTAACCTCATTAGCAATCAGGAAAATGCAAATTAAAACTTACGATTATAATTTATAACCATCCATTTGTTAAATCTAAAATGTATGACAATAGTAATTATTATTGAAAATATAAAGCAATCAAAGTTGTCACAAACTTTTAGTGGAACTCCTATTAGTGCAAGCATTAGAAGAACAATTCGTAAATACTGGTAAAGTTAAAGACATGCATATTCTTTGGCCAGGAATTCTATTTCTATAGAAAAAATGTTGCCAATATAAACAAGGCTTTATGTTTTAAACTGATCAGTGCAGCACTTTGTAATAGTTGAAAATTGAAAGGCACCTCAATGTTCATTAACTAGAGAACAATTAATATAAATCGTGGTGTGTTTATGCAATGTGCAATACATTTATCCACAAATACCATAGTTTCAATGAACAAAAAATACTTACAAAATTAATATTGATAGAAAAAGGAGTTTTGCAGAAGGACATCTTAAGTATAAGGACATTCATATAAAATTTAAAAATAAATAAAATACACATTTTCATGTGTATATACATAATTAGTAAAGTATGGAAGCATGTATAAATACAAAATTTATACTATTTTGGGGGGAGAGAAAGAATGATTAGAATGGGATCAGAGATTGTTATCCAAGGATGATTTTAAAATGACTTGAGACAAATATGGAAAAAGAAGTGAGATAGATCAACAGGTGTTTTATATTATTCTCTCTATGCTTAAAAAATACCACAAATATTTGAACATACGTTTTTTATATTAAAATAATGATAAATTAATATTTCTTATATGTGTAATATTTACATGTCTCTTTCTCCTTTTATTTCTCTTGTAATTAATGCTAGCTAAAGATGTATTTTGTCTAAATCTTCTTTTTCTAATTGAGGCAGAGTTGATGTACAGTATTATATAAATTTCAGGTGTACAACATAGTGATTCACAATTTTCAAAGGTTATTGTCTAAGTCTTTTGAATTAAGCTCACCCAATAGAGATAATCAGTGAAAGATTAGAGACTTTTTTTTTAAAAAATTGAACACAGATTTTGATTGTGCTCACTATGATGCTGGTGTTTCCAATGGCTGAGGACCACTAGCATTAGGAATTCTGAAAGGTGTCAATTTAACTTTACAATTTTGTTTAGGGCAAGGCTTGGTATATATTTTAACCCAACTCATAGAAATATCTGTTGTTTTACTTCTAACAACTAGCTTTGATGCAACAGAAGACAATGTTTTTTGATTAAACTATTTGGCATTAAGGAGTAAATGATTAATAGTTCAATTAAGGTCCTGCCAAATAAATTTGCTTTGGAAATTATTCACCTTAGTAACTCAGATAAATGCTCCTCCTTCTATCCTTTCTTTTGATAATACCATGTCTAGGATATATTTTATTTACTCATTTCCCTACTGAATTTAATACACATGTTGATGAAATATCTAAATGGTTTTGAATTGTTAAGCTTTCTCGTAACAAAAATTAAAACTGAAAGCTGCTGTAAATATTGGAAATGTATTCACTTTAGAAATTAGTACCATTATTTATTAACATTTTTGTAATCGATGACTGACCTCCTACTATGTGTCACTGTCACAGTGGAGCTATAGTTGGGGCTTTGCCTTCAAGAGATCTTTAAAACCTTCTTGGAGACAGAATTTTTTTCCATTGACAAATGTTGAAGGCATTCTAGAAGAGGCTGAAAATTCCTATTCCTTACATCTAACAACAGAAGAAAAGTTGCTGGTACATTGAATATACCATTTGACTTGTCCAGTGTAAATATTGTATCTATAAATAGTGCTGAGTTATTCATGCCCCAAAGCACTTTTAACTATTGCATACACATTTTAGAAAGTGTTTATAATACATTCATAAAATTACATTCCCTGCTCATTCAGGATGGATACATTCTTGTCCTTTTCCCTCTGTCATTCGATGGTCAGCATTCAAAGCAGGTATAAAGTATGCCCAATGATAAAATTTCAGTGATAATTTATATCAAAAAAGATTAGTGCTCTTAATTTTGTTTCTATTTCAGGACATATGTAGCTAGAAATCATCATTTGAAAATAAGGTTTTAAAATAATTTCCCCAACTAAAACATCTATTTATATTAACACCTGTGGTTTTGTTGGATTTTAATATTCCACTTATCCAATAATGTATTATAATATTTTTTTCTCATTAGGAAAATTAATTTTCTCTTTAACATTCACATGTATACTGAAACAGTGACCAGTGGACCATATAAAATACTGAGTATCAGAGAAGGTATAGTTGCAAACAGCACTAGTAGGGTGCTTAGTATGTCGCTTAGTAGGGGTAGGGGCTAACCTGTGAAAAATTAAAGTCTTTATATTGAAATATGATTTATTCATTTATTAGGGCATGTTTATTTATGACCATCACAGGGTTTAAAATGTACCATGATCAACAGGAAAATATATTTAGAAGAAATAAGACATATACATACATAATTATTAAAGAAGACTGGATTTTCTAAAAAACAGATTCGTAGAGCAAGCCATGAGAGTCAGGGGCATGAGAGTTTATTTTTTGCTTTGTGGTGAAGGTGGAATTTGATCTTGACTTTAAAGAATACATAGGATTTAGATGTGGTACTGATAGGAGTTGGAGAGAGCATTTCCAGCAAAGGAGAAATTTAGCAAAGGTGCAGAGCCTGCAAACTATGGGATATATATTGGGACTTGTGAGGTTGATTAGAAGCCAATCTGGATGTTAGGAAAGAGCAGAAAGAAAGGCTAAAAGGCAAGTGGGGACAGATCAAAAAGATTTGAATAACAGATTAAGAAGTAGGTGATGAAGAACAATTGTAATAATGCTAATGGATAATATTACTTAAAATTGACTGAATTATTACTATATGCCAGTTCCTCTTCTGAGCACTTGCCACGTATTAGCTCATTTAATTCTCACAACAATTCTGTGAGTTGATTCTATAATTTTCCTCAGTTTGTAAATGAGAAAATAGAGATTTTGAGTAGTTTAGTAACTTGTCCCAGGTCAAATAGCTACTAAACAATTGAATCCAGTCAGTCTTACTCTGGATCATTGCTGTTCAGTATGGCAACCACTAACCCCATGTGGCTGCTGAACACTTGTGAGGTGACTAGTGTGACTGAGACTCTGAATTTTTAAATTTCATTTAATGTTGATTAATTTTAACTTAAATAGTCACACTTGGCTAGTGGCTATCACACTGCACAGCACCTCTCTGGAGTGTACTCTCTTTATCATTCCATTTTTGAGTAGAGGAGAGTTATCACGATGATGCTCTATAGCAATATTTTCCAAAGTATCTTCTATGGAATATGGTCTTACATAAACAAATTCAAAGTCCAAGTAAGAGAAGGAAAAATTACATAGTATTTCCCCCATTGGAAACTCACACTCACATTAGTATATTTAAGGCTATATAGTAAATATATATCATTTACTTTTTTTAAAAAAAAATCTAGTAATGGAAAACCTCCTAACAAACAAAAGTCCAGGACCAGACAGCTTCACTGGTGAATTCTATCACACATTCAAAAATTAACACAAATCCTTCTCAAACTCTTCCAAAAAATAGAACAGGAGGGGACTCTTTATGCGGCCAACATTACCCTGATACCAAACCCAAAGATGCAACAAGAAAAGAAAATCACAGGCCAGTATCTCTGATGAACATAAATTCAAAATTCCTTAACAAAATATTAGCAAACTGAATTCAGCAACACATTAAAAGGATCATACACCATGATCAAGTGCAATTTATTCTAGAGATGAAAGGATGGTTCAACATCCTCAAATCAATCAATGTGCTACATCACATTAACAAAATGAAGGATAAAAATCATATGATCGGCTCGATAGATGCAGAAAAGGCATTTGAAAAAATTCAACATTCATTTATTATAAAAATTCTCAACAAAGTAGATATAGAAGGAACATACCTCATGTAATAAAGACCAGGTATGACAAACCCGTGGCTAACATCATACTCAACAGTGAAATGCTGAAAGCCTTTCCTCTAAGATCAGGAACAAGACAAGGATGCCCACATTTGCCACTTTTATTCAACATAGTATTGGAAGTCCTGGCCAGAGCAATCAGTTACAAAAAAGAAATAAAAGGCATCCAAACTGGAAAGGAAGAAGAAAACTATCACTATATGCAGGTGATATTATATATAGAAAACCCTAAAGGTTCCATCAAAAAAATTGTTAGAACAGGGCTTCCCTGGTGGCGCAGTGGTTGAGAGTCCGCCTGCCGATGCAGGGAACGCGGGTTCGTGCCCCGGTCCAGGAAGATCCCACATGCCGCGGAGCAGCTAGGCCCGTGAGCCATGGATGCTGAGCCTGCGCGTCCGGAGCCTGTGCTCTGCAATGGGAGAGGCCACAACAGTGAGAGGCCCGCGTACTGCAAAAAAAAAAAAAAAAAAAAAAAAAAAAAAAAAAAAAATGTTAGAACAGTAAACAGATTCAGTAAAGTTGTAGGACACAATATCAATACACAAAAATCTGTTGTGTTTCCATATACTAATAAAAAAGATCAAAAAGAAAGAAAACCATCCCATTTACAATTGCATCAAAAGAATAAAATAACTAGGAATAAATTTAGATAAGGAGGTGACCCGTGTATTGAAGACTATTGAAGACTATGAGACATTAATAAAAGAAATCAAAGAAGACACACATAAATAGAAAGATATACCATGCTCATGGATTGGAAGAATCAATCGTTTTAAAATGTCTATATTACTGAAAACAATCTACAAATTCAATGCAGTCCTTATCAAAATTCAAATGGCATTTTTCAAAGAAATAGGACAAATAATCCTAAAATTTGTATGGAACCACAGAAGACCCTGAATAGCCAAAGTAATCTTGAAAAAGAAGAACAAAGATGGAGGTATCATGTTCCCTGATTTCAAACTATACTACAAAGCATTAGTAATTAGAACAGACACATAGATCAATGAAACAGAATTGAGAGTCCATAAATAAACCCATGTGTATAATGGGGAAAGGATAATCTTCTTCAATAAATGGTGTTGAGAAAATTGGACAGCACTGTGCAAAAGAATAAAACTTGCCCACTATCTCACATCATGCATAAAGATAAACTCAAAATGGATTAGAGACTTGAACGTAAGACCTGAAACCATAGAAGTCCTAGAAGAAAACATAGTCAGTAAGCTCCTTGACATAGGTCTTGGCAATAATTTTTTGAATTAGCAGCAAAAGCAAAAGCAACAAAAGCAAAAATAAATAGGTGGAACTACATTGTACTAAAAAGCTTCTGCACAACCAAGGAAACCATCAACAAAGTGAAAAGACAACCTACTGAATGGGAGAAAACATTTTTGATCATATATCTGATAAGGGGCTAATATCCAATATAGATAAAAACTCATATAACTCAAAATCAAAAAAATATATAAAATTGGGTAGGAGATCTGAATAGACATTTCCCAAAAGAAGACATACAGATGGCCAACAAGTATATGAAAAGATGCTCAACATCACTAATCATCAGGGAAATGCAAATTAAAACCACAATGAAATATCACTTTACATCTGTCAGAATGGCTATTATGAAAAAGATGTGAGATAAGTGTTGGCAAGGGTATGGAGAAATGGGAACCCTCATGCACTGTTGTTGGGAATGTACATTGGTGCAGTCACTATGGAAAACGATATGGAGGCTCTTAAAAAAATTAAAAATATCAATAGAACTACCATATGATACTGCAATCAACTCCTGAAGGAAATGAATAAGGAAATGAAAACACTAACTCAAAAAGATATGTGCACCTCCATGTTCACTGGGGCATTATTTACAATACCCATGACACAGAAACAATCTAAGTGTCCACTGGTGGATGAATGGGTAAAGTAAATATGATCTACATTTCTTTCCTTCTATCTATCTATCTATCTATCTATCTATCTATCTATCTATCTATGTATTTATCTATCTATCTATATTAGAATATTATTCAGTCATCAAAAAGAAGGAAATCTTGCTATTTGCTACAACATGGGTGGACCTCTTATTTTACATTATGCTAAGTGAAATAAGTCAGACAGAGAAAGACATATACCATATGATCTCACTTACATATGGAATCTTAAAAAAAAAAAAGAAGCACATAGATACAAAGAACAGATTGGAGGTTGCAGAGGCAGGGGTGGGGGGTGAGAGAAATGGGTGAACTGGTTTTTTGTCTGTTGGTTTAAATAAATTGTTTAAATTTTAAAAAATCTAGTTTTTTCCTAACTTATTTGGCCAGGCTTTTATTTACTTAACACATTGAGCTAGTGTTTTGCTTAAGATGCTCTGAGGTAATGTTCTCTTGGATGATTAAAATGACACTAAGAGTTAGGAAGCTATTAAGTGAGGAGAGACTAGAGACTTATTAGCCATGAGGCTGATTACTTGATGTGGGTAGATGAGAATTAATCAGGGTTTCATTTGGGAAATGACAGTGAAAGTGGAAAGGGGCCTGTGAGTGTGTATGTGTGTTCTTGAGCATGCAAGCATGTGTGCATATCTGATGTGGGAGATTATATATGAGGTTTACTAGAATTTCAAGTCTAATTAGCTGGGAGGATGGTCAGATATTAACAGAAATATGGAATAAGAGAAGAAATATATTTATGGGGGTGGATGTTCAGATTTGTATATTATTAGATTGAAGTGTTTATAGAATAGGTTCATTTAGCAGATATACCAAGTATGTATACAGGTATATTTAGCAGGAAGTTTGAATTGTGGGTTGGCTTTAGAGCACAGAGGAGAGGATATGGCTGTAGGTAGAGATTTTAGCGTCATCCACATAGAGGAACTAATTGAAACCTTGAGGATAAATAAAATTGCTAAGAGGAAGTGGGCAGACGGAGAAAAGAAGAGGGTCAAACACAGAACCTTATATTAAGAGTTTATATGTAAATTAATGTAGCTTATGTACTGTGTGTAAGTTTATGTTTGTGTGTGTAATCCATTCCATTTGAAATATTCTGAGACATAAAAAACAACTGGAGGTTCAAATAAAACCTAAAGATCTAATTTTATATTAATTTTTATTTTATGTAAATGAATTCTTATGCCCAATTAACTCGTCCCCTAAGAAAATCAATAAATATACACTGATAATTAGTAATAAATAATTCCTTGAAAAAGGTTGTAAAGTATTATTAATTTCATTGGAGAACAGCAAAAGTCATTCACAACTTAAAATAGAAAAACAAAATGTATTTCTGTATATTTTTATTGAATGATGGCGCAGTGGATGCGGGTTCGTGCCCCGGTCTGGGAAGATCCCACATGCCGCAGAGCGGCTGGGCCCGTGAGCCATGGCCGCTGAGTCTGCGCGTCCGGAGCCTGTGCTCCGCAATGGGAGAGGCCACAACAGTGAGAGGCCCGCGTCCGGCAAAAAAAAAAAAAAAAAAAGTGAAAAAATGGACTAAATTTGAGCATGAGTGATGGCAGAACTCAACGATGACCTAATAGAAATTAGACGTGAGTTTCTCAAGTTTTTTTCATTGGAAACTTTTTTTTTAAATGTGTTCAGAAAACTTAACGTATAGGAACATCAGACCATGAGTACAAGATTCTAAAACTTTTTCCACCAGTCCTATTTAAATATTTATACAAATTACTTAAGAAATGTTTTAACAAGTCATGAATCTTTACTGGCTTTAGTCGGGAAGTTAATATTGTAGCATGAGACCACTTTCACATGTCCCTGTAAGTTCTTAATATTAAATTTACAATGATACATGACGTAAGTTGAGGTAAGGTTAAAAAGAGGTAGAATTGCTTTATATAGGTAAAAAATTTAATCCTCGTATTTGTGTATTTAAGAAATAACAATTATTATCACTGGAGGAGAACTCTATTGGCTTCTCCTCTCCTCTCCACCTGTCATTTAGTAAATATGAACTACTACTTAATATTTAGTAAATATTAAGTAAGGAGCGTTCTTGAAATTTAAAACTCCTCTTCGGGATCACTATATTGCCAGGAGATGGCACTAGTGTATTTTGTTCTATAGTCCAGAAAACAAACCTATAAGCCAAAGGTTACCTCAGCGATGCATTATGTAATATGGCATTAATTAAACATTTTGTTTCATTCCACTCATTAAGATTATTAGTTATCCTGCCATGTCTGTACTAAAAGCCCAATTTGTTTTACCTCAGTAATATAATATATGCTTTAACTGAATGACCTGTTTCATTTTGCAATTTATTTTAAAGAAATTGTCTAGCCTTGAAAAGAAGTAAAAGAAAAATATTTATGTATTAAAAGTCCAGAGGTCGTTAGGTTTAAATAATAAACTGCAAAGATGCCAGTGGAGCTGAAACTAATTTAGGTGGTGATAATGTGAGAGCTGCTGTGAATATTAATTTCCTCCATCATTTGTAATTTTGTAGTGTTAGTGGATACATTTTTTTCTCTTATGAAGAGATTTTTACTTTTCACATACAATAAGCTATAAGATGATCTCATTTAAGAATTCAATAGTTAACATGTTTTTATTTTAACTTTAATGTTTTAAAAAATTGTATTCTTGTGTGTTATTATGGAAATTCATATAGATATTTGCTTGCTAAATCAAAATAAAAAATTGGATGCTTATTTAGGAATATAACTCAAAGAACTATTAGTGTGTTATATGTTTTGGACCTAACATTTTGCCAACTACTGGAGATATGAAAATGAAAACAGTTAATATTTCTGTCCTCAAGTAGCTCACAGTCTCATGTTATGCAGTTATCTGTACAACTTAAATATTTTGACATTTTTGATGTTTTGATGTAATGTTGCCAGATTGAACTAATGAAGGGCTTATGATACTGTTAGAAATTAATTAAGTAAAATTAGGAATTTGGAAGATACCTACAGAATCTTTAATGCTTCCTAAAATAGAAATGTTGGTTTTGCAACTGTAAGTCTCCTTTTAACTCATGTTTTATATTGTGCCTTCACATGGTATCCACAGTTGCTGGAGAAAATTCCTTGTTCAATAAAAGACAAAACCAAAGAAAAAATTCCATTTTGAACTTTGTTAAGAAGCTTGGTAATACAGGTAAGAATAAATTTTTAAGTCATTTCAAGGGGTTATCAAATCACATTGTTGTACCTAATTCTCAGTGAAATGGTTGTCTATTGTTATATTCTAGAAAGAATATACTGTATAATGTTCAGAAACTTTATGTCCATTAAATAAATACTTAACAAGTAAGCAAGAATAAAATGACAAGAGAGAAAGAAGCTTGCAAACTATGGTTTTGAACGTTAAAGTTCCAAAATTGTAGTCCACACGATAGGCAGAACTTATGTCCATAAAAATTACAAGTTTGTGATTGTTTGGGGTTTTATACCACTGAAGTGACAAGATAACTTGGAGGAGAGCTTGAGCTCTCAAGTCAGACTTGACTGTGTTCAAGCTTTTGAAAAATGACCGATATGTATATTTTGTGTTGTATAAAATCCCCACGTTGCAGTTGTATATAGATATCCTGTTAAACTAAACAGTATTTAATAGTCATAATGATTTTAAGTGAAGCAAAATAAGGGAAACTATAACTTTTCATGTCATCATTTCTAGATAGATGAGCTTATCTGCAAATAGGTAGATTTCTAGCAAACCAGTAGCACAGGAAGAGTGTTCTCTTGCTGAAGCATTTATGAGTCTTTCTTATGTAAGCACTCACTCTCTCTTTCAACACACACACTCACACATGTATACACGCACAATCTAGACCACAAACAGAAAAAAAATGTTTCAAATTTATTGATGAAAAAACATATTTTGCATTGTTATGATCAAATAAAGAAATGATTTCTAATATTATTTTAGTAGCAGAAACTTCATTAAAGGAAATCTCAAATGGATGGTTACAATGTAAAATATATATATATAAATATATATATATATATATACAAAAAATATGTAAAGGACTGGAGTTCTTTCTTCCCGTTGAAGAGGTGTTGAGGGTTTTGGAGACCCTCCCTTAATTAATTTATTTTAATTAATAAATTTCTAATATCTTTTAGACTCTAAATCGTAGTAACGTAACCCCATAGTAACTTAGCCCCAAGGCTACAAATTTCTCAATTTAAAAGGCATTAAGTAATTTTTTTCTCCATAGCTCATAAAAGCAACCTTTAATAAGACCTTCAGTTTCTCTCTCCTTCCTTAAGAAGAAACCATAGAGTTCCTATCCTTTCCCTACTTGCATTTATTTTTGTTTTTCTTATTGTAGTAAGAATAATTAACATGTAATCTACATTCTCCAAACCCCCCCCCCCCCCCCCCCCCCCCCCCCGCGGGTAACCAATTGTTCCTGCACCATTTGTTGGAAAGACTATCCTTATTTCTCTGAATTGCCTTTGAACCTTTGATAAAAATCAGTTGTCTGTATATGTGTAGGGCTATGCCTGAAATTTATTCTATGCTGTTGATCTACTTGTCTATCTCTATGTGAATATCATACTGTGTTGTTAACTACAGCTTTGTCTTGAAATCACACAGTATATTCTTCCAACTTTGTCTTGAAATCACACAGTATATTCTTCCAACTTTGTTCTCTTTAAAAGTTGTTTTGGGTATTTTAAATCCTTTACAATTCTATATCAATTTTAGACTTATCTTCTCAATTTCTGAAAAAAAAAACAAACAAGCAAAAAACCAAACTGCTGGGATTTTGAGTGTGAATGTGTTGATTCTATAGATCAATGTGCTGTGTTTTCATTTTCATTAAAATGAAAAGACTTTCTAATTTCTTCTCATTAGATTACTTCTTTGGCCAGGGTGTTATTTAGTTTCCAAATGTTTGGGGGTTTTCCTAATATATTTCTCTTACTGTTTCCTAATTTCCATTGTGTTCAGATAATATACATTGTATGACTTGATCCTCTTTAATTTTTGTGATGTTTTATAGACTGGATGTGTTTCTGTGTGCACTTGCAACAAATGTATATTTTGCTGCTATTGGGTGAAGTGTTCTATGGACATAAAATAGGTGACTTTGTTAGTATTAAGTCTTCTATATTCTTACTGATTTTCTACTTGTACTATCGATTATTGAGATAGGTAATTGAAATATGTGATTTAGTGGTGGATTTGTTTCTCCTTGTAGTTCTGTCAGTTTTTGTTTCATGTATTTTGAGCTCTGCTATTAGGTGCATAAATTTGGGGGATTATTATGTCATTTGAATTACTGGCTTGTCATTATGAAATGAGCTTAATATTTTTGTTATAAAATCAACTTTGTCTAATATTAGTATAGCCACTCCAGATTTTAAAAATTGTTAGCTTACTATGTCTTTTTTCACCCTTTTACTTTTAGCCCCTTTTATCTTCATATTTAAATTGGGTTCCTTATAAGCAACATATAGTTGGGTCTTGATTTTGTCTAATATGGCAGTCTCTGCCTTTTCACTGGGGTGTTTAAATTTAAATTTAATGTGACTATAGATACGGCCAGTTTAATTAAGTTATATATCGTGTTGGAGGATCAGATCTTTGGGCTTCCTTCCTTTTACCTTTTTTAAGGCTGGATGTAGTTAGCATGTCACCTAGTTGCATAATTTTTCCTATGTCCCAGCTCATAATTTGGGTGATCATATGATTTACCATCCAAACAAACCAGACACTTTTGAGAGTGCAAGTGTGCTATTAATTATATTTCTTGGGATAACTGGTATAACCTGGGAAAATCCTGACCAAACCAGGTCACACACTCATCTTATTTATAACTTTCTTTTTACATATGATATTTCTTTGTGTACCTATTTAAGCAGACCTTTTTTTTTTTTGGCCACACCACGCATCTTGCGGCATCTCAGTTCCCTGACCAGGGATTGAATCCGGGCCACAGCAGTGAAAGCCTGGAACCCTAAACAGTATGCCACCAGGGAACTCCCCTAAGCACACCTTATGAGCAAATTTGAGATTTGAGAGTACAAGCCTGGTCATCATATACTAAGCATCTCATGTCTCCTGAGACTAGTGTTAATATTAGATTCTATGAAACAATCTTGAGAGCAAGATTATCAGATACCCGCAACTTTAGCACTGCATGTTTGTCGAGAGTCACTGAATACTACATAAGAACATATAGGTGGGATTTGTTTATCTCATGTTAATTAGTGAAGTTATGGGACTTTTGAAACTCTTAAAGATACATTTAAATTAAAAAAAAATCAAACTAGGTTTTTTGAGCTATGTAAACAAAATATCCAGTTCAATAAATTTTATACTTTGTAAAAAATTACTTTAACATTGTATAGAAATTTTAAAAGTGATTTATATATGAGGGTAATAAGCACAAGTACAGATGAGTATGAAAGAAAAATAAATATGGTGAGTATCATAAAATCTGTGATATTCTCAATCACATTTCTATGATACATAGTTATCTGGAGACAACTGACTGTAAATAAGTTTAGTTTTTGTTTGTTCAATTTAGTTTGATATGCCACACAAATGAAATTCAGAACATTCTATAAAAATTAGTTGTTAAATCTTATAATTTATCTGTAGTTAAAATCTTTTTTACCTAAAATATTTTCTAATTTCAAAGTTTTCATAATCCTATGTTTTAGAAATTCCCTAAGGGTCTTCTTTTCATTGGTGTAAAACAGACCTCAAAGGACATTAAATTTTCACAATTTGTAATAACTGTGTTATTCTTACGCCTATTAAAAAAGTTTCTTTTCAAACTTTGAAAAATGAAAATAATGATTTCTGATTATCCTTATTCTTCCTGTATACATCATTTGCATTAGAAATTAAGTTAACAATGACAAATTACTACAAAAAAGGACTTCATTGAAATCTGTGCAAGTTGTATGTGAATAACAGCTACCAGACAGAGTACAAAGCTTAATTACATATAGTTTACAAAGACAGATTTGTATTCATGAATGCATAAGCATTAATGACAAGGAGAAAGAACTTTTGACAAACAATTGTTTCATTATGAAAATAAAATTTTAACTATTATTCCAGTTCCTTCAGCCATAACTTTGATATATCTTAAGTTGGTTAAAACTTCATTTTACTTACATGTTCTCTTACCTGTTTTTGAAATGCTCTTTGGTCCTGGGAGCTGTAGGAAGTTGTCTCATTCTCAGCTTGGAGTGCTCCCTGCACAGCCCTCTTCCATTTCCACCCTCTGCCTTGCCAACTCCTCATTCATTAGACATCAGCTTAAACATCAATTACCAGGAATTCCCAAAGATCATCTTCCATGGTTCCTCGAATAGATCAAATGCCTCTGTTATCCAGTCTCATTGCAACACTAGTCTTTTAGAGTAGTAATAACAATTGTGATGTAAATAACTAATTACTTACTTATTGTCTGCTTTGGGAGCTAAGATGAAAATGCCAAGACGGTAGGAATCATGACTTTCTACTGAGTTCTCAGTACCTAATAGAGCCAAACACAGAGTAGGTCCTCGATTAATACTAATTGATATTGTTCTTTCATGACTGGAGACAGGAAGGTGAGTGGAGGAAGGATAGGTGTTGATGTTTGTATAGGAAAGTATGATTAGACCAGAGTGTCTTTTTGTGCTTTAAAATCCTGTGTATATGAAAGAAGAGATGTGAAAGCATTTGAAGTTGAGAGTATTATTTAAACAATTAAGGTAATTATTTTCTTATAACAGATTTGTTAGTAATTTAATTGATTTGGTTGCTTTAGTAAAGTTAAGCTGGTTTATTGGTTCAGACTTGGGGCTTATGAGTTTGAAGTTGGATATTCTTCTAGTTAACTTGAGTCAAGGAGTGGGGAATGTTTCTATGGACACACACTGTAAAAACCCCAACTTGTGTAGTACATGGTCCTGATGTTCATCAGTGGCATTAATCAAGAGTGAGGGTGTCTTAGAACAACTGTATGTGGTGTGCAACTTCACTGAAAATTCTAGTTAACCAGTATTTATTGAGCACCTGAGATTACTGAGAGAGTAACTGGCCTGTGGAACACAGTATCTAGCAGAAAACCAATACTGAGTTCATCTCGTAAAGACAGTTATTATCAGTGTGTATGTGTAGCTTACTTGGTAGTGGATCTACCTTCCCTTTTTATATGAATTAAATAATATCTAACAATTCCGCCATGTCAGTAGATATAACTCATGGTAAGATTCTCAGTCCTACAAATTTCAGCTGCAGATTTTTGATTTACTCAATTAGTCTCTCCATGTTTATGATCATTTGAAGATAACTCTTTTGAAATGAAGTTGAATTTATATCATGATTGGCAACTTGTTTTGAAAACTTTCTCCTCAAACCATAGTGTAATAAAGCAGGCACTTTGTAACAAATCCTAATAAGTAATTTTTCATTGATTTTCATATGAATATTGTTGAATTTTGCTGAATTTTTCATTGACTTTCATAGGAATATTCACAGAAATATTGAAATATAGGCAATTGCTTCACCTATATGTTTCCTAAATTAGTCATACATGCAAACTGTTAGCAAGTCTAGAATTTTTATCAATCTAGCTACTCATTACCTGTTGTAGACTAGTAATACTTCATATACTCTATTCCAGTTTTGCATTACCACCAATTTTATACTACCACTTAGTACTGTTTTATAGATTCTATATTATAAAGCAAATCATTTGTTAGATAATTTAAATGTAAATGGTAGATATTAAATTATAGAGACAAATTACCATACCGGTAACTTGATGAAATCTTTTTCACACTGAAACTTAAAGGAAAAAATGAAGACATCTTATTGAGGCAAGCTCAATAAAGGAAGACTGTGAGTACATTGCCTCAGAAATTTGAATATCATGTAATCAGGCTGCCAGACCCAGCTAAGTCAAAGCGGGAAAGAAAGAGAAAATTAAATCAATTCAACTTTCATCCTATTTAAGGGAAATATTTTGGCCCTTTTAATGACCCCCCCAAATCCTTTACTGAGTCATAGTTTTTTTCATTAACATACTTTTGTCTAACTACCTGTGAAAACAGCCTCAATCTATCTACTTCCTTCACAAGATTGACCAGATCAGGGAAAAAAAGTCAGGCTCAGTAGTTGTGGCACACGGGCCTAGCTGCTCCTCAGCATGTGGGATCCTCCTGGACCAGGGATTGAACCTGTGTCCTCTGCATTGGCAGGTGGACCTTCAACCACTGTGCCACCAGGGAAGTCCCAGTCAGTTGTTTTGATTTTAGAATTTACATTCCCAAAGAATTAAGGATATAAATGGTGATTAAATTACAAGGCAGTCAAGCAGAGACAATTTAACTGATGTTAACCTGAACTATGGTATAATGGTACTATTTCAATTTTATTTAAAGTAAAATCATGACACTGGGAGGAAGGACAACTATTATTCACCTTCCCTAATGCATTCTGATTCCTAACTGAATAATGTCAGAAATACATTTCAAGGGCTAATGAAAAGAGGGAAGGAAAAGTGGTTTACTTCTTGCCCCTCAAAGTGTGGCCGATGAGCAGCAGCATCACCATCACCTGGGAGCTCATTAGAAAGGCAGAATCACAGCCTCACCTCAGACTTACTGAGTCAGAATCTGCTTTTTTAACAAGACGCATGTGATACATGTGTATACTAAAGTTGGGCTGCCCTGGAGGTCTACAGTGGCTTTTTATCTTTTTATATCTGCATTAGAAGAGGAATATCTCTACCGTCAAACAGCTATACAAGAGGAAGAACTACTTGAAGTCACCAATTTCTGAGAATTATTAATTCAGGCAAAAGAATATTTCTCCCATAAGGGCCTAGGTAAGGACCTAGGACTTGGTCTCTCCTTCTCTCCATTGGATTATATGGCTCTTTGGAATAAGTATTTGGGATAATTCAAAACCCATTGGATTAAACATGTTTCCAAAATAGTGATATTTTTATGAATTTATAAATAAGAGATAGAATCTTGAAATTCAAAAATTACATCAGGGTTGTTTTTGACAGTAAGTTATACCATATTAGAGGTATAAAAATGAGGTATATTCATTGTACGGGAACTAGGACAATAACTTTATTGTCCAAAAAAAAACCCTCTTTACATCTCTTTCACTGTTTTCTGGATGATCATTTAAAATTTTTTTCAGATCTTCTAATAGAACCAAATATGTTGGTAAATAGCATCTGTAATTTAGGTGTTTAGCCCAGCCTTTTTCTCTGTTGCTTAGTCACTATTAGCATTAGCTGGCATGATATATAATGCAGTATTAGAGAATATCTCTTCTGAGCTTTATTAATGTTGATGATATATACTACCTGTTAGTAAATACTGTCAATTATCTTTAGTTTCTGCTGAATAAGTTTCCATGTGTTATCTTTAAAAGTATGTATAATGTATCATGACATATGTCTTTTAAGAGCAGGTATGTGTTTTTATAATACAAGAAATTATAATGAGTAATAAATAGTAATAAGCGATTAACATTATCATCTCTCTTTCTAGATCTAATATTTTGAATTTCTATCCCCAAAATGTAAAATGTCTGGTTTAATGAAAGAGGCTAAAATTAAGTTCCTTCTTAACTCAGGGGGATATCATGATTTTGTGGAAATAGCACTGTACTAGGATAAAGAAAATAACCCTGAATCCTCCTGTGTACACCCTAGCTTTGTGGCTTTGAAACAGTCACTTGATGTTTCCTGGCCTGAACTAAAATACTGCCTTAAAAACCCTTCTAGTTTTAGATCTATTATTAGGGAGCAATGTTTTAAAATTCCCATACTCTTATTATATATATAATTTTATGTTTATTTGTTTTTGCTAGTATGAAAGTATTAGGTGTGAAATATAAATCAGAATGATGCTTCTAATAGTAAATCAACTATAAATATTTACTGATTTTTTCCTTAAATAACTTAACATCATTCTAAATATTTAACATATGGGTTCAGAAATACGAACTACAAAGAGAGATTTAAGAACTGGTTGACTTGTTATGGCACATTTTATCTACAGAATGTTTGTATTAAACTTTAATAACACTTTAATTTTTGTGGTGTTCTAGATAGTAGGTATCTCAATAGTCAGTTATTCCAGCAAAAGTAATTTGACTTCATGAACTTGTTTTGGTACAAACTAAAAAGTTAGCAAGAAGTCTATCAGCAAATTCTGCTTTTAAAAACAGTCTATCTGTGACATAGAAAAACTAATTAGTCCACATTTTCAACAGTTAATAGCCTGCCAATGAATTAAAATACCTTTTCCAAAATATATTTCCTGCTATTGCAATTTAAATTGTAGATATGCTCATGGGGATCCTACAAATAGGACACTACAAATCTTGAATCAATTCAAAATTGTATATATCCTGGCTTACCTCTTCGGAACAGTAGTCCTTCAGAATTAACCCAGAGGCTGTCTCCTGGGCTTAAGTCCTCAGTATATTTGCTGAATGAACATAATTCTCAACTTTTAGGTTGTGCATTTTTTTTTCAGTTGACAGAGTCCTTGAAGGGACAGTGGATTTAAATAATTTAAGCTTTATGGTATGTATTGCAAAAGGACATCCTTTAAAATTTGGAGTCCTATCATTTTTTGATATTTGATAATTTTCAAAGTGAAAATGGCATTAATTGTTTTAATTTGTTTCTGAAATTTAGCATATTTCAAGTTTGTTAGACATTTTGTTTTCTAAAAATTCTTCTATACTTTCTGTAACTAGGAGCTTTTTTAGAGACCGGCTTCCACTTTTACTCTTTCTTCACATCTCCTTCCTAGGCTGATGCTGTTTCTTCTACCTGAGAATTTTATTTACCTTTTAAAAGCATCATGTTATGTAAAACATCTCTGCTTTGTCCTAATTTTTCTGTTTTCTGATGTCTCATATATTCTTCTAATGACCAAGTTCTCTAAATCGTTATTTTATGCTCAACATCATGTATTATTTATTTTGCTGACAAAATTATTCTCAAGTTCAAAAAATTTTAGAAGTTCTTTATTTTCATTAGGTAGGAAATTCTCTGCTTGGCAACAAAGGCCTTCAACAAAAAGGATCCAGATCCTATTTTCCCAGTGTACTCTCATGCATGTGAGCTATACCCTACCCAAGCTGAATTAACTGCATCCATTTTCCTCTGAATTCATCCGATACATTCTGACATTTGTGTATTTGCTGATTTTGGTCTCACTCTTTTGACAGCATTGTCCTGTTATTTCTAGTTGAAACTCTGCAAGGCACATTTTAAATTTTACATTTCTTCATGAGAGCTAATTTGATCCTCGATGAGAGTTTACTGAAAACACCGTTTGTGGCATTTACCATGTTGATTTGTACAGAAGTTGCTTAAATTACTGTACAGTACTGATATCAGCACTTTAAGTACAGGCTCTGCCCACTCCTCCTCCTGGCACAGTGGGACTTTGCACATAATGGAGCCTCAATATATACCTGTTTAATTGAATTAAATGTGAATGGTAGTTGGTTAAATCCAGCTTTATTGAAAAGCTTGAATTAAGGCCTAAAGCAAAAGGTCTCAGAAGTTCTCATGGATTTTCATATTTGATTTACACACTGAGCCAAAACTTTGGAATTATTACTGACCTGGCTTAGAGAACATATTTATAAACATTCCTTTGGGGAAATGCATTTCCTCATTTCCTCTCTTTTGAATAAGATAGATCCACTGAAAATAATTCCATAAGCAACTTGTCCTAAGGCACTATGTGCTTTGGGCAGTAAAACCCCAAAATACAGATAGTATTTAAAGAGGGCAGTCAATACAAGGAGTAGTGAAATTTAATTTTTTCACTTTCCACTTCAAAGAAAAAAGTAAAACAGAGTTGACAACGTTAACAGGAGGTAATCTTTGGAGAGTTCCTTTAACAAAAGGATTACAGAAAATCTATAACTACCATTTAATTAGAAACTGGTACTTATAAGGTATGTAAGTGTGAGAAGACATCTACTACTGACCAAGATGGAGTAACAGGACTGTATTTGTTTACCACCTGAAAGAACAAACAAATGAAATATAAAATCAGGCTGATAGATGTAAATGTGTATATGTATGCATGCACATGCATAATATGATAGTTTACAACAAAGGACAGTGATCCTTGTTTGCAGGACATTGTACCAGAGAAGAGAGAGCTGAGCAAAGAATTCCAGAGATACTCAGTAGTCTCCCACCAATATTCAGCTGAGTAGAGAGCAGCACATGTGTATGAAGGAACTACGTAAGACTAGGGAAAGAGGCATCCTGAAACAGTAGGAGTAACACTGCCTGGTGCTCATATGGGTTTGGGAAGAGTACCTATTTCCACTAGCCCACATAGAAAACCTCATGATTCACTGGGAATTGGGTATAGACACAGAATGGTCTTGCCTCAGTAGCAGGGAATAATTAGCCTAGACTGACCACAGCTTGGTCCCACCTAACAAGTCTTAAAAGTAAGACCTGAAAGGACCAAACTTGCCCCCAACTGTGAGAGCAACTCTACCTCCTCTGTTCCACAGACCAAGTAACCAGTGCTGGTTTTTTTCTTTAACTGCCAACAATGTTAATCCATTTGGGAACTAGGGGTATTACCGCTGGGTAAGTGTGTGGATTTGGTTAATATACTGTAAGCCAGACTTTGGTCAGGACTCCATCTCCTTGCTCCCATTTGCTCCCATTCTAACATGGAGGTCAGGAAGACACTTCATGTCTTCTGGTATCAATGATATCTTGAACTCTTGTGTCCTCAGACACCTGGGTATCCCTCTTGCCCTGGTATATAATAGCTTAAGTAAATGGTCACAAGTCTGTGTGGGGAGAGGGAGGGGATCATTCCATTGTATACTTGCCATCATGTTGCAGGGATGATGCAGTTCCCCTGAGAGTTTTGGTCACCTCTTCAATCAATAGACTCCAGTCTGCACCTGACTAAGCTGGGCAAGCAGTCATGACTTTTATTGGGGCAAAATACTCTCAGCCTTTTGCTCATCCATTCTTGCTCACCTTTTTTTCGTCTCACGGTTTTTATGGTGAGTGGTAAAATATATATAACATAAAATTTACTAGTTTAAACATTTTAAGTGTACAGTTTATTGGCCTTAAGTATAATCACATTGCTGTGCATCCACACCATACCCATTTCCAAAACTTTTTCATCATCCCAGACTGAAACTCGGTACTCATTAAATAATAACTCCCCATTCCTCTCCCCCTACTCCCCAGACTCTGGTAACCACTGTTCTATGTTCTGTCTCTTCCTCATTTTTTACTGTATATATTCAGCACTACCCTGATGACTGCCAGCCTATTTTGCCCCTCAGAATGCCATGTTCTATTAACTTTCTCCATAATTCTCTACTGGTCAGGCACTCCTGGCAGGCACTCTGATTTTGTAGCTTATTAAAATAATTATAACGCCCTGATTTCTGGCAGTTAAGTCACACCACCTGACTTTTATTGCATCAGGGACCTACCAGCCCCTTTGCTATCAGCAAGCTAGTTTCTGTGATAGTGTCTACCACCAGCCCTGGCCTACAGAAAAGAGCTATCACTGAACATTGTATGATGCTAATGATGCTCACACCAGCACATTTATTATGGTCTTGGTAAATAGTGTTTTCTAGGCCTTCTCAAGGAACATAATCCTCTTCTGGGTCTTGTAGCCTCACATAACATAACTTCCAGCAGACACAAATCCCTGAGCCTTTTATTCCCTTCCTCTACCATCTGCGACAGCAATTCAGGTATTTCAATATCACTCACCCTGGGTGACTTTTCCCTGGATTCTGCTAGAAATCCTAGCAGCAAATTTGCACTATTTCCTGGCTTTTCAAAAAAAAGTTAAATCCTATCTCCAAGTCAATAAACTCTCCCTTATCAAGTCTTATGGTCCAGCCGCTTTGCCTGGGTACCTGCTAAATCCAGTTCTATAAGTTCTCCTCTGTCCCCTGCTTGCTACCTCTCATAGCTCTTTTGGTATATAGTCTATTTTATCCCTCGTTAGAGCGAACACTTCCCTGGATGCATCATTAAGTCAACATTTATTGTAGGTCTGTTGGCCAGGAGGAGAAGTCAGGGAAGCTCCTGAAAGCGAATTTGTTGCTTTGTGCGGGGGAAACCTCTATGTTATCTCTCCATGTGGAAGAGTGCTAGTTCTCAGTGGGGAGGAGTGGGACTATTCTGTACATTCAGAAAATGGTGGTGAGTCAGACTCTTCAGGGCTACCCACCTAGATGTCTCTATACCATGTGACAGCACCCAAGTATTACCCATCTAGGACTCTGACGTCAGCATGAGAACCATGCCTCGATTCAACATTCAACCATCTTCGAAGCTTAGCAACTCTAAGCTATTGAATACTGGGCTTGATCGTCATCTTTTTCTGCTTGCCCACTGCATGAGAAGAGGGCTGCTTCTTAGCTACCTAAGAGGCTCTCTTGCTCTCACACTTAACTTTCAATTATTTGTTAATTTCTTTAAGCTTTTCATTATCCACCTTTAAGGCAGCAATGAACTTAGTAAAAATTATTTAATTTCATTATTTTTATATTTATTAACACCCTTGTACTGTTCAAATGCCTGAATCTTCACACTATTCACAGCACAGCCCTCCAGCAGACAGGCTCCCAGGGAGCCACAGGTGTAAGTTTTAATGATTGGAATTCTCCCTTGTTCCAGAGGCTGTTGGTGCTCCACTTGCCACTCAGGTGGGATCTGCATTGCCAGCTGAGGAGTGAGTGACAGTCCCCATACCCCATCTTACCACCTGCCTTCTCAGACCACTCCTGGTACCAACTGTGCTCCTTGAGTTATCTGGAAATCGGGATGCTGAGACAAAAGTTTTACTGCAGAGTAATACCTATGAAAGAAAAAGGGAGTAAGGAAGAGGCAATCAGTTTACCAGGCAAAACTCAGAATGTCTCTGCGAGCCTGGTAGCGAGCTCTGGAGCAAAGATTTATGTTAGAGAAAAGCTAATTGGGAGTAGAACTTTACTTAGCTTTAATCAGCCTTTGACTGGGAGCCAGCATAAAAACTTAGACTAAAAGCTTGGCAAACCTTGAAGGCGCTAAGAGCTGGAGGTTATCAGCTAACCACACTCCTCACAGCTGAGCAGTGAGTCTCTCTTGAAGAATGATCGGCAGGCCACGTCCTCATGTCTGCCAGAGCTCTCATAAAATATCTGCTTCTTTATTTTGATTTTTTAAATCTGTTTCTGATTTTAACAATAAACCCAGGAATTGAAAGTTTCAAAGGTTGCCCTTGCTGGAGATGTTTTTCATCTCTCCGAGGAAAAGGTACACACACCTGCCAGGTTCCTGGCAGTGTTGCACTGCAAGAGAAAGGGCCTCAAGGGGAAATACACTCATTTTTACCGATTAAGTCATTATCTTATAGATTTCAAGTATGTGCTCTAACCTGCTCTTTGCCTTTTCATATATATAATTCTCGATTTCAGTGAAAAGGATTGAATCCTGCTAAGACATCTTACATGGGAGATATTAATTAGGCAACCTGAGTATTTTTAAAAAATACAAGAGAAATTTTGGAAATATTCAAATTAGAAATATATTACTTGTTTGAGGAAATCCACATGGAGAAACACTAATGATTAGACACTTAGGATATATGTTTTCTTGTCTCTACCACTATAGTTCAGGTAATATGATAATTTTAAGAAGTTTTAGTTTTTTTACTCGCTATGAAAAATACTTGCCCACTAAATAAGCAGTTAGTGAATAATATTGCCAAAAAACTCTTAAAGCTTTCTAGGAGCACACAATTATGTCACTTCTATCTACTTCAAAATTTATTATACTTGTTAATTAGAGCATGTCCCCAAAGACCTTTGGTTGCCAACCATGTATTAACCTGGCTGGAAGTGCCCTATATTTGAAGGTAAAGATATTTAACAAAAGTATTGTATAAAATAGTCATTTTACTAATCCCTATTGGCTTTCCCTTTTAGGGGAACAAAAGGTATTGAAAGTAAATAGTTTCACTTAAATGTTGTATAAATAAGGTATTTAACTAATCTGCATTGGTCTTTACCAGTGCATTGTGCATTTGGGACTCTTAAGGTTGACCTAGCACAAACAGAAAGGCTAATTTATGATAGGAGTGAAAGGGAAAATTGCTGTCTACAACGACTGCTGCCTAAGGAAGGTGGGCACTCTAAATTAATGTTTTTCTATTGAGTCCATAAATAGATTTGAATATGCAAATATGGGCTTTGGTTTGAATTTCAAAGCAGTGTTCAGATGATTATTTGAACTCTCCTGGAAAGGAGAAGTTGAGAAGGGGGAGATGGGATAGAGGAAGAAAGGAATCAGTGATGGGGAGAACTGGGAATTCTAAGTGGGATAACAGGGCCAGTGGAAAACATCCTGGAATGGGGTGATCAGAAGTTTAATACTAAAAACGTGTTTCCATTTTTAAATTGTAAATCCTATCCTGGTTTTTTCACATCTTCAGTAGAATCTGTCATGCACACAAATGCCATGTTTGAGACTGAAAAAATTAACAGAATTAAGTCAGCAGAAGCCAGAGATGACCACGAAAATCTAAGCCCCTTCCACATTTCCCGCCCACCCTCCAATCCCTAGTGATTAACAGAAATCTTGGGAAGTTTTTTGAATTGTCCACAAATAGTGCAATTATGGTTCAAGTCCATTAACTAAGTCTTAAGGGGCAGGTGATCCAGTTAAAATATGAGTTGCAAAGGGATACTAGAATCTAAGAAGGGGACCTCAGTAATAATGGAACCAAGAACTCAAAGTTTCTTCAATGACTCATCTCAGTTTCTTTGGATGCATTAGCTTTTTTTAATTTTAATTTTTATTGTGATAAGAACACTTAACATGAGATCTACCCTCTTAACAGATTTTAAGTGTATGACACAGATTGTTAACCTATTTGCAAAAGTCAGAACTATTTTCACAGATGAACATTTAATCTGTTTTCTTGAAGTCCTCTGTGGGAAAGCAAGTTTTCAATATCCAATAGGCACAATATTGTACAGCAGCTCTCTAGAACATACTTATCTTGCACAACTAAAAATTTATACCTGTTGCATTTGTTTTTATTCATCTTACTGAAGACTTTCTTTCTCCACGTGGTAGAAAACCTGACTTCCAACAGCTACCTGGAGGGAAATGATTAAACTTTCTGGGTCCCAAATCTCTAAATCCTGGGGAAGGGTATGATTCTTCTTGACTCAGATCATTTCAGATCATATCCTCTGCACCAGCCAACTGTGGTATTGTATAATTTACACTGTATACCAGTACAAGGATTTTGTTTTAGAGCACCAGCATTTTGGGATATATCTGGGTTCCCATAGCCATCCATTTATTCTTCTGATATATGAATTAGGAGCTTTGCATTCCCCAAAACGTAAGACGTGTTTTAATCCACGGGTTAAAGAATATTATAAACTGCCTTTTCCAATCATAAATCATGTCAACATTGAAAAATAACATCTACCAAGAGAATTTAGGCACATGGTAGCAAATTATTAATAGAACAATTGAGACCAGGGGAAGGATGCACTTGTTATAGTCAGGAATAGATGACTGATGGTAGAGCAAATTTTTTTTCATGAAGAATTTATGTTACACTACCCAAAGACCATCTGGAAAGTCTTCTCTGAATGTTTACCTGTGTATTTTGAGTTTAATAACAGTTCTAGACATCTCTTAATTAATCACATTTGTCAAATGATGGTAAAGGTAGACCAAGAAATTCTTTCATTTCTTCCATTATTCTTGCAGTTTTGCTATAGTATGCTGAAGTGATGGATTAACCCTAAAATCTCAATGGCCTAACCCAACAATATTTTTCCCTTGCTCATGAAATATATCCAATGCAAATTAGTAACTGGGGCTGGTAAGGCTTTGGATTTACAGTCACTCAGGGATTCTGGCTGGCAGAGGCCCCGCTACCTTGTATCTGAATCCATGCGATAGGCAAAACAGGTTTTAGAAGGCCTTTCACTGGTGATTAAGTGAAAAGACCTGTGGCAAAGACCTGTGTAATTCTGTTGGCCAGAACGAGTCGCATGGCCCCACCTAACTGCAAAAGGACTGGGAAGTATAAGAGGGTACATGAAATAATTAGTAAACGGACTGTCTTTGCCACACTGCATTCCAGACCTATATTTGTTGAGCAAGAGAAACTTTAATGAAATTAAGTGGCAAATTTAAAATATCAAGTTATTGCTCCTACGTCATTATTTCAAGGGCACAGCACAAGTAAAAGATGATGAGATAGTCAGACTCCTAACTCACTTTCCTCCTGATTTTCATGCTGAGGACACTGCTCTTCCTTCCTCTCACAGTGAGCTAGCTCATGCGTTGGATGCGGATTCCTCAGTGTGCCACAGAAGTGCTGAGACCTCTGAGGTGACTCTGTCATGAGAAAATAAACACATTAAATCCTACACAAAACAAAACCATATTTTATGCAATGTAACGTTAATTTCTGGTTGAGAACTTATTGTTTAGGTTTTAAAAATTAGCTTAAGCTCTTCCTTGACCAATTCTTCACCTTCTCTGTCATCCTCTATCCCTAATCTCCTTCTAATGAGGAATAGGTTGAGTGAACAGAACCAATCCCCATCTTGAGGTATTTACTGTAGGGTACTGCCTCTTTATTCAATATTTCCCCATATGACCCATATTAGAGTTGGAGCTGATGAAAACCAAATGAGACGCTGGTGAACTACAACAGTAATCAGAGACAACCAGTAATATTCACACTGTAGCAAACATTAGGCCTTCTTTTGAAAAATGATTAACATTAATACCTTAAAGATCATTTTTTTCATTTAAAAACAACTTAAAGAGTAATCTGAAAGGGATGTGCTGATTTTAGCAGGTATAACATGTCTAACTATTTAATAAAATATCACAAACTAGTCCTGAGTTAGATTCAGCAATTCCAGTTGCATGCAGAGAGAGACATATTCTCTGGCAGAGAAGCTTGTAGTAAGTCTTATTTATAAGATCAAAGTTATTTTTGCTTCATTCAAATATGAATACATACTTATGCAACAATTTAGGAAAAGACTTTATGAAATATATGTCTGGATGAATTTCTTGTGATATCTATTTTTGCACGTTTTTAAAAACATTGAAATCACTGTTGTGGGTTCTTAGAGACGGACCATCTGTCACAAACCAGAATTATCACTTATCGTAACTTGTAACAAGTTTATTAAGTAACAAAAAGAGATTTAAATCAGGGTATGGAAGATTATATCCTGTACGACTTTAGTACCCAGGGAAAATGCAATATTAGTATTGGGAATTGTTCATAAACATGGTTTTCAGGGGGTGCTTCTCAGAGACTCAGCAGGGCATCCTTCCCCAATTCTTCCTCACCAGCATTTAGGCATATACTTGGGAAATGAAAAAATAATTAACATTTATCATAACAATTTTTTGAATATATAAATGCAAATAACAGGAAGTAAAACTCAAAGACATTTTCTTATATGGTAGAAGATATCAAAGGTAGACTACCTCTTATTTCTAAGAGATTCTTGGCATGGGGGGAATATTGCAGACACCACTGAGGGAAATGTATTCAAAATTCAGCTTAGAAATGAGATTTGCATATTCATAAAAAACAGAAATAGTTTAAAAATAAATAGTTGATTATCACTGTTAAAAAATATATATACATCATTGTCCTCTTCAGTTTTATGATTCTTTTTTTAAAATTTCAAGTTAACGTGACCAAACTCTTTTTCCTGAATTTTACAACACTAAAAGGAAGGTTAGCCTATTTTATTTTTAAAAATTTTCCCCTAAAGGTGGTTGGAATGGCAGCAACATAATAAAATATTCCTTAAAATGTTTTTATTTTTAATTTCCTTGCAATGTACCTATATAATTCACAGCTGATATGCATAGCAGAAAGAACAGTTATCTAATTCATTAATTTTGTTTTCTTGACTTCCTGCTAACATTTATATTTTAGAGAGATTCTACCTTGATTATTGATTGGCTGAGTCAATGGACATTTTTGGGCATAATTACCGTGTATATTTAATTCACCAAATATTTTATTTCACATTTGAATTTTTGGTTAATCACATATATTCATTTAGTAAACTTTATAGGTCTTGAGAAAATTTTGTTTATGAAATGTACACAGAAACAATTTTAATAAATTAAAAAATGTCTAGCTATAAGCATTAGCCACAATTTGTCCAATTAAATTATCATGGATATTTAACGCAAATTATTTTTTAATTAAAAATAATTTTATTTTGTATTGGAGCATAGTTGATTAACAGTGTTGTGTTAGTTTCTGAGGTACAGCAAAGTGATTTAGTTATACATATACATGTAACTATTTTTTTTCAAATTCTTTTACCATTTACGTTCTCACAGAGTATTAAGAAGAGTTCCCTGTGCTATACAGTAGGTCCTTGTTGGTTGCCTATTGTAAATAGCAGTGTGTACACATTAATCCCAAACTCCCAGTCTATCCGCGCCCCTCTCACCCATACCCTGGTAAGATAAGTTCGTTCTAAGTCTGTTAACACAAATTTTTAACAATTTCTCTGTATCAAGAGTTTCTGACATACCAATAAACACTTTATTTATTTTTTAACATCTTTATTGGAGTATAATAGCTTTACAATGTTGCATTAGTTTCTGCTATATAAAAAAGTGAATCAGCTATATGTATACATATATCCCCATATCTGCTCCCTCTTGCGCCTCCCTCCCACCCTCCTTATCCCACCCCTCTGGGTAGTCACAAAGTACTGAGCTGATCTCCCTGTGCTATGTGGCTGCTTCACACTAGCTATCTATTTTACATTTGGTAGTATATATATGTTCATGCCACACTCTCACTACATCCCAGCTTACCCTTCCCCCTCCCTGTGTCCTCAAGTCCATTATCTACATCTACATCCTTATTCCTGTCCTGCCCCTAGGTTCTTCAGAACCATGTTTTTAAATGATTCCATATATATGTGTTAGCATACGGAATTTGTTTTTCTCTTTCTGACTTACTTCACTCTGTATGACAGACTCTAGGTCCATCCACCTAACTATAATTGATTCAATTTCGTTTCTTTTTATGGCTGAGTAATATTGCACTGTATATATGTGCCATATCTTCTTCATCCATTCATATGTCGATGGACACTTAGGTTGCTTCCATGTCCTGACTATTGTAAATAGAGCTGCAATGAACATCGTGGTACGTGACTCTTTTTGAATTATGGGTTTCTCGGGGTATATGCCAATAGTGGGATTGCTGGGTCGTATGGTAGTTCTATTTGTAGTTTTTTAAGGAACCTCCATACTGTTCTCCATAGTGGCTGTATCAATTTACATTCCCACCAACAGTGCAAGAGGGTTCCCTTTTCTCCACATGCTCTCCAGCATTTATTGTTTGTAGATATTTTGATGATGGCCATTCTGACAGGTGTGAGGTGATACCTCATTGTAGCTTTGATTTGCATTTCTCTGATGATTAGTGATGTTCAGCAACCTTTCATGTGTTTGCTGGCAATCTGTATATCTTCTTTGGAGAAATGTCTATTGAGGTCGTTTCCCATTTTTGGATTGTGTTGTTTTGATACTGAGATGTATGAGGCGTTTGTAAATTTTGGAGATTAATCCTTTGTCAGTTGCTTCATTTGCAAATATTTTCTCCCATTCTGAGGGTTGTCTTTTCGTCGTGTTTACGGTTTCCTTTGATGTGCAAGAGCTTTTAAGTTTCATTAGGTCCCATTTGTTTACTTTTGTTTTTATTTCCATTTATGGAGGAGGTGGGTCAAAAGGATCTTGCTGTGATTTATATCGTAGAGTGTGCTGCCTATGTTTTCCTCTAAGAGTTTGATAGTGTCTGGCCTTACATTTAGGTCTTTAATCCATTTTGAGTTTATTTTTGGGTATGATATTAGGGAGTGTTCTAATTTCATTCTTTTACATGAAGCTGTCCAGTTTTCCCAGCAGCATTTATTGAAGAGAGTATCTTTTCTCCATCGTATATTCTTGCCTTGTTTATCAAACATAAGGTGACCATATATGTGTTGGATTATCTCTGGGGTTTCTACCCTGTTCCATTGATCTTTAGCTCTGTTTCTGTGTCAGTACCATACTGTCTGGATTACTGTAGCTTTGTATAATAGTCTGAAGGCAGGGAGCCTGATTCCTCCAGCTCTGTTTTTCTTTCTCAAGATTTCTTTGGCTATTCAGGGTCTTTTTTGTTTCCATAAAAATTGTGAAATCTTTTGTTCTAGTTCTATGAAAAATGCCAGTGGTAGTTTGATAGGGATTGCATTGAATCTGTAGATTGCTTTCGGTAGTAGAGTCATTTTCACAATGTTCATTCTTCCAATCCAGGAACATGGTATATCTCTCCATCTGTTGGTATCATCTTTAATTTGTCATCAGTGTCTTATAGTATTATGCATACAGGTCTTTTGTCTCCTTAGATAGGTTTATTCCTAGATATTTTATTCTTTTTGTTGCAATGGTAAATGGGAGTGTTTCCTTCATTTCTCTTTCAGATTTTTCATCATTAGTGTATAGCAACGCAAGAGGATTCTGTGCATTAATTTTGTGTCCTGCTACTCTACTAAATTCATTGATTAGCTCTAATAGTTTCTGGTAGCATCTTTAGGATTCTCTATGTATAGTATCATGTCATCTGAAAATAGTGACACCTTTACTTCTTTTCCAATTTGGATTCCTTTTATTTCTTTTTCTTCTCTGATTGCTGTGCCTGAAACTTCCAAAACGATGTTGAATAATAGTGGTGACAGTGGGCAACCCTGTCTTGTTCCTGATCTTAGTGGAAATGGTTTCAGTTTTTCACCATTGAGAACGATGTTGGCTGTGTGTTTTTCATAAATGGCCTTTATTATGTTGAGGTAAGTTTCCGCTATGCCTACTCTTTGGAAGGTTTTTTATAATAAATGGCTGTTAAATTTTGTTGAAAGCTTTTTCTGCATCTGTTGAGATTATCATTGGTTTTTATCTTTCAGTTTGTTAATATGGTGTATCACATTGATTGACTTGCGTATATTGAAGAATCCTTGCATTCCTGGGATAAACCCTACTTGATCATAGTGTATGATCCTTTTAATGTGCTGTTGGATTCTGTTTGCTAGTATTTTGCTGAGGATTTTTGCATCTACGTTCATCAGTGATATTGGCCTGTAGTTTTTTTTGTGACGTCTTTGTCTGGTTTTGGTATCAGGGTGATGGTGAACTTGTAGAATGAGTTTGGGAGTGTTCCTCCCGCTGCTGTATTTTGGAAGAGTTTGAGAAGGATAGGTGTTAGCTCTTCTCTAAATGTTTGATAGAATTGGCCTGTGAAACCATTTGGTCCTGGGCCTTTGTTTGTTGGAAGATTTTTAATCACAGTTTCAATTTCAGTGCTTGTGATTGGTTTATGTTTTCTATTTCTTCCTGGTTCAGTCTTGAAAGGTTGTGTTTTTCTAAGAATTTGTCCATTTCTTCTAGGTTATCCATTTTATTGGCATCTAGTTGCTTATAGTAATATCTCATAATCCTTTGTGTTTCTGCAGTGTCAGTTCTTACTTCTCCTTTTTCATTTCTAATTCTATTGATTTGAGTCGCTTCCCTTTTTTTCTTGATGAGTCTGGCTAATGGTTTATTAATTTTGTTTATCTTCTCAAAGAACCAGCTTTTAGTTTTATTGATCTTTGCTATCATTTCCTTCATTTCTTTTTCATTTATTGCTGATCTGATCTTTATGATTTCTGTCCTTCTAATTTGGGTTTTTTTCCTACTTCTTCTTTCTCTAATTGCTTTAGGTGTAACATTAGGTTGTTTGATATTTTTCTTGTTTCTTGAGGTAGGATTGTATTGCTATAAACTTCCCTCTTAGAATTGCTTTTGCTGCATCCCATAGGTTTTGGGTCATTGTGTTTTCATTGTCATTTGTTTGTAGGTATTTTTTGATTTCCTCTTTGATTTCTTCCATGATCTGTTGGTTATTTAGTAGTGTATTGTTTAAGCTCCATGTGTTTGTATTTTTTACATTTTTTTCCTGTAATTGTTATCTATTCTCATAATGTTGTGGTGGGAAAGGATAGTTGATATGATTTCAATTTTCTTAAATTTACCAAGGCTTGATATGTGACCCAAGATATGATCTATCCTGGAGAATGTTCCATTAGCACTTGAGAGGAAAATCTATTTTGTTGTTTTTGGATGGTATGACGTATACACATCAATTAAGTCCATCATGTTTAATGTATCATTTAAAGCTTGTGTTTCCTTATTTATTTTCATTTTGGATAATCTGTCCATTGGTGAAAGTGGGGTGTTGAAGTCCCCTACTATTATTGTGTTAATGTTGATTTCCCCTTTTATGGCTGTTAGCATTTGCCTTATGTATTGAGGTTCATAAATATTTATAATTGTTATCTTCTTCTTGATCGCTTGATCATTATGTAGTGTCCTTTATCTCTTGTAACAGTCTTTATTGTAAAGTATTTTGTCTGATATGAGAATTGTACTCAACTTTCTTTCGATTTCCATTTGCATGGAGTATCTTTTTCCATCCCCTCACTTTCAGTCTGTATGTGTCCCTAGGTTTGAAGTGGGTCTCTTGTAGACAGCATATATATGGGTCTTGTTTTTGTATCCGTTCAGCCAGTGTATGTCTTTTGGTTGGAACGTTTAATCCATTTACATTTAAGGTAATTATCAATATTTATGTTCCTATTACCATTTTCTTAATTGTTTTTGATTTGTTTTTGTAGGTGTTTTCTTTCTCTTGTGTTTCCTAGAGAAATTCCTTTAGCATTTGTTGTACAGCTGATTTGGTGGTGCTGAATTCTCTTAACTTTTGCTTGTCTGTAAAGTTTTTAATTTCTCTGTCAAATCTGAATGAGATCCCTGGTGGGTAGAATAATCTTGGTTGTAGGTTTTTCTCCTTCATCACTTTAAATATGTCCTGCCACTCCCTTCTGGCTTGCAGAGTTTCTGCTTAAAGATTCACTGTTAACATTATAGGGATTCCCTTGTATGTTATTTGTTGCTTTTCCCTTGCTGCTTTTAATATTTTTTCTTTTTACTTGATTTTTGATAGTTTGATTAATATATGTCTTGGCATGTTTCTCCTTGGATTTATCCTTTAAGGGACTCTCTGCCCTTCCTATACTTGATTGGCTATTTCCTTTCCCATTTTAGGGAAGTTTTCAACTATAAGTTGTTTAAATATTTTCTCAGTCCCTTTCTTTTTCTCTTCTTCTTCTGGAACCCCTATAGTTTGTACGTTGGTGCTTTTAATGTTGTCCCAGAAATCTCTGAGATTGTCCTTAATTCTTTTCGTTCTTTTTTCTTTATTTTTGTCTGTGGTAGTTATTTCCACTATTTTATCCTCCAGGTCATGTATCCGTTCTTTTGCCTCAGTTATTCTGCTATTGATTCCTTCTAGAGAATTTTTAATTTCATTTATTGTGTTGTTCATCTTGTTTATTTGCTCTTTAGTCTTCTAGGTCCTTGTTAAACGTTTCTTGTATTTTCTCCATTCTATTTCCAAGATTTTGGATCATCTTTACTATCATTATTCTGAATTCTTTTTCAGGTAGACTGCCTATTTCCTCTTCAATTTTTTGGTCAGGTGGGTTTTTACCTTGCTCCTTCATCTGCTGTGTGTTTCTCTGTCTTCTCATTTTGCTTAAGCTACTGTGTTTGGGGTCCCCTTTTCCCAGGCTGCAGGTTTGTAGTTCCCGTTGTTTTTGGTGTCTGCTCCCAGTTGCTAAGTTTGGTTCAGTGGGTTGTGTAGGCTTACTGGTGGAGGGGACTGGTGCCTGTGTTCTGGTGGATGAGGCTGGATCTTGCCTTTCTGGTGGGCAGGACCACATCCCGTAATGTGTATTGTGGTGTCTGTGACCTTATTATGATTTTAGGCAGCCTCTCTGCTAATTGGTAGGTTTGTATTCCTGTCTTGCTAGTTGTGTGATATGGGACATCCAGCACTGGAGCTTGCTGGCCATTGGGTGGATCTGGGCCTTAGACTTGAGATGGAGATATCTAGGAGAGTTCTTCCTGATTGATGTTATATGGGACTGGGAGGTCTCTGGTGGTCCAGTGTCCTGAACTCGGCTCTTCCACCTCTAAGGCTCTGGCCTGACAACAGGCCGGAGCACCAAGACCCTCTCAGCCACATGGCTCAGAAGAAAAGGGAGAAGAAAAGAAAGAAAAAAATGAGAAATGAATACAAAAAATCATTAAAATTTAAAAAGTATTAATAATCAAAAAAAGAAATGAGAAACCGAACCAATAAACAAATCCACCAATGATAACAAGAGTTAAAAACTATACTAAGATAAACATAAAAATCAAAAACAAATCACTCACAGACAGCAAACCCCAAGTCTACAGTTGCTTCCAAAATCCACCGACTCAATTTTGAGATGATTTGCTCTCTTCAGGTATTCCAGAGATGCAGGATACATAAAGTTGATTGTGGGGATTTATTCCGCTGCTCCTGAGGCTGCATGGAGAAATTTCACTTTCTCTTCTTTGTTCATAGAGCTCCTGGGTTTCAGCTTTGATTTTGCCCCACCTCTGCGTGTAGATTGTCCTCAGACATCTGTTCCCTACCCGGAAAGGAAGGGGTTGAAGCAGGGGCTTATTAGGGGCCTCTTGCTCACTCATGCTGGGGGGAGGGAGGGTTATGGTAGTTACAATTGGAATGTGGGGAGAGCCTGCAGCGGCAGAGGCCAGTGTGACATTTCAACAGTCTGAAGCATGCCATGTGTTCTTCCAGGGGAGTTGTCCCTGTATCATGGGACCCTGGCAGTGGTGGACTGCACAGGCTCCAGGTGAGGTGTGTGGATAGTGCTTGCACACAGGAGTCTTGGTGGCTGCAGCAACAGTGTTAGCGTTTCATGCCTGTCTCTGGTGTCCAAGCTGACAGCCGTGGCTAGCACCCATCTCTGGAGCTCGTTTAGGTGGTGCTCTGCCTGCTGTGGGCAGACAGGGAAGGAATCCCCTCTCCTCGCACAACCCAAAACAATGGTATCTTGTCTCTTAGGCAGGTCCAGACTTTTTCCCAGACTTCCTCCCAGCTAGCTGTGGTGCACTAGCCCCCTTCAGGCTGTGTTCACACAGCCAACCCCAGTCCTCTCCCTGGGATCTGACCTCCGAAGCCCGAGCCTCAGCTCCCAGCCCCCACTTGCCCCGGCGGGTGAGCAGACAAGCCTATGGGGCTGGTGAGTGCTGGTCGGCACTGATCCCGTGTGGGAATCTCTCTGCTTTGCCCTGTGCACCCGTTGCTGCGCTTTCCTCTGTGGCTCTGAAGCTTCCCCCCTGCCCACCCCCCATCTCCACCAGTGAAGGTGTTTCCTAGTGTGTGGAAGGTTTTCCTCCTTCACAGTTCCCTCCCAGAGGTGCAGGCCCCATCCCTATTCTTTTGTCTCTGTTTTCCCTCTTTTCTTTTGCCCTACCCAGTTATGTGGGGATTTTCTTACCTTTTGGGAAGTCTGAGGTCTTCTGCTGGCATTCAGTAGGTGTTCTGTAGGAGCTGTTCCACATGTAGATGTATTTTTGATGTATTTGTGGGGAGGAAGGTGATCTCCATGTCTTACTCCTCTGCCATGTTGATGGTCCCCACAAATCACTCTCCAATAAACACTTTAGATAGAGTAAGAAATTTAGAGTACCCTGTTGCAATTAACATTATAAAGTTTTGCTGACTGGCTGTCTGGTTAATAGCTTTAGTAGTATATAATGTAGTTTCTTCCTTCTTATCTATATTTGATAGTTAATATTCTAGAGGAATAAAATTAATTTATAATTTATAAAACATTAGACCCTCTTGGGATATTTTAAAGTACTTTCCATTTCTTAATCTGGATTTGTTTCAGCTTGAGTTAAGTGATATTTGTGTTTTGAAAACAAAGCTAAAATATATACAGATTTTTCATTTTAAATTTGTGGTAATATGAATGACTGGTATTAATTGCACTTTCATCATCTTTGCAATTATATTTTAATCATATGGATTCATTTTATTTCTTTTCAAAATAAATCCTCTGGTTGTAGTGTTCTATCCTTAGAGTGTAATCTTTATATTAAATTTCTTTCCAGATAAATAAATCTCATAATTAACTGTATTTAATAACCAACTCAGGTTTAATCTATTAAAATGCAATCTATTTTAAAATATTTAGGTAATTAAGGTGAGAATATGCACATTTCAGTGGCTAGTACTAAGCACAGATTTACATTTGTATATTATAAAACAGTCTAGTGGCATATTTATTTTTGGTTTCAAAGTTGTGAGAGGAAATTTTGTTTTTCCACTTTTAAGACATCCTCTGCAGGCTTGCCCATAAATATGCACCTCTTGTCCTTCTGGATTTCTCAGAAAAAGGCTCAGTCCACAAGAGTCAATAATGGAAACCTCTCCCCTAATTAACAGACAGAAATAACCTGGCCATTTTCAGGATTTTTAAACCATCTTTGAAAGTTGGTAGCCAAACCTTTTCTATATCTAGTTTGTAGAGCAGAATTTTATGAATTATTGTGTCTTTTGGTTGCAGCATTTAACTCATTTACATTTAAGGTAATTATTGATATGTATGTTCCTATTACCATTTTCTTAATTGTTTTGGGTTTGTTTTTGTAAGTCTTTTCCTTCTCTTGTGTTTCCTGCATAGATTAATTCCTTTAGCATTTGTTGTAAAGCTGGTTTGGTGGGGCGGAATTCTCTTAACTTTTGCTTGTCTGTAAAGCTTTTGATTTCTCCATTGAATCTGAATGAGATCCTTGCTGGGTAATCTTGGTTGTAGGTTTTTCCCTTTCATCACTTTACATATATATTGCCACTCCCTTCTGGCCTGTAGAGTTTCTGCTGAAAGATCAGCTGTTATACTCATGGGGATTCTCTTGTATGTTATTTGTCGCTTTTCCCCTGCTGCTTTAATATTTTTTCAATGTGTTTAGTTTTTGTTAGTTTGATTAATATGTGTCTCAGCATGTTTCTCCTTGGGTTTGTCCTTTATGGGACTCTCTGTGCTTCCTGGACTCGATTGCCTATTTCCGTTCCCATGTTCGGGAAATTTTCGACTATAATCTCTTCAAATATTTTCTCAGACCATTTCTTTTTTTCTTCTTCTTCTCAGAAGCCTATAATTCGAATGTTGGTACACTAAACGTTGTCCCAGAGGCCTCTGAGACTGTCCTCCATTGTTTTCATTCTTTTTCCTTTATTCTTCTCTGTGGCAGTTGTTTCCACTATTCTATCTTCCAGCTCACTTATCCATTCTTCTGCCTCAGTTATTCTGCTATTGATTCCTTCTAGAGTATTTTTAATTTCAGGTATTGTGTTGTTCATTACTGTTTGCTCTTTAGTTCTTCTAGGTCCCTGTTAAATGTTTCTTGTATTTTCTCTATTCTATTTCCAAGATTTTGGATCATCTTTACTATCATTACTCTGAATTCTTTTTCAGGTAGTTTGCTTATTTCCTCTTCATTTATTTGGTCTTGTGGGTTTTTATCTTGCTCCTTTGCCTGTAAGATATTTCTCTGTCTCCTCATTTTGTCTAATTTACAGTATTTGAGGTCTCCATTCCCCAGGCTGCAGGGTTGTAGTTCCTCTTGCTTCTGTTCTCTGCCCTGGTAGTGAGGTTGGTACAGTTGCTTGCGTAGGCTTCCTGATGGGACAGAGTGGGGCCTGCGTTCTGGTGGGTAGAGCTGAGTCTTTTCCCTCTGATGAGCAAGGACGTGTCAAGTGGTGTGTTTTGGGGTGTCTGTTAGCTTAGTATGACTTTACATAGTCTGTATGCTGATGGGTGGGTTTGTGTTCCTGTCATTTTTGTTGTGTAGTGTGAGGCATCCAGGGCTGGGAGCTGCTGGCAGTTGGGTGGAGCCAGGTCTTAGATTCGGATAGAGGCCTCCATGAGAGCTCGTGGTGATTAATTTTCCCTGGGGTTGGGAATTCTCTATTGTTCCAGCATCCTGGACTCGGTGCTCCCTCCCCAGAGCCTCAGGCCTGACTTCTTAGAGTGACCAATACCCCACAAGTCACTCATCCGGCAATAAAGGGGATTAAAAACAAACAAAAAAAGACTAACAAAGCTCCAGACAGATGATAAAAAGTAAAATCAAACAAAAGAAACAGAAACGAGGAAACATGCACACACACAAAAGAAACAAAAACAAGCAAATAAGTCAAAAAGCAAGAGAACAACCAGACAAACAAAAGATCCCAAGAATGAAATCAAACAATTAAAAAGAAATCTGAGAAAAACACAAAACCAAAAAAGAAAACCAAAGCAGAGTGCCAACTGAAGAATGAAGCAAAGAAAAAAACAAACCAACAAAAATGATAAAAAATAAAAGAGAAATGGGAAAGAAGACGGAACAAAAGAAAAGCAATGTAGAAATAGAAATATAAAATAAATAGAAAATATATTAAGGAAAAAAAAGACAGACAAAACTCCAGAGAAATTGTAAAAACAAAATCAAACAAACAAAAACAGAAACAGTGAAACACACACACGTAAAAGAAACAAAAACAGAGCCAAATAAAACAAAAACTAGAGAACAACCACATAAAAAAAGAACCAAAGAATGAAATCAAACAATTAAGATTAAAAGTAGCAAAAACACATAACCTAAAAACAAAACCAAAGCAGTGTGTCAACTGAAGAATGAAGCAAGGAAACAGAACAAACCAATAAAAATGATTTTAAAAAATAATAAAATAAAATAAAAAGGGAAAAAACACAGAACAGAAAAGTAGAAATGGAAATATAAAAAAAGAAAAGAAAAATATATTAAAGACAAAGAAGAGAAAAAAGAGACAAGAACACAAAACAACAGAAAACCAAAGTAAAAATAGAAATGTATAAAAAAATGTTAAAAATAAAAAATATGTTATAAAACACAGGGATCCCAGAAGACTAAATAAGAAAACAAAGAACTAAAACAACTACAAAACAAACAAAAAGAGAGAAGAACCCCCCCCCCAAAAAAGCCAGAACCAACAACAGAATGAATCAAAACATAATAAAATTAATAGTAATAATTATGTTTCCCTCGGGTCTGCACTGTAAGTGTCCTTGCACACGCCGTGAGCCACAGCCCACCTCCCCCTCCCCAAAAGTCTCTCCTCTGCCTCTGGGCTGGTCTCTGGGCCTGTTGTGGGCCCTGTGGGGTCTACTCAGTCTCTCATCTGGCCCAATTCCTGCATGTGCTGCCCCCAAAGTCCAAAGCTGCCAGAGCTAGACCGTTTTGATTTGTGGGAACACTCATTATCTACTCAGATATTCCATAGATGCAGGGTTTACCAAGCTGATCACGGGGATATAATCTGCAGCTTGTACAGCTGATAGAAAGATTTTCAATCTTCTTCCTTAGTCACCCTGTCCCTGGGGTTCAGCTTTGATCTTATCCCCACCTCTGCATGTGGTCCACCCACAGAGGTCTGGTCCTGAGGCTGCCTTGCACCTCTTGGGTCTGCCCCTGTGAGGACCAGGCACAGAGGTGGTACGACTGCTTGGATCACAGGAGACCCGGAGGTTCCAAATGCACAAGGAAGCCAGTGGCCACAGGCACAAGAGATATGCCCCAGTGAGGGCCTTTTCTGGCACCCAGCATAAGGTGCATGATGGCCAGCCCTAGCTGGGGTTTTTCTGGTGCCTGGCAGCAGGTACACGAGTGCCAGCTATGAGAGGGCTTTTTTATTTTTACTGCCTTGCAGCCGGTGCGTGAGGCCAGCTCTGAGTGGGCTTCTACTATTGCTCATCAGCTGGCGCAAAAGAGCCAGCCCTGAGCAGGCTTCTTTTATTGTTTTTGGTAGGCACCTGTGTGTTGTGAGAGAGGTTACAATAGTGGCTCCTCCCCCTGAGTGTGACTCAGCAATACCGCCCTGCTTCCATGACAGTCTGGTCTTTCTCCATAGGGATTCTCTGCCACGGATTTCCTCCCTCCCATCTCCTCAGTCCATCTCCCCACAGCCAACAGCAGTTCTCGCTCTGGGCCTGTTCTCCAATCCCCACACACCAACTCCCAGCCCCCTTGCACACCTGTGAACACATGTCCCAGTCCAGGGTATGTAGGGCTGTGGTACGGACTGTCTATGTATTTCTCACTCTGTCCTGTCTGCCACAGATCGGGTGCCTCACCCTCTTCTGACAGCCTCAAATGTTTCCCTTCGGTACCAATCGATTCCCAGTCAGAGAGGGAGTTTCCCCGAGTTTGGGAATCTCTCTGCTTCAGCTCCCCCGCCCGGGGTGCAATCCCATCCTGCTTCCTCTCCTCGTCCTTCTCCCTTATTTTTTCCATCCTACCCAGTTATGCAGGGATCTTTATAGTCCCTTCCAGTGTCCAAGGTCTTCTGCTAGTTTTTCAGCCAGTGTTCTGTGAGAATTGTTGCATCTATAGATGTGTTCCTGCTGCATCCATGGAGAGATATGAACTCCATGTCCACCTACTCTACCGCCATCTTGAATCTCCCCAGAAAGATGCTTCTGATGAACATTATTATTCCATTTTTATGCCAGATAAATTTTGTTCAGGAAAAAACTGGGATCACTGTAGATTCTTGGCATGCCGCCAAAAATTCTGAACTTGATTGTTATTTCCATTATATCTAGAGTAAGTTTAACCCATAATGGCTTTTAGAGAACCAGATACATAGCAAAGTCTTGATTATTCAATACCATAAGCCAAAGGGATTTATTTAAAGTGAGGGTATACATGGGTTGCTCTTTGAATAAAATCATTGAGCATATAGTGTAAAGTTAAGGCAAAGTACCAATAATAAGCCACATTTTGCATATCAGGAAGGAAGGCAGTATTAAATTTTCTTATTTGCAGGTTGTCTTTCTTAATGAATTATCTGCTCTTTAATAAATAGAATTGTTTTACAAATAGACTATTTTATTTTGACTTCTATTCCTACCAATAAATGTTAAAATTTATTTTGAAAGACATATTTATTATGAAGAAATGAGAGGGGGGGAGATACCCAGATGATAAAGAGAGGAAATACAATTAATACAATAACCAAGTTATTAGTTGAATTATACTAAAGTAAGTTTTCTGGAAAATATATGGCATTGTTGGCTCAAGAAAGACATCTTATGGGCATATTACATTGAGCATTAAGTTTTATGGAGCCAGTCACTAATTTTGTAGCTTATCTAATGAAAATATTTAATTATAGATTCACAACATATGTACATGTGTATATGGAAAAGATCTGACAATTTTTAGTTCAAGAGACCATTATAATTAAACATGATAAATTACTAAATTTCTAAACTTCTTCTCAAGCACATATGATAGCTGGCTAAAGTACAAATTACTAAGTCTTAAAAAATGAAGATAACATTTTTAAAAAATTACGTTTCTGACATTAATGTAAAATTAGTACATTAAAGTAAATTTTCTCTATGAATATAGTTTTCCTTTATCTTTTAAACTTTTTTTGGAATATAAGCATTTCACTATTACAACAGAAATATATCTGAAGTGAATCAGACAACCCCTTGTTCCCTTAACCATAGCATATAGGATACTTTGAATTAGTAGCTCCATTATGAAAATAAGTTATTTCCTTAGGCTGTGAAAGAAGAATGCCCATTACCCATGGTGAGCCTGAAACCCTGTGGCCATCAGTAACAGGTTTCACTTTCATGGTTCTCTCTGAAAGTGTTCATCATTTTTTCATCTTTTCTCTCCTCAGGTACCTTGGCTGCTTTTAGATTTTTAATCTGTTGAATCTTTTTACAAGCACTTGTGAAATATATAGTTTAAGTTTTTCCTGCTTATGCTTTGAAGTTGTGTTCTAGGTAGTTAATCTGAGAAAGAAAAACAATGAAAGAGAGATTGAGAGAGAGAGGAGGAGGAGGGAGGGAGAAAAGATGGAGGAGGGAAGGAAGGGAGAAAGAGAAAAAAGAGAGAAAAAGAGAGGCCGGGAAGGAGAAAGGGAGAGAGGAAGGAATGGAGAAATTAATTCAAAAAATAGAGTAAGGAAGAAATTGCAGACACTCACTGAGAGGATTATAAATGACCTCCTAAAAATCAGTTTTCACTCCTTTAATGATACAGATGTAGGATGTGATTGTCCAGTATTTTAAGTATTGATAAATTAGAAGCCTTGATTTTAATGCCTTACATTATTTTCAAAGACAATTCTTATTTATAAATATCTTCTTAATTAAAATTTGTTTCCATAAGAATTTTTGCCAATTATGAAGTTTTCTCTATCCTGTGAATTGAAGCATTTATAGAAGAAATTTCATTTTGCATGTTTTTCTTCCTATTATTATTCTCCTAGTATTTAATGCTGACCAATCCTTAAACCCTTGGTGGCTATGGCCAGTGCAGATATTTCATGTGTTACATTTTTTTAAAATAGTATTTATACTCTAAAAATGGTACTATTGATTAAACCTGATCATTTATCAAGATTTGCATTACGTCTCACATACCTGGTGTTAGCCTGCTGCACTTGGTTTATGAATGTAGACTGCCAACGGCAGGTTATTTTCATTTAAAGATAGCTGACGTTTGCAGGAGAATGTTGTATTTCCAAACAGGTACAAAATCTAAAGGATAAAAAACTGTTCATTATAATTTTATCATGCAAATGAAGCCCCTGCCAAGACTTAGCTTATTGTTATTTTCTATTTCCTAGTCTGTCTCCCCATTACTAGCTTTTAAGACATCTGTGGGTAGAGGTGTTTTTTTTAATTCCCAGCCACTGGCCTAGAGATCAATTCATGAAAGCCCTTAGTATTTTTATTTTTTTTAAATTCTAGTCTGAACACCTGATGATCAGATATTGTTTATAGTTTTGCTAAGAGTAATCTTATTCCTCAACAAGCTCACATTTAGAAAAGGATGAAAAATACTCACACGAAAGGATATAGTAAAAACAGACTATATATGCAGAGGATATAGATTTCTTAGATAACAAATGATTAATATTCACAGTGTCCAGGCACAACTCAAGGAAAAGAACATCCTTTCCTTCCTTTCTCTATGTCCTGTCAAAAACAAATATAAGTGCAATATGAGCTAAAACAAAATCCAGAGCTCAACTGTCAATGAAAATAAAGATAATCTAAGCCTTTGCTTTGCTTAATGCTTAAAAAATGCCGCTCCTATAAATAAATTCAACCCATTTGTGCAAGATGATGATGGAGCCAATGGTATTTTATTGTTATAAAAGCTAGGAAATATAAAGAAAATTAACATAAAATAGAGATAATTCTATTATCTTGATTTAAAGGAAAAGCATTGGATCTCTAATCCTAATTTCTTTTCTTATCAAATAAAAAGTCCTTGTGAATCTTTTTTGGCAGTACTGCAGTGGACAAAGTAGACCTGAGACCTGGGCAGCAGACTGACCCTCTCTTCATCAGAGTGAAAAATAGTTTGGTAGGATGTGATGGAAGTTTAAGCTGAGTTAGCAGAGAAGACTTTCTATAGGAAACATTTCTGAACTGCCTTAAAAATGGCTAGGGCGGTGTATAATGAAAGAATTGAAAGTTTGTGGGTTTTATCATCTTGGTATCAGCAGGTAGATTTATCTAGTAATCAGGAAGTGTGGTTAGGAGTAGACAGGGAAGAAATTTGGTTATGGCAAAAGCAAGGGAAAACCTTGAAACCTGCAGAAGGGATACTGTGCATGTCACAGGACACAACAAACCTGCCTGGGGAGTTTTTGTTGTTTTGAAATTACTAATATTAATTTTAAAAAAAATGAAAAATAAACTCACCTATAGTCATACTATCATCCCCAAATGAACTGCTTTCTTTTTTTTTTGTATTATCCTTATCAATATGCATATGAAATTTCGATGTGGTTACAAAGTATACTTTTACACAATTTGCTTTCCATTTATAATTATACTAAATACTCAATGCTGCTATTCAGTTTTTTCCTCTTTAATAACTTTGGTTGATTATTATAATTAATCCTACATAATCAGATACATAGCAAACATCATAGCTCTTATATATTTTTTAAAGTTGTACAACATGATTTTTTAAGGTGTCCAATGTGATGATTTAATATATGTATACATTGTGACACGATTACCAAAATTGAGTTAATTAACACATTCATCACCTCACATAGTTATCTCCCCCACCCCACCCACCACAGTGAGAACACTTAAGATCTACTCTTTTAGCAATTTTCTTTTTTTTCCTTCAAGTTTATTAGGGACTTAAAAAAAAATTTTGCATTGGAGTATAGTTGCTTTACAATGTTGTGTTAGTTTCTACGCAATTTTAAAGTATAAAATACACTATTATTAACTATATGTAATCACCACACTGTATATTACATCCCAAGAATTATTCATCTTATAGCTGAAAGGTGTACTCTTTGACCAACAACTCCCATTTCTGCTATGCCCCAGCCATTGGCAACTAACTTTCTACATTCTGGTCCTATGAGTTATGTTTTTTTAGATTCCACATATAAGAGAAATCATACAGTATTTGCCTTTCTCTGTCTATCCTATTTCCTTTAGCATAAGGTCCTCCAGTTTCATCCTCATTTTCACAAATGGCAGAATTTCCTTCTTTCTTTATTGCTGAATAAGATTTCATTTTATATATGTAAAAACATACATCACTATCTATCTATACAGATATATAGATATGGGATATATAGATAGATATGGGATTTATGGATCATACAGAAGTTCTTCTTTAATTTTTTGAGGAAACTCCACACTGTTATCCATAATGGATGTACAAATTTATATTTCTACTAACAATGTACAAGGGTTCCCTTTTCTCCATACCCTGACATACCCTTGCCAACACTTATCTCTTATCTCTTGTCTTTTTGATAATAGCCATTGCAACAGGTGTGAGGTGATATCTCAGTATGGCTTTGATTTGGATTTCCCTAATGATTAGTGATACTGAATACCTTTTGATATACCCATTGACCATTTGTATATCTTCCTTGGAAAAATGTCTGCTCAGGTAATTTGCCAATTTTGTAATTGGATTTTTGGTTTTTTTTGCTATCCAGTTGTATGAGTTCCTTACATATTTTATACATTCACCCCTTATCGGATAGGTGGTTTGCAAATATTTTCTCCCATTCCATAGGTTGCCTTACTTTTCTTATTCATGTGTGGTGAATATTATTGCTTTTGTTTCTTTGGGATCTTATAGTATTATATGTTACTATAATTTTTTAAATTTGCCTGTAAATATTCTTTATGAATAATTGAATATGGCTTCTACCCAGTAACTTGGGAATATAAAGAAAGGTTTGTTGCCAGTGCCTATGCCTCTGACTATTTGTAGTCACAACAGGCACAGAGGCTTTTATTTTATCCTAAGCTGAGCACCATAAGAGATCTTGACTGGTGGTGTGCTGGGTTACTTACTATTTATAAACAAAAAATATGCCATAAGGCTATCTTTCACTGTTTATGTTTCAACCTAGATAAAAAGATTTGATGCCTTTGTAAAGCTATAATATAAAATCAGTCATTATTTAGAATTTTAAATTAGGAGTTTGGGATTAACATATACACACTACTGTATATAAAATAGATGATCAACAAGGACACTACACTCAATATTCTGTAATAACCTTTCAGAAAAGAATCTGAAAAAGAATGGATATATGTATGTATATAATTGAATCATTTAGCTATACACCTGAAACTAACACAACATTGTAAATCAACTATACTCTAATATAAAATAAAAATTAAATTAAAAAAAGAATTTTAAATTTCAGGTCACTGCTCAGTTATAGTCTGGCATCTAATTTAGCACTGCAATTGTGATTTCTTAAATGACAGTTTACTGGATTGCTTTTAAGGGAGTTTTTACAATAAAGATATGTAAAAAAATGTGTATCTTGAATATGTCAATTCTGATGTTTATAAATGTCTAATAAACGTCTTGATTTGGTGACACTGCATCACAAAATATCCAAAGACTGAAGGAGCAGATTCTATTGTAAGTGTTATCCATAAAACATAGGGACATCATGCTCTTCTAAAAGGTCAGTAGATAGCACATCCTCCAAAACATTTTCATGTGTTCACGCCTACCAACCGGTTCAGGAGTATTATCTACTGCCCTACTTAGCAATTCAAGGTTGTGATATGAGGTGTCTATAATATGAGGGAGTACATTAAAGACCATGTCTTTTCAAAGAGCATAACATTTTAAAAGATCGTAATGCACATCTCCTAAAAAAATACGATGTATATGGAATGTTTCAGAAGGTCTGAATAGTCCCTTCCTATTTCTTGCTGCTCCTTATACAAATTTTATTTCAGAAATGCTTTTTACAACTGAAAAGTTAGTGAATTATACTTTGACATTTAATGAAATTTGTACATTTAGCATTACATGTATAAGAAAATTTGCTGAAAACTAACACCCATAATCAACAAAACATCTACTTTTAGTAAAATAGTATTTATTAAAATATTTTAATTTTTTTAAGGAGCAAACTCTAAATCAGATACATTGTTCAAATATTAAGAATCTAAATGTGAGGATGCTCTGCTCGTATAAAAGCATATCGAAGAAGAAAGAATGCAATTTCTGATATTTTACAGTGTAAAATTATTTTAATTATAATAATTAAAAGTTATTTTATTACAAGTGCTAGGGTTCATATGGCCTGGAAATGTATTGCCTGGTGGTTAAGATATAAGTATTTGTTTGCATTATACTTTCTGAGACTTTGGATTTACTTAAAATTGTTCAGAATAAACTTGAGGAAATCTTCCCTGGTGGCGCAGTGGTTGAGAGTCAGCCTGCCGATGCGGGGGACGCGGGTTCGTGCCCCGGTCCAGGAGGATCCCGCATGCCGTGGAGCGGCTGGGCCCGTGGGCCATGGCCGCTGGGCCTCTGCGTCTGTAGCCTGTGCTTCGCAGCGGGAAGGGCCACAACGGTGAGAAGCCCGCATACCGCAAAAAAAAAAAAAAAGAATAAACTTGAGGGAAAAAAACATTGATTTTCAAATACAAGTGATGAGACTTTTCTGTACGTCATTTTATGACTGTCCCCAAACCCCAAATGTAAAAGGAATATATATTCCATTATAGGAAAGTTATTACTGTGCCAGTTACTAATCTATTGACTCCCGGCTCCAAATCCACTCTCCTTTACTCTAGTTTGTGATATTAGAGATGGGCATTGAACACATTTCTATTTTTCTAGTTTGGATGATAGTAGGTTTTGCCAACAGTAGTGAAAGGGCTCTGCAAGGCTAGCGTAGGGTGAAGGGATTTTCCTTCATTCTTCCAGTGTGCTATTTTCTGAGTGGCAGTCTATGCATTAGTGTGATATGTGTATGTATGTGGCTTATGCATGGCCAATAGTACTCAACTCAGTGGCCCTCACAGTTAAGCTTCGTCCATGTCCTTTGTAAATTTATTCTCTATTAAAGAGTTGTATATTTCCATAGCAGCCATGGCCTCTAATGATATATCTGAATCTAGGACTTGAGTATCTACCCTGTCCTAAATTCCTTCCTAACATATTCTTCTGCAAACATAGTAGCTGCTTCTTGCACCTCTTAGGATCCTTCTTTGCTCTTTTCAGTAATTGTTTTCTATTAGTTAACAATTCTTTATATTAATTTTTTCTGTTTAAATCATAGCTGTGGTTTTTGTCTCCTGATTGAATCCTGATTCATATTATTACATTAAATAACATGTATGATGCAAAAAGTCTACAGCTGGAAAGCTGTGAAGTTAAGTTGTGATATGCAGCATAGTATATAGGGGGATTGTAAGAGATAATTTTTTTTTTGCGGTACGCAGGCCTCTCACTGTTGTGGCCTCTCCCGTTGCGGAGCACAGGCTCCGGACGCGCAGGCTCAGCGGCCATGGCTCATGGGCCCAGCCGCTCCACGACATGTGGGATCTTCCCGGACCGGGGCACGAACCCGTGTCCCCTGCATCGGCAGGCGGACTCTCAACCACTGCGCCACCAGGGAAGCCCCAAGAGATAATTTTGAAAGAAAATAACTGCCACTTTTTAAAGTCAGGGAAATGAGGATAAAATGTGAGCTGGAGGCTGTTGTTCACAGATGTTGGAATTATCAGACAAGGAAGTTAAAATAACTATGATTAGTATATTAAGGATTCTAATGGGAAAAGTAGACAATATGCAAGACAATACGGTTAATGTAAATAGAAACTAAAAGAAATAATAAAAAATAAATGATAGATAAGTTCATCTGTTTGAACTTATCTACAACACAGAAATAGAGTTACAGATGTAGAAAACAAACTTATGGTTACCGGGGGTAGGGGGTGGGGAGGGATAAACTGGGAGATTGGTAGTGACATATACACACTACTATATATAAAATAGATAACTAATAAGTTCCTACTGTATAGCACCGGGAACTCTATTCAGTACTCTGTAATGGCCTATATGGGAAAAGAATCTAAAAAAGAGTGGGCATATGTATATGTATAACTGATTCATTTTGTTATACAGCTGAAACTAACAAAACATTGTAAATCAACTATACTCCAATAAAAATTTAAAAAATAAATGATAGAAATAAAAAATAGAGTAATAAAAGTGAAGAATGTCTTTGATGGGCTCACAGTAGGTGCAACTCAGCTGAGGAAAGAATCAGTGATGTTGAAGATAGGTGAATATAGAAATTTCTCAAATGGAGTATGAAGAAAAAATATAATGAAAGGAACAGAAGAGCCAAGAACTGTGGGATGATACCCAAATGTGTAGCACACACACACATATATTATGTATATATAATATATATATGTATAACTGGAATATCAGTACAAGAAGAAAGAGAATGGGGCAAAAGAAATATCTGAGCTAATAATGGTTAATAACCTTCAAAAATTAATGACAGACAGCAAGTCACAGATATAAGTAGCTCAGAAAACATGAAACAGGATTAAAAAAGCAAAAACCCTAGGCATATCATATTCACACTGCAGAAAAATAAAGACAAAGAGAAAATCTTGAAGAAAGTTGGTCAAGGAGTCGGACGAGGATAACAGTTCATCATCAGACTTTTCATCATACACCATACAATCAAGAAGAGGGTATAGTGAAATCTTTAAAGTGTTGAAAGAAAAAGCTACTGAATTAGAATTATTCTTCATAAGTGAAGAAAAATAATGACTTTTCATACAAACAGAAACCTAGGAAATTTATTGCCAGCAGACCTGCTCTGTAAGAGGTATTAAAAGCTGATAATATCAACTGGCAGTGAATGTATAGAACATAGGAATTTCATTCATTGCTGGTGGAAATGCAAAATGATTCACCCATTTTGGAAGACTTTAGCAGTTTCTTACAAAGCTAAATGTTAACTTACCAAACTATCTATCTAGCAATGACACTTCTAGATAGTTATTCGAGTGATTTGGAAACTTGTGTTTACAAAAAATCCTGCATGTGTGGCTTTGTGATTGCCAAAGCTGGATACAATCAAGATGTCTTTCAATAGGTGGTCCATCTATAAGATGGAGTACTCTTCAGTGATAAAATGGAATGAACTATCAGGTCAACAAAAACATGGATAAATCAGAAATGCATATTGCTAAGTGAGGGGAAACAATATAAAAAGACTACGTATTTTATTATTCTATTTATATGACATTCTGGAAAAGCAAAACTATAGAGACGGCAAATAGCTCAGTGGTGGCAGGGACCTTGGGGGAAGAAGGGAAAGGTAAAACCTAAGGAATTTATTAGGTAGAACAACTCTGTATGATACTGGATACATGGCACTATACATCTGTTAAAACCCATAGAACATTAGACTACAAACAGTTGAGCTTAATTATATGCAAATAAGTTAAAAATCAATTAAGAGATCGGGTGATCACAGGAGGAATGCAGGCTATGATAAAGGAATCTATATTACAATGCATGACATAACCTCACTGAGGGGGATGAAAAAAGAAAGATGCCAATATAAGAACCTCTGGAAATAAGTGGAACTCTAAGTCTAGGAACTGTACATAATCACTGTGCTCTATCATGTTTTGCATGAGGGTATGGATTAACAATTCTGAAACCACTGTACATGCATATTGGAGTTGAACAAATAAGTAGGTGAATGGCAGATAATGAGAGCCAGGTTTCTTACTGTTGGAGTGAGGGCTACAGATAAACAAAGGGTGACGGAGAGTCTAGAATAAACCATGTGGTACTGGATGAAAATCAGAGATTTCAGTATGAACTCATGTTTACCTTAATATAGATATAGATGGATATAGATATAGATGTGTGCACATACACAGGTTAGTATATACTCATATATGTCCTAGCTCTGCCTGTTGGGAGGGACTAGAGATAATGATACTCCTATAGCAGCAAGTACACCTAGCACCCAGATCTTGGTTCCTGATATCATACACCAATAAAAGGAAGCAGGGCATCTTGGAGAAATGGCTGATTTTAAAGTTTCAGGCAGGGAATATATACAAGATGAGCCTGGAGCATCTTGCAGTGTCAGAAAGTAAATGCCCCAAACAAAGCAAAACAATAGTGATGGGGATGTGTCAAAGGGATATATGAGCCAACGGAAAGGGTCCCAGTGGAAAATCTGGAAAAATCTGAACCTGGAGCTTCTTGTGTCAGAAAGTAAGGAAGTGCTTAAAAAAACAAAATGCTGGGGGTATGTCAAAGGGACACAAGAATCAACGGAAAAACTCCCAATGCCAAAGCTAGAAATACTGAGCAATAAATTAAATAATATAGTACTGGCTTATAACCTAAAGTACAAAATAAATATCCAATGTAAATTATTGAATAAATGAATGAATCGAGAGAATAGACAAACCTTCCTTGCAGAAGAATTCCAAATAATTTATGTAGCTATCCTCCTTTGTCTTAGTCTGTTGGGGCTGCTGTAACAAAAAACCACAATGATTTATAAGTGGGTGGCTTATAAGTAACAGAAATTATTTCTCATAGTTTTGGAGGCTGAAAGTCCAAGATCAAGGTGCCAGCAGAGTCAGGTGAGGGCCCTCTTCTGGGTTACAGAGTTCTCGTTTTATCCTTACATGGTGAAAGGGATTAGGGCGCTCTATGTGATCTTCTTTAAAAGAGCACTAACCTCATTCATGAGGGTTTTACGCTCATGACTAAAGAAGTACTTCCCAAAGGCACCGTCCACTAATATTATCACCTTTGGGAGTTAGGATTTCAACATAAGAATTTTGGGATGGCACAGACATTTAGACTAGAGCACCTCACAACCTCTCACCCCTTAAATGTGGAGTACACATAATGACTTTCTTTTAATGAGTACAGTATGAAACTAGGGAAAAAAGGATAGCTTTACTGCAGAGAAAACTGATAAACACTACCCCAAGGTAACATAATAAATAAGTGATTCTAGTAGCATGTACCTTTGATATGATGTGATGAGAACATCACTTTACCTCTGTAGTCTTTCTCCCAAGTTCTCATAACTCCTATATAATCATGAGAAAAACATCAGGCAAATCTGAATTGAAGAACATTGTACAAAATGCCTGACCTATACTCCTAGAAATTCTTAAGGTAATGAAAAACAAGGAATGTCTAAAAAAGTGTCACAGCCAAGACAAAGCTAAGGAGATGTGACAACTAACATGTTATCCTGAATGGAATCCTGGAACAGAAAGAGGACACGGTATACAAAAATAAGGAAATCAATAAAGTATGTCCTCAGATTTTTTGTTTGAATTTTATTTTTTTATACAGCAGGTTCTTATTAGTCATCTATTTTATACATATTAGTGTATACATGTCAATCCCAATCTCCCAATTCATCCCACCACCCCCCACAGCCCTCCACCACTTTCCCCCCTTGGTGTTCATACATTTGTTCTCTACATCTGTGTCTCTATTTCTGCCCTGAAAACTGGTTCATCTGTACCGTTTTTCTAGGTTCCACATACATGCGTTAATATATGATATTTGTTTTTCTCTTTCTGACTTACGTCACTCTGTATGACAGTCTCTAGATCCATCCACATCTCTACAAATGACCCAATTTTGTTCCTTTTTATGGCTGAGTAATATTCCACTGTATATATGTACCACATCTTCTTTATCCATTAGTCTGTTGATGGGCATTTAGGTTGCTTCCATGACCTGGCTATTGTAAATAGTGCTGCACTAAACATTGGGGTGCATGTGTCTTTCTGAATTATGGTTTTCTCTGGGTATATGCCCAGTAGTGGGATTGCTGGGTCATATGGTAATTCTATTTTTAGTATTTTAAGGAACCTCCATACTGTTCTCCATAGTGGCTGTATCAATTTACGTTCCCATTAACAGTGCAAGAGGGTTCCCTTTTCTTCACACCCTCTCCAGCATTTGTTGTTTGTAGATTTTCTGATGATGCCCATTCTAACTGGTGTGAGGTGATACCTCATTGTAGTTTTGGTTTGCATTTCTCTAATAATTAGTGATGTTGAGCAGCTTTTCATGTGCTTCTTGACCATCTGTATGTCTTCTTTGGAGAAATGTCTATTTAGGTCTTCTGCCCATTTTTTGATTGGGTTTTTTTTTTTTTTTTAATATTGTGCTGCATGAGCTGTTTATATATTTTGGAGATTAATCCTTTGTCCCTTGATTCATTTGCAAATATTTTCTCCCATTCTGAGGCTTGTCTATTTGTCTTGTTTGTAGTTTCCTTTGCTTTGTGTTCTCAGATATTAAAACTTCAAAATAAGGCAGTTAATAAAGTATTAACTTCAGATGTTAATAATGTATTAATTTTGTTAGTTGTGAAAACATACCATAGTAATGTTAACAATAGGGGAAACTGGGCATGGGGTATTGGAGAACTCTAATATTCTTTCAACATTTCTATAAATCCACATCTATTCTGAAATTAAAAGTTTATTTAAAAATTCAGTTTGTAGCCTAAAGCCTAAGGTTTTAATTAAGTAGCAAAAATCTAGATTGATTTTTGATTATAAATCTTAATAATTATTTCAATTTATAATAATCTTTTTGGGTCAGGTTTAACTAAAGGACATTAATGATAAGAGTCAGAATAACTTTTTGCAACATTTTACTGATGTTCAGAAGACAGGTGTGCTTATCTGTTGCCAATTTGAAAAAAAATTGGAATCTAACTGGTAAAAATGCTATTTAGGTGAAATGGCTATATGTAAGAAAATATCAGTGAAACATGATGTCAAACCTCACTTTTGTGTATCAATTTATTTTTAAATTGAAAGTTGTCATTTAACAAATTAAAATACGACACCCAGTTAAATCTGAATTTCAGATAATGAATAAAGTTTTAGAATATGTAGGTCCCAAATAGTAAATGAGATACACTTATACTAAAAAAAACCACTCCATTTATCTAAAATTCATGGGTCTCCTATATTTTATCTGGCAACCCTATTACAACTAAAAAAATGTATAGGAAGAAGCCAAATATATGTTTTTTAATAACAATAGAAATTTCCTATAGATTGCTGTACAATTTAAGCAGCACAGTTACTAAGAAGATTTGCTTTGGATATTAAACCCTTTGATTTGAATCCCTCCTATTTCATTAATTGTTTAATTTTGGACACATTACTTATGCCTTTGTTCTGAAGTTTCCTTTTCTGTAAATTGCCATAATAAAATAGTTGACATTCAGAAGACAGGTGTGCATATCTGTTGCCAATCTTAAAAAAAATTGTGGGTGTTAAATGAGCACTTAGAATTATGCTTAGAATTGCACACGGTGACAGCTTCATAAATGTTAGTAGAATAACAGCATGGTGATGGAATTTTATATAGAATCAGCCTATGCCAGTCAACTAAAATGTTCAATTTCCTCATTTAACTCTTTATAGACTAAACTTATTTTACAAGCACTATATAACAAGAATTCTACTACTATTCTTGCCTTTCTCAGAAACTTTAAAAGACCATTATATTTGAAATCTTTTCCCATTATTCTGCATTTAAATATAAAATATAAATTTTCTGATGAAAAATATTCCCAGAAAAAAATACAAGACATTGTTGATGGAAATTCAGAGACAATAGCTTATTTTTGCTTTGAACCACATGAAAGTCATTTTTGTAGGTAAAATAATGGCAGTTTCACGTGGTTCAAACTCATATGATTAGGTATTATCTATAACCTTATCTTTGTATTATATTATAATTATTTTGCACATCATAATTATATTAGAGTTCTGAAGAAGAATGTTGTTTTTATTGTTTGCTATATTTCTGTTATTTTGAAATACTTTAATATGATTTTGTAGCTAATTGACTTCCAGGTAGGCCTGCTATTTGGTGTCATTATATTATTATTATTGTCAATACCTAAATTGTATAATAATTTTTTCTTTGGATTTAAATCCTTTAGAATTTATTCATATCTTTGGAAGTCACAGTTGATAAAAATGGAAAATTAAGGCAAAGAAAGAGAATTTGTAATAAAGATGTGAACTAGCTGTACTGTAATAATACTGATAACTTTGTTTTTCATAGCAATGCAATTCTTGACTGTACTGAACCCATCAACCCATAGGGTACCTAGTGAGGCAGGTAATGGAATTTGTATTTCATAGCTATGGCACAAAGTTAAAATAATCCACCTTAGGACACCCCTTAGGACAGAGGTGGAATTAGAATTAAGTAGTTTGGTCAACCTGAACCTAAACTTAAGTAAAATATATCAGCAATGCACTGTATATTGTTAGTCTTCAAAAAGAAACTGACAGGTGTGTGGTGAGTAGGGTTTTGCTGTTAAAAGAACCACTTAAATGTGAAATTTGCTAGTGGAATATATTCACTCTCAATGCCTAGGTATATTTGTATGCAAATTTTGTCAAAAATATACTGCTTAATAAGAAGGGGACATGAAAGGGTTCACCCAATGCAAAGATATATCCAGAGCTCCTCTGACATTCGTCCCACGCTCAAACAAGAGGGTCTGGCAGCTTGCTTCCTTGAAAAGTTCTCCGTACTAACCACGTTTCTAGAAGCCGGTTTTTTTTGTTTGTTTTCTTATAGTGAGCTGGAATCTATGTCTTTATATTTTTAGGGTTGCCAGATAAAATGCCCATGCAATATTTGGTACATAGTTATACTAAAATTATTTCTTGTTTATTTGAGGTTCAGATTTAACTGGGCATCCTATATTTTTATTTGCTAAATGTGGTAATCTTATCTTTCCACTTATTGGCTGAAGGACACATGAGAGCAACGGAGTGCAAGTCCACTTTTCCTTCCTTATGAATTCATGCATTCACTTATTCATCTGTGCATTCATCTACCACATACCTAATGAGCAAAGTTTGTATCAGATCCTAAATGTAGAAATGGATATTAAAAATCTCTACCCTGAAAAGTGAGCAAGTCAAATAAGCAGTCATAGCCAATGTGATCAATGGTATAATGGAAGTACATCTACAGTTCTTAAGTTGCACAAAGGGACCCATGACTCTCATGGGTGAGGCTGAATGTTAAGAAAACCTTCAAAGAGAAGGCCTCTGATTAGAACAGTTGTAGACAGGAGTAGGAAGATCAACACAAAAGGCAAGCTTGAACCTTGAAATGGATAATGATTTGCATGCAGACTGAAGTGAATGAAAGTGACATGCAAATGTTTGAAGAAGGCTTCTTCCATCCGTGTTTTCTTTTCCGGACTAATCAGCATTTAATTACTGATTTTTATTATCATATTTTTATTATTATTTATTATCATATAATTTGAAGAGTTTTTCCTTTACTTCTTCTAAATTATCCTCATTTGTCAAAATTGCAGCTTTAAAACTGGATGAAATATCTCACATATCTGGAGTGCCTCTAGAGACATCTTTGAAAATAGTACTATTAAATCTAGTTTCTTAAAACCTAACCGAGTAATGCTATTGAGCTAAAGCACTAAAACCGATACTACACAAGGTACAAACATCCCATTACATTTGGCCTTTTTATTCTAGAGATGTTGCATTCATAATTTAGTTTTGTTTATAATTGGGTTTCATGAGCATAAACTATAATTGGTGGGATGAAAACTTCTTTCTCTTTGATTTAATACCATGTAAATTATGACCAGTGTTGAGATGAAACTCTCAAGGTCATTCTGTAGGAGTAAGATTAAGCAGATATTTAGCAACAGGCACTCATAAATTTATGGAATTTCTCAAACCTGGCACACATCAACCACCTGGAGTACAGAGGTGACTTCATGAATTTGTTTGCGTTTGCTGTGTTTCGCTCATGGTGAAGCACAAAGTCATAAAGAAATAGTTTGTGGTGGATAATAAGACAGGGAGTTGGGGTGAGTAAACTCAGTGTATAGTGACAAGTAGCTTGCAAGTAGCTCAGTAGTGGCTGGAAATTTATGATAGCATCAGTCATACATCATTAACTTTATCCTTGTTCACATTGGGAAGCAAAGTAAGGTAGAGTCATTGAATCCAGGGGTTCACAGTAAACCTGAAATTGACCACCAGCTTCTAACTGTTCAATATATCATCTATGAAAAATTTTCACACATCACAATTTTTACAGCTCTTGCTTTCTATGTCACTTATTTAGGGGCTAATTTTTATATTGGTAGCCCATGGAACTTGATGTTTATGACAAAGGCTTAGTCTGCTTCTTGGATTCACATATCAGTTTTGTCAGTTAATGTCTGTGTAGATAAGGCCTTGAGCGGGCTGCTTAACCTCTCTGGGCTCTGCTTAACTATAATATAAACCTAATAGCGTGAAACTCACTGAGTTGCTATATATTTGATTATGTTGTAAAGCACCTAACACTCTTCCTGGCACATGACAGATGCTTGATGAATTGTAAGTATTATTATATCGTGACATGTTTGTTATTTCAGTTTCTCTGTATGTGTGTTTTTTCTCCCTAATCAGTTTGAGGTGTTTAGAGGAAAGACAGGACTACAGTAGTTCTATCTCACAGATGTTCAATAAACTCTTTTTATCTGTTGACTGATTTGAACATTGCATTGCTAATTAACATAGAACGTACTTATTTAATTTGCTCTCTGCATGACAAATGAGACTCAGTGTTTTCACAGATAGTATCATATTGCAGCTTCTCCATTTGCCCCTGTAAGGAGCTCAAACTGCTGGGCTTTTTCAAATATCTTATAGGTTCCGGAGATTTTCCTATTCTTCTCCCTGTCTGTCTGTACTGCCGCCTGTTGACTACAGGCTACTTCCCATTCCATTCTTATCAATCTTGTTTCCTGAGAGGTTTCTTCCCAAATGGAATGGGACTGGACTTCCTGTATACTTGTTGTTTTTGAGTTATGACCCTTGACTACTTCCCTTGCTTCAATTCTTTACCTGAGCTGCTCCACGTTCCTGGGGCTTACACAAACTGTCCCACTCCCCTCTCCCATATTGGTTTGGCTCAGTCCTCCTTGCCTTTCTTACCTTCTAGCATTTGGAGGCTTCCTCTAAGTATCCAAAATGGATATGTATTGGAAGGTAAAATAATTTATCAGAGTTTTCATATATACGTATTTTTTAAAGAGAACTTAAGAAATACCCCACAACTTTAATAGGTATGAAGGCACACTGTTAAACCCACTGGGTACATGTTACAGAAGATTATGTGTCTCACATACTGTGTGAGGTAAACTGGAATGAAAGAGCAGGAGCTCCTAGCAGGAGGTGGGGTGGAGCCCATACTTGTTCACTTGGTTTCAACATCGTGCATATATCACAGCTTACAGATGCTCTACTAGGTAGATTTACAGATATAGCAAATCAACAAGTGACTTCAAAGATTTCATATGAATAGTAATCCCACTAAGGATAATACCAACAGTGCAAAAACACACAAACAAAATGTAAAAGGCAGATTTCACACTTCTCTTCCAAGCAGTGTTTTTCATTAGCCACATTATATCCTAGATATACTAATAATGTAATTTTACAATAACTGCTCAAAATAAGATGCTTTGAGATAGAGACAGATTTACATCTACTATCATTTTACATGATTTTTACCACATTTATATTTTGTATATTGTATATATTGATATAATAGTCATTAAAATTAAGTATAGAAATAATCTGAATTTAGAATTATACCTTTAAATGAATGCATCACAATGTTAAATAATTTTTAAAATTCTGAAGTTATATTTATCATACTATTATTAATATCTTATAGTAAATATAAATACTTGTAATATATAGCATATTATCAATAATTTTAATGAAAGTTAAATATTTTAATGACATTATTAACCATTTAAAATATTGTTTGTATGTATAAACCAGGCAATGTTCACAGTGGCATCCCTGAGTGGTGGGACTATGAATGAGGTATACATTTACATTTGTCTTTCCTATGTTCTGCAAGTTTTCTACAATAAACAATATTTATTTTTATTATTAAAAAATATTGTTTATTATTTTATGTTTATCTCATCCTTTTCCATTTCTGCTTTGTGCATATATTTATAATGTGCAAAATACATTATTATACTAATACATATATCTAATTTATAAAGAATATTCAGAAATTAATCATTTATGCTAAAAAATGTTAATTGTGGTACATGATCAAAAGGTTTGGTGACAACTATTATAACTTACCCATTTTCTTAAAGCAAATGCTGACAGTGTTCAATGCTCCACAGGACGTCTAAAGAACCACTTCGGGTATGGTCAATAGAGCAGTACTTCTGAAAATTTAATGAGCATTCAAATTACTTGGGGATCTTGATAAAAGAGGATTCAAAAGGTCTGGGTGAAGACTGGGATTCTGCATCCAGGTGATGCTGATTCTGCTAGTCCCCAGAGCACACTTTAAGTGGCATAGCTGTCGAGCATGTGGAGAAACCTTCCAGTGAATATTCCCCTCTCTACCATCTCATTGCTCAGGCAGTCTGTGCCAGCCATGATTCCAGGCTTTGCTGGTAGTTAAACATCTTTCAGTTCAGGGAATATTGACTTGACTGAATCTGAGTGGGAGAAAGACAAACTCCTAATCATATTAACAAACTGCTGCTTCTAAATAGTCAGTGGATTTTCATTTAGTTACATTAGAATGACCTCAGCTGAAGGATTTAGTACCCTATGTGAGAGCAGGAGAAGAATTTCTAAAAGAACAGCGCAAGACCTGAACCGTTGCTAGGGTTTTCAGGCTGTTATTGGAAAAGACTGCAGTGGTGGGACAATATACAGCAATATTATTAAAGACATTTTAGCAATGGAAAGACAATTTTTAAAAGGACCACACTAGCTGTGTATTTGATATAGTCAAACATACCAGGATAGTTTGAATCAGGAGGCAGCATAGCAAGGTAGTTTGTCACTTGATACCTAGGTGATACATGGCAAGTTACTTAAAGGCTTTAATTTCTCCACCTGCAATAATATCTACCTCACAGGATTGTTGTGAGGATTAATGAGCAGGTATGTATGAAGCACATAGAAAAGAGTCTGGCACAAAATCATTATCCAATATATGTTAGCAATTATTCTGTATATATTAGGAAAATGTATTCATGAAGTTATCTGGTTATTATTTTTCAGAGAAGACATAGAAGTAACGTAGCCTCAGATCACCAAAAACATTTGGAAGTGTTGAAAGAAAAAATTCCAACCTAGAATTCCAGTGAAATTATCCTTCAAAAGTAGAGAAAAAATAACATTTTAGAAAAAAAAAATTGAGGGAATTTGTGGTCAATAAACCTGCCTTGCAAGAAATAAAATTTATTCAGAGAGAAGACCTATATAGGTCACAAACAGATCTACATAAAGAAAGGAAATGTGTTAGAGAAGAAATAAATGAAGATAAAATATAACCTTTTTTTTCTTATGTTTGATCTAATGGAAAACAGTTTGTGCAAACTAATAATAACAATGATTATAGTGATGATTAGAGTTTGTGAATAAACGAAATGAATGACATCAATGCGTTAACCAAAATTTCAGAAATGGAGACAATTGAAATAAAGAAGCATTTATCTGGGCTTTGTTAGGACTGTAGTCTGGAGACACAGATTCAAGAAGCACATGAATTGTGTTTTGCTGGACTACAAAATGGATAAAGGTTTATAAAGGCAAAAATTGCAAGGACACATTTAGTTCCAGGAGTTTTTTTTTTTTAATCAAGAATTATAACTTGAAGGCAAGAAGTAAGGGTGCTTGTTAAGCAGGGATTGGTTGGAATCCACAATGGTTGCATAGTTACAAGAAGGAAGAATCTTGAGACCACAAGGTTGCAGCTAGAAGATGTTGCTTCAAAATGGCTTATGTCCTTCGGTTTGGTATAGTTAACAGAAAGTTCAAGCTCTCAGTGGTACAGGGACACATCTGAAACCAGGTCCTCAATGGCCACTCAACTCCATTTTGTATGCCTGAACTCTGATTACCCAAATATGATTTCAACCTGTCATCAAATGTCACCTCAGACAGAAGGGAGGAATTGTGAACACTCTGTTATAAAGTACTTACACTATCTATGAAGTGGTAGAGTGTTATTTGAAACTGGATTTACATTAGTCATAAATGTATATTTGGAAACTCTAGGACAACCACAAAATTAAAAAAAAAAAAGAAATATAGGGGCTTCCTTGGTGGCGCAGTGGTTGAGAATCTGCCTGCTAATGCAGGGGACACAGGTTGGAGCCCTGGTCTGGGAAGATCCCACATGCCACGGAGCAACTAGGCCCATCAGCCACAACTACTGAGCCTGTGCGTCTGGAGCCTGTGCTCCGCAACAAGAGGCCGCGATATTGAGAGGCCTGCGCACCACGATGAAGAGTGGCCTCTGCTTGCCACACTAGAGAAAGCCCTCACACAGAAACGAAGACCCGACACAGCCCAAAATAAATAATTTTTTTTAAAAAAAGAAATATAATTGATATGCTAAGAGAGGAGAGGAAAATGGAATTACATAAAATGCTCAATTAAAATGAGAAAAGGCAGAAAGAGAAGACACAAAAAACAACACAGAACAAGGGCAACAAATGGATAATAGTTACAAATCTGGCTGCTATTAAACCACATATATCAAGAATCACTTTAAATGTGAATGATCTAAGTATACCAATTAAAAGGTGGAGACTGTCAGAGTCAATTAAAAATAAAAAACAAAACAAGACCTAACTCTATGTGGTGTGCAAGAAACCCATTTTAAATATAGAGACTATATCAGCTTAGAAGTAAAGGGACTGAGAAAGATATATCATGCTAGCACAAGTCTATACTGCAGGTAGGTGTGTGAATTTGTTCAGCTATTTTGAAAAACAGTTTGACAGATCTATTAAATCTGAATATATGAATAACCTATGATCTAGCAATTTCTCTTCTAGGTATAGTCCCAACAGAAATTCATCCATATTTTCCCCACAAGAAATGCATATGGCTCTAAGCTGGAAACAACTTAAAATGTCTACTGATGACAGAATGGATAAATATGATTGGTATATTTATAGAGTGGAATACTACACAACAATGAAAGTGAATGAATTATTGTACCACACTATGAATAAATCTTACCTATAGGCTGAGCAAAAGAAGCCAAAAACAAAAGAGAACATAATATATGATCTATTTATATAAAGTACAAAACACAAAAGCTAATCTAAGGCATTAGAAGTCAGGAAAACAGTTACTTTTTGTAGGAGGAAAATCAGGGAATGACTGAATAAAGGCATTTTGGATGCCTGAAATGTCCTTCTTTCTGAATTGCTATTGGTTATATGGATGTATTCACTTGGTAAGAATTCATTGAATCATACATTTATGATTTCTGTACTTTTTGGGTATATATTACATTTCAATAAACAATTTAAAAAATACTAAATATTTATGCAAAATAGTGTAGTATTAGACATTCTAGAAGAAAATAGAGCTGAAGAATGGAATGTTGCTAAAAAAATACAAACTCTGCAGTTGTGAAAAATTTCAGAGGTAGAAAAAAGAGTATCATCTAAAGATATCACGTTAGTCTAGAGATCATTTCGTTAAGCTCAAATTGTGAAAGAAAATGTTCAAATTTTAAAAAGGGAACATATAAATGTTGATAAATATTTTAATATTTTTGTGTATCTCTAAGAATAGCCTCAGGAAACCTGAAGAACAAAATTGGGGATTTTGAAAAATGCTAAATGCTAAACGCAACAGAATGTGTCTGCAGATTTAGAAGTAATAAAATGAACAAAGGAAGGATGGGGCAAATGGTTGGGGAACATAATCTAATATAAAAAGATTAAAAATAGCAAGCTGAACTGCACAACTTCTTCTTTTCTTTTGTTCTTTTCTCTTTTAAATAGATCAGTCTTCAAACTTGAAGGACAAGACAATTCATGAAAGACAGGACTGAAAATATGAGGGCCATTCACTGTTTTTAAGTAGATTCAAAGTCCCAGATAGAGGCAAATTATTTTTGTGGTGCTGAAAACCTTGCTGAAGTTGTATCTATGTTTGTAATCTTTCAGGTATCAAAGAAATTGGGAGAGGAATCAGAATTCTGGAGAGGGGTAACATATTTCTAATTTTTAAAATGGTTGTTTCTGGAAATTATAGGATGGTAATTTTAATACTCATACTTTAAAATTTTTCAGGGCAAAATTTTAAACTAAATGGTCTTGTTAATACTGAGTTTGGGCAGAGAGGTGATGGGGGTGGTGAGACCTATTAGTATTTTATTTAATTCCTAAAAGAATCTATTATATGTGTTTTAGTAATTTTCTCCTAATAGATTAAAAAATTATAATAATTATTCTAAGATTATGTAGCCAGTAAAAGTTTAACTGATCCTGTAATTTATGTTCTTTTCACTATATCCCATTCCATAGATTCATGTGCTTTTAAGCAATACTACTAAGAAAAATATTATATAGTATATTATAATTTTATGATCACTTTTCACAGTGTGTTATGAAATCCATCTAGAGAAAGTAGAACAAATAAGAAGAGTCATAGCATAGCTACTATATTGTCTAAAAATGTTAATGAAATGTTCTAGAATACCATTGTCTATTTGAAATTCTTTATTACCTTAATGGTTATTAGAGAGATGGATGAATGACAACAGATAGAGCTGACATACTGCATAGTGAAAAATAAAAGTCACATTGACTCTCACTCAGTAGTTACTTACTGAGTGCCTACTGGGTATCAGACCTTCTGCTGGCTGCCTGGGCTGCAACAGGGGAGAAAACAACATGGCACTCGTACTTGCAGAGCTCTCTGCTTGGTGTGAGACACAGATGTCAACTCAGTGTTACAGATGAGGGCTTCAGTGTGTAAGGAGAGCACAGAACTGTTAGTAACCCATTCTGAGTGTTCACTGGGGCCCTCCAGGGTTATCTTTAGAGTCAGAGGTAAAGAATAAGTAAAAGTTAACAAGCTAGTTGAAGGGAGTTAAGCAAGTGTGTGTTGGGTGGGGTGGTGTTGGAAAGGGTCTTTAGGGCTGAGAGAACAGTGAATATGAAGATCTTGGGGCAGAGGACACTATTGTGTGTTTCCAAATGTGAAGACGTCCTGTATGCCAAGAGTGTGGAGCTCATAAGAGCTATAATGATTAGCTGAAATCAAAGAGATGAAATGCAGGAGGACTGTATGTAATATTTTATATTTCTATTTTCAAAAATATACATAATTTCAGAATGATGTGAGGTTTGGATTGGCAGGAGGAAGTTATATTTGGCTACTAGTTCTGATGAAAGTGAGGAAGTAAGTAGATATGTTGCTCAAAACAAAACAAAAACAAACAAAAACCCCCAACACATTCAATTGCATTTGTAGTGATTTAGTATCCAGATATAGGAAACTTACTCTTCTACTGTGAATTTGTGTTTATCATTCTAGAGATGGTGCATTAAATGTAGTTGTAAATGCTCCACTGAGAGAAATGATTGAAAACCATTATTCACCCAGTAGTTTGGAGGGTCTGTGTGAGGAACAAGTTAAAGATGCTGTGAAGGCTCAGGAGAACATATCAAGCAGAGACACCATTGCATCTTAAAATATCTGAAGAACTGTCAAGCAGAAGAAGCAGTTGATGTATTTTGTGGGTTTTGACAATAATAGCTTTTCAAGTAAAACAACTCTCTCCACAAAGTGAGCCAAAACAACAAAAGCAAGAACAAAACACAGAAGTATAGAGAAGAAAATTAAAAGGAGAAAAAGTCAGCAAAGTTCTAATGATGCTTTGAATTTATCTCTGGGAGACAAGAAAAGATGTGCTTGGGCTTTAACTGCCCATGAACTATTCTTCTCTATTGACAGAGTTTACCAGACTCTGTTAAGGGAAACCACTGGACAGCATGGTGGAAAATCTCTAAAGACTTAAAAGAAAAAGAAATTAAAGGAGGAAATCATTACTCTCAAGTAAACACGTGTTAAAAACTGTAATTAGCTTATAATAAGGAAATCAGGTTGATGTTATAACTGCTTCAAAGGAGAAATCAAAGAATAGACAAATTTATATTGAAATGAATATGCAAATAGAGACAGAACTGTTTATTTTCCTCAACTGGGGAAGGGTTATCTCTCCACTCCAAATATTTATTTGCATTTAGAGACAACAATTATTTTGCATTGCTGTCAGTGATCTACAATTTACAGAGTATAAGCCCACAAAGAATCAGATCTCATGGAAGGATGAGCTATAAATAAGTATAGTTTCCCATGGAAACAAAAAGTTTTTCTTATACGTTGATAGGAAATTTGGGAAAACTCTAATGAGCATCTTTGGCTCAAGGACTTCCCATAAGCCTGGCTGAAACTTTCTTAAAACTGAGAGTCTATCCAGACGATCCTCCTTCCTTTCTCTCCCCCTTAGAGGTTAGATCTGTAGAGGGATCTTAAGGCCTTCCTTGCCTTCCTGGGCTCCGTGTTCCTTATTTTTTACTGGTGTTTTGCCAATAAATATCTTGCACATATGACCCCATTTTGACATCTGCTTCTAAGAAGGCCCTAACTAACAAAGTAACAGTTCTAAAATATTTACTCTATGTATCATTTGTTAAGAGGATTTAAATTATTTTACAAAAAGAGCATGTATGTCTTTACAGGTTTCCTTCTAAATGGAAAGACATTGTTTTTTAAAATTGTAATGTTCTAATAGTAGCAAAGGTAAAAAAATGTCTGTGAAATTTAATCATTGGAATGTGTTCAGATATTTTACCAGCTTTTGACCTTCAACTATTTAAATTGTTTGGGTCATATGAATATCAATAATATTTTATGACTTTGCCTTAGTTTAATTTTCCACTCACAAATATTAAGTATAATTTTATACTATGTGATATATAACCATGGTATTGATTATTATGACTTTTTGCCCTTATATAATTGTTATTCTTTTCTTTTTTCTTTCTTTTAATTTCCTATTGATTGTGATTTCTTATTTCATACCAAAACTAGAAACCTGGGCAAATTCTCAGAAAATTGACAAAAGAAAAAGTTATTAAAATTATTTTTACCTTATAAAATTGCTTGGTTTATCCGCTGATTTATAATTCATTACTCTTAAAGGAAAATAGTATAGTATGGTATAAAAAACACAAATTGAAAAGAAGATATTAGACCTGGCTTCATATCCTTGAGAAAGTCAATCATTTATTCCCAGAAGGTATATGACTCTACATATACAATATAATGAGACATGGTTTATGAATTATTGAATCAAAATAAAATAGTAAATACTCTAATTACTCCTATGAGCTTGCACTGAGAGAAAATTAATATAAGGAGAAATTTATGGAATGTTGGAAGAAGGAAATTAAAAGGCATGGAGACATGGATGTGAAATTAAATTCTGCTACTATGTTGCTTGAGTGACACGCAGCAAATCAACTCTTTCAAAGCTGTGTGTGTGTATGTTTGTTTGTGTGTGTGTGTTTAAACCTACATATGCAGTAGAGGAAAGGATAGATCAACATAAAATTGAATAAACCACAAAGTGGTAATATTGTACGAGTTTAAGTTGCTCTACTGATTAAAAGAAGATTATGAAATAACCAATTACCTTTCTTGTGCAATCCTCCTTCATAGTAAAGATGAATATAATAAATCAGTGACAATTTGAATCATTGCTTGCATAGCAACCTCTAGTCAGATGTGCATTCTTTACGTCAAACTTAATTGCTGAAACTTCCCTACTGTGAATTGTTTTCTTTTATCTTTTAAGTTCTTCACAAGATTACATACTTCTTGCCTTCTGACAAGTGCATAGAAGATTGTTACATCAACGGAAATTGGTACCATTCTTAAAGATTTTGAATTGTTGACTCCTAAAGGCAAAGCCTAATTATTTTGCAAATGTAAAGACAAAATGAAAAGTTAGCATCTTTAATAGAGATATAAATCTGATGATGGTGGAGGAATTCTTTCCTATATTTCTCCAGCATTTAAGTGGTAATTACGTAGTTTTGCCTTTAACAAAAATTGGCCTTTTTAGTGCTTTAAGAGGATTGGCTTCTATCTGGCTTTAATATACAACAGAAAATATAACCCACAGAACAACTGCTATCTTCCTGTAAAATTAATTAGCTGTTTAACCACTTTAGAACTTTCAAACTTAAGTTTAAAACCTGTGCGCTACTTTCTATGAGGGAATGATATGAACAGATGTGTGATTATAAATGATTTTTAAAGTAGCCATGGCAAAAAAATAGTTGGCCTTAATGTAGAGTATCATAAGGAAGGTGACTGTAAAAAATACCTCCATCTGACACATGGAGGGGTAAATTTTCATTTTTTTCCTCCCACTCTGGGCACTCAATAGGTGTAATTTGCTTTGCTCTGATGTATTGATGAAACATCTATTAAAAAAATTTAAGAAACAATGTGTTGGTTCTCAAAATAAGATTTAGGTTTGGGCCTGGGAATCTGACAGGCATAAATAGTTAATCAAAGAATCAAGATTAACACCACAATTAGAAGCATTCTCATTATGCAGGCAGCCATGATTTGTTTCCTTCCTTCCTCCCTCCCTCTCCCTCCCTTTCTCCCTTCCTTCTCTTCTTCATTTGAATAATCAAATATATCCTATATACATATATGTATACATTAATGAAAGTGATTTATCAATAAAACATTATAAAAATATGGCAGAAGATCCAGTTTTGGAGTTTAAAAGGAAAAGATAGTTCTTGTGGTTGTGAATACCATGGGAATCTCAAGGTAAGACTTCTGAGTTAAACAAAATTTAGAAAAACTACATATACATAGACCATTTCAGTACTAGACCAGATAAGAGAGTCTGCGATTTGGAGTATTTAGTGAATTTAAAGTTAATGTAATTATTGAAATATTAAGATTTATACCTACCATGTTGCAATTTATTTTATGTATTATTAAGTTTTCTGTTCCCTTGTCTCTCATAACTGACCTTTTTAGATTAAACACTTTTTTAAATTATTGAATTCTTTACCTTCTATTAGTCTGTTAGCTATTAATTCTTTTACTATTTATTTAGTGGTTAAGAGTAAAACTTACACCTTCACTTTTTTTTTTTTACAACTTAGTGTGAATTAGTACTTTACCCCTTCCCAGGCAATGCAAATATCTTTAGAACTTTAATGTTCAATACGGTAGCCACTAGACACATGTAGCCAATTAATATGAATTGAACTCAAATAAAATAAAAAATTCAGTTTCTTAGTTGTATTAGCCACATTACTAGTGCTTAATAGGCACCAGTGGCTCGAGTCTGCCCTATTGGACACCTCACAATAGAATATTTACATAATGTTGGCAGTTCTATTGGACAGTACTGCTTCAGAACCCTTTAATTCTTCTTACTACTTTCCCAAATTTTGTATTATTATTGCCTTGCACATTAGTTTATATATATTTATCCCCTACTAGATTTACTGTTATTGCTTTTGTATAGTCAATATTTATTTATATTTATCTACATTTATCACCTTTCTGCTTTCCTATATTACCATATTTTATCTGGAATAACTCTATATTAACCTGAAGAACTTCATTTGGTATTTAGTTTAGTTCAGGAAAAAATATGATTAAAATCTCTCATTTTGATGGTCTGAAAATTCCTTTATTTCATCTTTAATTAGAAGAATCTTTTGAAAGAAATAGCAATGTATGTTGACAGCTGATTTCTTTTAACATTTTAAAGAAGTTATTCCATTTTCCGGAGGCTTCTATATCTTCTTTATAAAGTCAGCTGTAGCCTTATTGCTATTCCTTTGAGGATAATACCTTTTTCCTCTGGCTACTTAAGTATTTTCTCTTTGTTTTGATTTTCATTAGTTTTACTATGATGTGCAAGAGGAAGATAATGCATTTATTCTGCCTGAGTCCTAGCAGGATAAATCTGCTGAGTCTGTGGTTCATATCCTATTTCAGTTTTGAAAAATTCTAGCTCAGTTTTGAAAAACTCTAGGTCAAACTTTTCCATTCTGTCTCTAACCCCTCTGAGGAATGAATATAGATAGATAGATAGATAGATAATATTACATTCTTTTCTGAATTTTCCATCATTTTTGTTCTCCATGATTCTAATTCTGTCTGGATATTTTCTATCGATCTTCTAATTCTCTAACCTGTACGCTGTGCTCATTCTGCTGTTAAACTCATCTATGGACATCTTACTTTCAATATTTGCAATTTTAAATTCTAAAATTTCTTTTTGATTTATATTTTAGAGAGTTATCTAGTAAAATTCTCCATCTTGCCACCTACTTACTTGAACATAGAAATCACCATTATTCTAAAGATTATCTCTGATATGTCCATAAATAGATGATTTGTGTATGATCTATTATCTGGAAAAGAGCTTCCAAGTGCATGAGTTCTATCCTTTTGTCTGGAACTCTCAGGAATTCTAAACAGTCACACTGCCCACACTCAGTCTTAAAGATTATATTACAATTTTGCCTGTTTTCTTCTTACCTGCTTTTATGGCTCTTATCTCTTCTTGTGCCTGCCAAAGGTGAAATGGTTTACGTGCCTTCTTCTTCCTTGGAGAGGTGCACTTTGGAATTCACTTCACCCGGCTGACTTGTGATCTCATATCTCTGATGGGCTCAAGAAAAGTTATGATTTTGTAGATTATCTTCATGTTAGCATATGAGTGGTTTCTCTTGTAGCTTTCTAAATCCTAATTGAAAGCAGAACTTTTCTCTCTGTATTTTAACATGAAAGAGAATAATAGCATATTAGTTTAATTTCTGTACTTAATTTTATCCCAAATTATATTGCCTAATATAAGTAGCTATTGAAATAAAATCCACTAAATAATAAAATTATTAATTATTACCAAAAACACACCAAATCAGTTCCAGTTGTTAAAACTTTAAATTCAGATGTAGGAAAATGGAAAGAGAAATCGATTAATAGACAGGATACCTGACACCAACTAGCTTAGTGACTCTATGAATCACGTGTTACTTCTGTTTCAGTTTTCAAATGTCAATATAAAAAATGTTAAATCAAGAATCTAAGTTTCTCATCCCTGTACTTATTCTGCTATATTCTTTCTCCCCAATGCATACACACATATCCTGAACTCTAGTCTCACCAAAATACTACTTCCAATTTCTATTTGTTAAAAAACTGTGATATATAAATATATTTTGTATTTATTATATATAAATGTATTTTGTATGACATTCTTAAATTGGGTAAATATGTTTTTGTTTTCTTTTTTCTATATACTGAAATACTTTGCCTGGGAACATTTTTTCCTTTGTATCTTTGTATCGTCAACGAGGTAGAAAAGTTTGTTGGCAAACAAAATCTGCTTGTAAATCTGCTAACAGATGATTAAGTGGAAATTCTAATAAATTCTCCAGGATATTAGAAATGTACCATTCTAAAACTTGTGGGTTCCCATGACTTCCTATTTGATAGATATTTAAATTGTTCAGCATTTATAACTGTGAACACATGCATCCTAATAAATCTCTCTACATAGGTAATATTTCATTCTCTTTTCCATTTTACAAATCCTCTCATTCCAGCATTCAAATATTTCCAGCTCTTTCCTCTTCTGGATTTCCAGTACACCTGGGGTACTAAAATAAATTGGGAGGCCAAAGGTTAAGTGCCTTTAACAACCAGAGAGTTCCAACGATTGTCTTCAAGCCTGACAGGACTTAATATTGTTATAAAATTGAATTGTTACATAAATAAATGAAACACGGAAAACAGTATGAATTGTGTGTTTCCTTGGCAGGTTTTGTAATGGACTTGACAGTTCTGTCATCCAATCATAAACCTCCAGTTATGTCCAAGGCATGAGAACCATTTCAAGATAACAAATAAAGGCTTCCTGTGCTGTGTCAAATCACTCAGTGTCCTCCCTCTGTGTCAATAACTACTTTAAAAGTGAACATGGCAAGTAGGGGAAATTTATATAACTTGACACTATGTTGACATCCAGAACAGAATTTTAAGTGTAGCAATATCTCTTGATGATGGAATATACCAATGAAGTGGGCTTGTCATTAATTATATTTTATGTCATTTTTATAAAAGCAAAATTTAATGAGTGAACTCGGCATGCCTGCACCCTGCCAAATGTTATTGCAGATTAATTTGTTTTTGTTCCGAATAATGGCAATAGAAAAATTAGTACTAATTTACCATATGAATTAAAATAATCTAAGTCTTGTTAATTCACTTCCTAGCTAAATTCAATGATAAAGTTGGAATAATAATTGTATAAAAATGAAGTTAATCATACTTAACATGTTGTCAGTTTAGTTATTATTTATAAAGTTTTTACATATTAAAACATTTCATATATATATAGAGAGAGAGAGAAAGAGAGAGTCAAAGAGAGAGAGATTGAGTATCTAACAATTGCCTAAACTTCTACATGTCTAGATTGGAGTCAAGGATGAAGTATTTTAGTATATGATTACAATATAAAGTTTTTTCCTTCTGATTTGCATGCCATTTTTTTTACTGAAAGCCTGAAGCAAAACTTTAAATTTTTCTGAGATAAAATCTTTGCAAATAAATCATCACCATCTCGGACTTTACCTAGAAATGTAGTTCCATTTGATCTAAGGGAATTCTGAGCAGATGTGGGGGGTTTATACTTCAAAAAATAAAATAAGCATATTGAGGAAGGAGCATTAGACTACCTAGAGTGGTAGAATATATGTGGGAACAAAAATCTAGGTACTGTCTGCCAAGCAGACAGTATAAAACATATAAATATATTATTATATATATTATAATATATAATATATATTTTAGCTTTATTGAGTTATACTTGATTACAAAAACTGCCCGTATTTAATGTATACAACTTGATAGCTTTGAACATATACATGCACTCATGAGACCATCACACAATCTCCTCCAAAACGTTTCCTTATGTCCTTCTGTAGTTGTTTATTTATTTGTCTTTGTTTTTTGTGAAGTGAATACTAAATGATTCCTCTTATGTGACGAATCTAAAATAGTCAAACTCATAAAAGCAGAGAATAGAATGGCACTTGCCAGTGACAAGAGGAAGAGGAAGTAAGATTTAGTTATACATTGAATTTTGAATCAAAGTAGTCTAGGAAGCATTCAACAAACTCTTTCAATCATAGAATGAAATCTACACACACACACACACACACACACACACACACACACACACACACACACAGAGATCTTACCTTATTCAGTCACTACCATTTAATGCTTTACAGTGTACCCTGTACTCAAGAGCCCCAGCTTCTGTATAACCCTCCAACCCCTTTAATCTCTGTTGCAGCAATGTAACTACAACAGTGTTTCATGAATCTGTGAAGATAATAGTCAAAATAAGTGTAACATTCATGATAGTAAAGTATATTGGCCAAATTCTAATCATGACTTCTGTTCTTAGGTGTTATTAGTTCAGGCTTTATAAAGGTGTTAGTACATGAAAATATCTGCTAAGTGATATAGGGCTGAAATCGTTATTCCAGTTAACAACTTAGAATAAAAAATGATTTGACTTCTAGTAACACAAAGATTTTAAATGTTCATCATTTTATTTTTTTTTAAACCTAGATTTTGTCATAGGGTGAGAACCAAAGTCAAATAATCACAAGTTATGTATAAAATTATGAGTTCTTCTTAGCTTCATGACTTCTAAAAAATTAGGAAAGATCATAGGATAATTCCTGTAAAGGAAAATGTGCATATTAACAGAAAGATGGGCTAAGCTCTCATAGTTATTCCTGGGTAAATCCCCATTGGTAGAAATTAATAAGCTGAGCCATAGCCAGAGAAGAATATTGGAAGAACAAACATTGCACTTTATTTACAATGCAAATCACTGTAAAAAAATTTTGCATTGATTAGGATCATTTATTCACTAAGATATGGCAAAATTTTTTAAAATCATTTAAACTGATCACTTAAAGCATGTCAAAGAATATTTTTTAGTAAGGGTGTGAATTTAGAAGAAATGCCGGACAATGAAGCAAAACAATTACTATTCAGTCCAGCATGTTTGTATTTGTACCTAGAAGTCCTGCTCTGGGTCTTTTATGAAGATACTTTGGAGGAAATTTGAACACATACTCCTCTGCTGTTACTCCATTTAAAGTCTCTTCGCAGTCTAAGAAGCTTGGCCTTTTTTTTTTTTTTTAATGAGATTTTATGCCTCTGCCTCCTATGAAAGCCTAAGGCAGTTGGGACAGTATAGTATAAGATTATAAGGGGGTGATTAAGAACTCACATATAATTTGTTACTTGTAATCCCCAGTCTCACGCTGAATGTGATGCATAGATTTTATCTGGAAAGATAAACTGTTGGCAAACATGTAGCATTTACTGATATCAGTGTTATAAAGCAGTAGTTTCAACCAATCTGAGAATGAGGAAACATATTGGGAGAATATAAGACAGCAGTTTTATTTTTAGCATTTGTACATTGAGAAAAGAACATTATGAAAAAGATCAAATTGTAGCATAGAAGTATTTTAAAATTAATTTTAATCCGATTAGTCAAAGCATTCAAATACTTCAAAAGACCATGTGAAATGTTATAACAGTACACAGACAATGCTTGCTAATTATTTGTATTAACAGCCGTTGAAAAAAGCTCATGGCTCCCCAGGTATCTGAAGCCAACATATAGGGAACAAATGATGCAAGGACACTCTTTCTCTCTTGCTCTTTCTGTTTCTCTCTCCCTCCCATAACCCTCCTTTCACTATCTTTCCTCATTAAGTGTCAATAATTCTTTTTTTGCATAGATTAGAATACCTAAAATAAAGGGTGTGATTTTTGTCAAAACAATTTTAATAAAAAGTAATGGTGTCACTGAGCCAAAACAGAAAATGTGAGTTGTCCACATACAAGTCATATCTGCTGAAGTACTGAGTTATCCAATGTCATTTGACAGCCATATTTTGTATAAAGATGGAGTACAAGTTATAGTATAAATATTTACTAGGAATGTGTGAAAACAAAATCACCTATGAGAAAGCTTTTCTAATAGGACAAATAAGTGCTACCTACAGGATGTATTCTGCACCTGAGAGCTAAATAATTTAACTTTCTGTGCAATTGATACCTTCATGGAAACAAAAGAAAACATTTTTTAAAGTTTTAAACAGCCACAGGTTTACTGTGTTTGTAATCTTCTTATGAGAGTGAGTTTCCTAGTGTCAGTGTGTAGAACTAAGCCATATGACATATGCATAATCATACAATATGTTCATTATTTCCCTGTTGAACTGGAGTATTGGATTCTATATTTGATATGCTGCATTCACAAGCTAATAATCTAGTAGGGAAGATCAGTCACATATAGGAATAACCATAATAATGGGTATAAAATAATGAATTTAAAAATGCATGCACAGATACATTGCCACACTTAAAAAAATAATTAATTACCATCAACTTCAGCCATTACAGACCATTTTTAATAGTGGAAAGTTAGATTAAAATAGCTATTTTAATAAACAAAATTAAAGGTATGTTAAAGGTAGTTAGAGCCTACTATGTGCCAGACACTGCTAAATACTAGTGAAACCACCATAACCAGGAAGTAAATTTTGTTCTCAAATTTTGTTCTGTGAAAAAGCATATATGGAACAAAAGTTTTAAACTTTTTTTAAATGGATATAATACAGATAACAGATAATTACTTATATTTAGAGAGGACATATATATGTACACATATAATTATTTATATATTTAGAGGATAATGCTTATATATAAATATAAATGGAGTTTAGAAAGTGGAGTGAATAATGCTGTCAGGGACTGTTAGGATGTTCCATGGAAGTGTAAGCATGAGTCTTGAAGAATAAGTGGAGTTTACCAGTCAGATAGGAGTAGGAAAAGTTATAGGCAGAGGAAGGACCATGGACCTCAGATACCTGCAAAGGAATCAGTGTACATAGGGAATAATTTTTGAGGTTGTAAAGTTCGGTGGGAACAAGATTACAGACGGAGTAAAAGCTATCTGATTCAGTTAGGTTTCAAATGGGGAAGCTGAATCATTAAGCATAGTATGTGCTAAAAGATTTCTTGTAGGAATAGACTGTTCATGGTTATAGGAGAGTCTTGCGAGTTAGTAATCCAGAAATAGAAACTGGGGCAACAAAGGAGTCACTAATTAACCCTTCTGAAGCTCTGGTGTGGGTGGACAAGTCAGAGCTGACAAAGTAATCTGAGTAGTCAGGTATGTCCAACTTCCAGAGCAGGACCACAAAGGGAGCTGGGAGGAAGGTCTGAAAAACTGTCCCTCTGCATCGATACCAGTTCTCTCATTTCACTGCTGCTGCTGGAAGTCAGGGAAAAGTGCAAGTATGGATGGGGGAAAAAGAACAAGCTGAACACCATTGCTGCTTCTGGATGTCTGAATGTCTTTAGAGGGGAATGGCTGTTACCTCATCTCTTAGCTGCTACTTCATGCTTACCTTCCAAATTTTGTACAAACTTAACTTTAAAGAACTCTAAACTGGAGCCAACTAGGGAGAGCTATTTCTGGGGAACATACTTTCAGCTTAATCGAGTTGACAGAGTAAACTACTACAACATCCTCACGGCTCTTGGCTTTTTGTAATAGTGCACCAGAGTCATTAGATATGTTGAGCATGGGGAATAAGAAGATCATACACTTTGATTTAGGAAAGCAACTCTGATCATAATGTGTACAATGTATTGCTAGAGAGATCAGTGGGTCAATAGGAAGTATTTTTAAAAACTTACACAAGGAATTACATGATTATGAACTAAGAAAAGAATAGGAAGGAGAGGAAAGGAAGGAGGACAGATTTAAGACATGTCAGAGTTTAAAATGATGGGACACATTGTCTTTGATTGAACTCACTTACTGGGCCCCAGATTAATATACATTATAGGTCAGAGTTCAGATACCCCTAGGGAAATATGAAATGCCAGATCAAAATATAGAGCTATCTGAAGAGTCCAGTAGCCTCAAAATAAAAACCATATTTTGTGCAATGCATATATATATATATATATATATAGTGTATATATACTTTGTGTATGTTTATACTTATACATAACTAGTGTATATATACATATATATCCTATGCAAAATAGAAGTACTAAAACAGATACACTAAGCATTTTAAAGATAAACATAAAGAAATAAAGCAAAATAATAGCAATATGAAACGAGAACAAAATATGAAAAAGAACAATATCTTGTGGACAATAAAAACAGAGCAAAATACATGGAGTAAATAATAGAACTGATATAATTTGGGGGAAAATCAGTGACTTGGAAATTTACATGGAGGAACTCTCTCTTTGGTCCTTTTATTATTTCTATAGGTTTCTCATTTGCATTTTCATGTTCTTAATTGTGCTTTTGATGATTTTTACTCTCTTTTTGCCTTTTGGTTTCTGAAGTTATTTTTATCACCATTTTTTCTTGGATTCCACCAGTTTTTGTTGCATATTCTCCTTTTATTTGGCAATCACCTACTGTTTGCTGTCCATTAATCTCTTCCTTGAGGTTTTGTGGGGTTTTGTGGTTGTTATTTCTACTTTGTGGTCTTCCTTTATAGATGCAATTGCTTTAACAAATTTAGGATTGTGTTGCAATTATATTTCAAATGTGTTCTTCATATTTCAATTGCTATGCATTCACATTGGACAATTTCCTTTGCTTCATGTCACCATTTTTTTCTGCTGTTTTTAAATATAGGATAGTCATGTGACCACTTTACACCTTTCATCTTATTGTCATGTTTGAATGGATGCTTATTCCTTTTTAATTATTCACATTTGGTTATGTCAGACTTCCTTGGATCAGCCATAAACAGAAGCTTCTAGTGGAAGGGAGAAAGTGTCAGGGTAGATACGAGTTTTCTGTGTTCAAGATCCCCTCTTCTGTTGTTATTGTGATGATCTGCCCCTTTCTGTAACCAGCATTTTGAAATAAAGTATGCAAAGAACTCTATATTACTATCGTTGAGTTAAATAAGGAGCTTGAATCCATGGTGTTTACATCATGGCATTTTGAAATTAATGTTGTTAAAGGAAGAGTGGGGCTTTGCTAGTGCAATATTTAGACGTACCGGATCTAGAATCATTAAGATTGACATTCTAGAGCTTCCCTGGTGGCGCAGTGGTTGACAGTCCGCCTGCCGATGCAGGGGACACAGGTTCGTGCCCCGGTCCGGGAAGATCCCACATGCTGCGGAGCGGCTGGGCCCATGAGCCATGGCCGCTGAGCCTGCGCGTCCGGAGCCTGTGCTCCGCAACGGGAGAGGCCACAACAGTGAGAGGCCCGCGTACCACAAAAAAAAAAAAAAAAAAAGATTGACATTTTAGATCCTCAGATTCTCTTAATGTACTCTTGACAGTTACTAAAAGGAGAAAAATCAATACCTGCCAATTATCTTCAGAGGAAAGTTAGAATTTGATGTATTCAAATGTATTCAACTTGGTTAAAGAAAATGAGGGCCGATAAATGCAAGTACACAGCTGGAAAAATCTGAGTAGTGAAGTCATATAACAGGAAAATTATTTCTGGATAGGAATACCTTAGGATTCTTATGAATATTTAAGGACACATTAAAATAGGTCAAATACATTGCATTTCTTTAACTGAATATGTTAAAGATTGTACGTATAATGTGTGTGTGTGTACTAGTCATGTATTTTAATACAAATTCCCTGGTGGTATAGCAGTAGTAATATATACCCTATATATACAAAAGACCCATGAATATGTAATTTATTTTCCTGGAGTGGAGTACTAGACTGTGAGACTAGAAATTTCTTGGAGTAATCTGTTAGAGTCTAAATTTTTAGCTGAACTTTAACAATAACATAAAATAAAAAGTTCAAGATTACTAATAAGTATTTCAAACTTCCACATCATTTATCATTCCTATCCCTAACCCCGCATTTCCCTCTTTTTCATGCACAGAAACACACACACCATTCATTAAAAAGTTACTAAACAAAGTAAAATATGATTCTTCACAATTTTGGAGAAGCGCATAAAGAACCAATCTGAGATTAAGGTAAGAGTCAGATTTTAAGGCTAAAAATCCTTAACAATTTTCTCCTTTGAATATGAATTGGAAAGAGGTGATTCATATCTTATGTCCCCTTGATTGTCATTATCCTTTTTTTTACCTTGCATTTCTCTATTTCTATTTCTGAATTACTCAATTTAAAAAACATCTCCAGGGCTACCAAAAGACAGTCTTTGCTTTGCTTGTTTTACTCAAGATCCACAGAAAAATTGAGGGCAGGCAGGGGAACTTCAATTATGGTTTCCTTCCACCTCTTCCTTCTAATTTCCAAGAAATTTCAAGAAACAGTGCTTGCTTCATATATAAGCATATTATGAAGATTAAATGCACTATTATGTGATAAGCAAAAGCTGAAAATTAACTATTATTGTGACATTTACCTTGAGTGGAGAGAAAAGAGTGTAGAAGCCCCGAGATCATGGCTTCATCATCCTTTCCCTGGGCATTCCTTCACATCACTTAAAGAGAAATGGTTTGCCGAATACAGTGATCTTACATTCTCAAGCAAACATTTTACTACAAAATTATTGTGTACATAAAAATACAGTAGTGGAAATAAGAAAAATGGGGAAAATGTGAGAGTGAAACAGGATGAAATAAATAAAATAGAGAAAATGGCACCTACTATAATCTAGTTTGGTAGAAGCATTTTTTTTTTTTTTTTTTTTTTTTTTTGCGGTACACGGGCCTCTCACTGTTGTGGCCTCTCCCGTTGCGGAGCACAGGCTCCGGACGCGCAGGCTCAGCGGCCATGGCTCATGGGCCCAGCCGCTCCGTGGTATGTGGGATCTTCCCGGACCAGGGCAGGAACCCACGTCCCCTGCATCTGCAGGCGGACTCTCAACCACTGCGCCACCAGGGAAGCCCTGGTAGAAGGATTTGCTATTGCAGAGTGTTATGTTATTTGCAGAGGAATTGGATGAAAGAACAGTCAGCAAAAGATGGTTTATTTTGAGAATTTGACTTGAGTTTCATTTTAAAAAGTGAGCAATTTCATGTGTGCAAACCCATCAAAAAGAACATTCATCCTAACTTTAAAGATATCCTTTCAAAAATGATCTTTTAGCTATCTGTTACTCAAATTCAGTATTGAGTTAATGATGCAAATAACTGAACAACATGTGGAGCATTATCTACCCTTCAAGCATAGCTGAAGCACTAGATATAGAAATATAAAAAAGATAAGGTACTTGGCCACATGGCACCAATAATTGAGCATGAGATGCAATTTAAGTATCAAAATAGTCACAATTCAGTAAGATAATTTATTTAAATTTTCACACAAGATTTGTTGTTTCTCTAGGAGAGAAAGCAACTATTTTGACAAGAGTGGAATCTGAAACATTTCACAGAGAGGTGACTGAAATATAATTTTACTGTGAAAAAAATTGTTTTTCCCCAAGCAAAAATATCAGATTATTTCAAGTAGTATACATTATTTCGTTGACAACATTAAGATTGGCTCAATAATAACTTATTCAAAAATCTGAAACACTAACATTAGTAATCTTTAGACTCATTCTAATAAATGTTAATTTTTCAAAGGATAAAATCATCTAATGAGTTTTTAAAGATTTTTTTGATGTGGACCATTTTTAAAGTCTTTATTGAATTTGTTACAATACTGCTACTGTTTTACATTTGGTTTTACGGCCGTGTGGCATGTGAGATCTCAACTCCCCGACCAGGGATCAAACCCGCATCCCCTGCATTGGAAGACGAAGTCTTAACCACTGGACCACCAGGGAAATCCCCATCTAATGTGTTTTTAAACTAAATATATAAACTGATTAAGATTTAAATTATTGTTTTAAACAAACATTTCTTCTATAATAACAATAAAGTAAGATTCTTAATTATACTTCCAGAAGTTAGGTACGGTTTATACTGAAAACAAAAGAAAACCAAACAAAATAAAGATTTCCCAACACAACGTGCTGCTAGATTGCAAGTTAGAGTTGACACTGCATGTTATAGATTAATTTGTTTTATCAGTTTATTCGGTAGCAATTCTGTTACTTTGGACAGCAGTTATTTACTACATAATATCAGTCATTTGAATGAGTTGAAGAAAAATAGACTCACTAGAAGAGGCATACTTATTCTGGGAAAGGTTATTTCAAAAGATGAATGTTTATACTTAGTTCAAAGGGCAGTGAGTTGCTAATGACATATTCTTATATTAGATGCACAGAAGAGTTACAAATTTATTTATATTTATTGTATGTAAACCTTCCTGATATGCTGTACTTCAAGTGCTCAAATGTTTCAAGTGTACTATTATAAACTCCTCCTAGATTCTTGGTAAAGCTATTTTTAATAGGCATCATACTAATCCTATTTGGCTTTCCTCCTCTATCTCTTTTTCTTCCTCCTGATCTTCCTCCTGGTTTTTTTTTCCTCTCCTCTTCTTGTATTCAAGCAGAAAATGAGTTCAGTTACTCTGTATCTAATATAAAGAAACCAAATAGAACATATGTGTGTATATATATATATATATATGTGTGTGTGTGTGTATACATATTTAACTTATTAAAGATTCACGGGAAGTTGCAAAGAGTTATAGTAACAAGGAGTTCTGGAGTTCTGTGTACACATCACAGTTTCCCCTGGTGTTTATATCTTACGTAATTATAGTATAATATCAAAACAACATTGTATGGAGGTACCACAATTTTTTTAACCATTTGCCTGTTTAAGAACATCTGGGCTATTTCTAGTTTCTGTTGTACTCTTTAAATTTCTTATAATTTTAATTGTCAATTTTATCTCAATAAAGCTGAAAAAAATAAAAACATAATAAAGCTGCTGTGAACAATCAGGTACAGGTTTTTGTATAAATATAAGTTTTTATTTCTTTGGAATAAATGCCCAGGAGTACAATTGCTGGGTCATGTGGTTAGTGTATATTTAGTTAGGGACACTGCCAAACTACCTTCTAGTGTTGGATGTATTATTTTACATTCTCACTAGCAACCTACAAGAGATCAAGTTTCCCTATGTCCTCCCCAGCACTTGGTATTTTTCCTATTTTTTTCATTTTAGCTGTTCTAACAAATGTATAGTGATACTACATCATGATCACAATTTGCATTTCCCTAATGGCTAGAGAAGTTTACCATCTTTTCCTGTTCATCTGTCATACATATATCATCTTTGGTCAAAAGTCTCTTCATATTTTTTTCCCATTTTATAAATGGAGCATTTGCTTCTTTTAATGTTTAATTTTGAGTGTTCTTTATATAACCTAAATATGAGTGCTTTGTCAGATCCCAGGTTTGAAAATATTTTCACCCAGTCTGTAGCTAGACTTTTTGTTGTCTTAATAGAGTTTTCACAGAGTGTAAGTCTTTTATTTTGATAAGGTCCTATTAATCAACTTTTTCTTTTATGGAATTGTTTTCTGGTCATGTCTAAGAACTGCCCATTGAGCCCTAAGCACCAAAGATTTTCTCCTATGTTTTATTCTAAAAATTTTATAGCTTTACATATTAAATCTATGATTCCTTTTAAGTTCTTTGAAAAGTGTAAGGTTTAAGTCAAGGTTCCATCTGTCTGTCTGTGTCTGTCTCTCTCTCTATTTAATCTATCTATTGCACACCTATGGATATCTGATTGTTCCAGCACCCTTAATTGAATTTCTTTTACATGTTTGTCAGAAGTCAGTTGGGCATCTTTGTCAGTCAGGTCCATTTTGGGGCTCTCTCTTTTGTTTCTTTGATCTATATGTCTATGTTCACACTGTTACTAATAATAGGTCTTGAAATCTGATAGTCTGATTCCTCACACTTTATTCTTTTTCAAAAAATTGTTTTAGCTATTCCAGTTTATTTTCTTTTTCATATAAGTTTTAGAATAAACTTGCTTATATTCACAAAATATCTTGCTGGGATACTGTTAAAATTTTTAGAATTGTCAACTTTACTATGCTGAGGCTTCTGATCTGCAAACATAATGTAGCATGTGTTCTGTTAATGCTTGAAAAGATGTGTATTCTTCTGTGGTTGGGTGAAGTGTCTTATAAGACTCAATTTCATTCTGTTGGGTGATGATGTTTTTGGATCCTTATAAAATGTTTCAGATATTTTATACTGTTGTTATATATATTGTTAAGAGAGGACTGTAGGAGTCTCCCACTTTACTTATGGATTTGTCTATTTCTCCACTCAGGTTTATCATGTTTTTCTTCATGTATCTTGCAGCTGTTCTTTGGTGCATGCACATTGAAGATTGTTATGTCTTCTTGGTAGATTGACCTTTTATCATTCATTATGTACATACTTCTTAGTCCCTGATAATTTCCTTTGCTCTGAAGTCTATTTTATCTGATATAAATACAGACACTTCTGCTTTCTTTTGATGAATAATGCATATATCTTTTTTCCTTCCTTTTACTTTAAACTTACCTACATCATTATATTCGAAGTCTCCTATGAAAAGTACGTAGTTATGCAGTGTTTTTTACTCCACTCTCCAATCTTCGTCTTTTAATTGGCATATTTACACAATATTCATTTCCTATAGTTACTGATGTGTTTGGGATTAAGCCTACCATTTTATTTCTTGTTTTCTGTTTGTTCTCTCTGTTTTGCATCCCTCGTTTTCCCCACCTTCCTGTGGGCTACTCAAACATTTTTTACATTCCATTTTGATACATTTATAGTGTTTTTGAGTACATCTCTTTGTATAGCTTTTTTAGTGGTTGTTCTAGGTATTACTACATATGCATAACTTATCACACTCTACTGGTATCATCATTAACCAGAGTCAAATATAGAAAACTTACTTAACTTTGTTCCTCTTTATAATTGTCTCAAATATTTCTTCTATGTACACTTAGAATAGCATCAGACAACGCAGGTTGTTGCATGTACCAAACGTTTACTCCTTTTTATTGCTAATTAGTAGCCTATTGTATGGATGTAACAGTTTTTTTTTTTTTAATCATTCACACATTGAAAGAATTTTTGTTCTTTCTAGTTTTTTTTTTGTGTGTGTGTGTGTGTGTGTGTGGTACGCTGGCCTCTCACTGTTGTGGCCTCTCCCATTGCAGAGCACAGGCTCTGGATGTGCAGGCTCAGCGGCCATGGCTCACGGGCCTAGCTGCTCCACGACATGTGGGATCTTCCTGGACCGGGGCACGAACCCGTGTCCCCTGCATCGGCAGGCGGACTCTCAACCACTGCGCCACCAGGGAAGCCCTCTTTCTAGTATTTTGTTATTACAAATAAGGCTGGTAGAAATATTTGTGTACCTTTTTTTGTGAATATAGTTTGTATTTTGGGGGGATAAAGTTGCAATTGCTGGGTTATATGGTAATTATGTGTTTAGTTATAAGAATCTTTTAAAGGGTTGATATCATTATTATTTATGCTAGCTTCTTACAATCATAACATTTACCTGTCCTGCTCCCCTTTTGCTACTGTAGCAAATTGCCACAACTTAGTGGCTTAAGACAACACAAATTTATTATCTTACAGTTTTGGAGGTCAGAAGACTGAAATGGGCCCATGAGGCTAAAATAAAGGTTTCAGCAGGGCTGCATTCTTTCTTCAGGTTCTAGGGAAGAATCTGTTCCCTTCCTTTTGTAGCTTCTAGAGGCTTCCTGCATTCCTTGTGTCATGGTCCTCTTGCATTTTCAAAGCCAGCTATCACTCTGTATCACATGATTTCTGCTTCTGTTGTCATATTTCCTTCTTTGATGCTCCTGCCTCCTTTTATCACTATAAGAACACTTGTGATTACACGTTGGGCCCACTTGGATATTTCACAATAATCTCCCCATAAGTTAATATCTTTAACTTAATCATAACTTCAAGGTTCTTTTTTCCATGTAAGGTAACATATTCACAAGTTCTATGGATTAGGATATAGACATTTTGGGGAGAGGGCATTATTCTGCCTACTATATACCTATTTATAAGTAATAATCTTGTATTCACAATTGGAATCCAAATGTATTAACGTAACAATTTTTTCCAAAAAATTTTTAATTGTAAGAAATTAGACTTAACTCATTGAATTAATTATTGGAATTTTAATAAGCACATAATAGACTGAAGCACAATATAATTTCTTAAAAGGGACAGAAATTTTGAAGGGATAAGTTTATCTAAAGCAACATAAAATATTCCCAAATTCTCTAACTCAAAGTACAAGAGACATTGTTTTTAATAATACTGTATTTTATCTATGTTTTTAAATATTTTGAGTATTCACTATGTTCACTTTACTATGTTGAAAGAGAAATGCACATAAATTATAATACAACAATATCTATGCTTGTGAAACATAAGCTATTTCTTGGTGATATATTTTATTCATTTTTTTGCATACATCAGATCTCTTACTGATGAATTTGGGTTGGCATAGTCATTTAAGAATATAATGAACTAAGTATTACATAGAATAAAATTTTCCTCTTCATTTGCTTTAATTTATCCTAGTTGTAAATGCCATTGCCTTTCATAACCACAGAATAAATCTCCCTCTAGGATCAATTACTACAGTTTAGAATTAGACGTGAGTTGTTTTATAATTATATGAAATTCAGGATACCATTTTTATTACCATAACTTTTATAAAAACTGTGAAGCCTAGAAAATGATATACATGACTACATTTGAACCCTCTGTATGAAATTATTAAAATTATATATCACTTTTTCTTCATGTTACTAACTTAACAATTTCAAAAGTAAACACCTAAACAAGATATTTACTGTATTTAAAATATAATCTATTATCTAATATTAAATAATATCCTATCTTCAATAAAACCTATATTTATAAATTTTAGAATTTTCTATCTTTTTCTTTTTGCTTTGCATACTAGTAACTTTTTGTCATCATTATCACTGAAATATTCTTAGTCTTAAAGAAATCCATAAAAGTGAAATCTTGTAAAAAGCAATTCAAAGAGGCCTGCATATATCTTTTAACTTATCATTATTATAAATTTACAAGTAATTATTACTTTACACTATGACAGTAAGCACAGTCATCATTGGATCCAAAATATAGCTGACCCTTCCTACAGGCAGTTTCCATGCCCACAGATTCAACCAACCTCATATTGTGATCCAGGATGTGGAACCCACAAATTCAGGAGGGCCAACTCTGCTATGTCATTTTATGGAGTATCTGCAGATTTTCATATCCACGTGGGTCCTGGAACCAATCCCCACAGATACTGAGTGATGACTGTAACTGTTATTGGTTGAATTGTATCCCTAAAAATTCATACATTGGAAGCCTAATCCCCCGTATCCCAGAAAGTGACTTTATTTGGAGATAGGGTCTTTATAGCAGTAAATAAGTTAAAATGACGTTATTAGGTTGGGTCCCAATACAATATGACTGGTGTCCTTAAAAGGGCAAATTTGGAGATAGGCAAGCACACAGGGAGAACATTATGCGACGATGAAGGAAGATTTTGGGGTGACACTTCTACAAGCCAAAGAATGCCAAAGATTGCCAGCAAGCCATCAGAAGCTATGGGGGAGACATGGAACAAATTCTTTCCTCACAACCCAAGAAAAAATTAATCTTGCTAACACCTTGATCTCAGACTTCTAGCTTATAGAACTGTGAGACAATACACTTCTGTTGTTTATGCCACTCAGTTTGTGGTAATTTGTTATGGTAGCCCTAGCAAACTAATGCAATTACTTAGACTTTGAATACTATATTTCCATTGGTATATTGAATTGTAGTATACCTTAAGGAACACTTCTGTTTTATAACAGTTCTAAGTGCAGAAAGTATTACATTTGAATAATTTACTTTTTTTGTTGCTGTTGCAAAAAAATGTAATTGAACAAGATTTTAATAAAGAATTAATGGACTGGGTAGGGTAAGCCTGGTTAAAGAGTAAAATTTTATTCTTCATAGAATTCATGTAAATCCCAAAACTAAATTGGCTTTTCAAGTACTACCATGATCAGGCCACTTCTCTGAGATAGATGCACAACCAAATTTACATATCAACAATCTCTATTACCATTATTATAGTTTCTTCTTATGCAACAAACCCAAAACTATCGCACTTAAAAATAGATGTGGAGCAATTGGTAATCTCTTATCTTGCTACAGGAGTGTAAAATTTTGTAATCACTTTGGAAAACTTTTTGCAAGTTCTTGTAAAGTTACACATATTCTTACTGTATTACCCAGCCATTCTACTCCAAGGTATTTATTTAAGATAAAATGACACATTTATCCACATAATGGTTTGTTCATAAATATTCTGAGCAGCTTTATTTACAATTGTTCAGACTTTGAAACAATCCATATGTTTAGCAACAGATGAATAGGTAAATGAAATGTTGTATACCCATATGAATGAAATACTTGTCAACAATTAAAAAAGAATAAACTACATGCAACCTGAATGAATCTCAAAAACTGTGAAAGAAGCTAAAAACAAAATATTACCTAATGTATAATTCCATTTATATGACATTTTGAAAAAGGCAAAACTGATCAATGTTAGCCAGGGTCCAAGTGTGGGTGTTGGATATTGACTGCAAAGGGGCACCAGGGAACTTTTTGTGTCTTTGGTAGTGTTTGACACCTTGATTCTGGTTGTTAGATGACTGAATATACTTGCAAAACTTATCTAATTGTATAATTTAAATTGGTGAAATTATTGTATGTAAAATAAACCTCAATAAACTTGATTTTAAAAACAAAGCCAATTATAACCAAAACCTACCAGATGATTTAATTTTACATCTTTCAAAGAGTAGGTGATTTTTCCAAAGCCTAATGTGTCATGTAATTTGTTCTTTGTTTTTAAAGAATCAAAAGCATGGGCTTTGAATTTATGAATGCCTGGGTTTGAAATCTGCCTTGTTGTTTAGCAGGAATGTGACCATGAGAATTACACATCAATTTTTTAAGCCTCAGTTTCCTCATTTGTATGATGAAGATTAGGGGAGCCATCACAGAATCATCTATGTATTTGATTATTACTTGTAAACTCTTCCTTTGTGCCAATCACTCTACCAAGAAACAGGAAAAGAGAGGTCACAAAGAAGGCTTGGATCTTGCCTTCATGGAGCTTATAATCTAGAAAAGAAGGTAGGCATTAAAGACTATACCTCACTGGTAAGAAAATTACAACAGGGAAATGAGTGTTATTAGAACAATTAAAGAGGAGCTAATGAATTAATCTAGGCTGCAGTGTCAAGGAAAGCCTCCCTAAAGAAGGGATGTTTCAAATGTAATTTGAGAAATAAATAAGAGTTGGCCAGAAAACAGGAGGCAGAGGGTTTCTGGTATAAAACAACCTCATGCCACATTTATGCTATTCATAAAACCAGAGGAAGTACTGAATAGTTAAGGATGAGTTGAGTTTAGAGAGGGTAGCATGAGACTGGAGACGTGAGGAGAGGAAAATCTCAGAGGGTCTTATAGGTTAATTTTTAGAGTGAAGTGGCATGATACTAATATTTCAGTCAGGAAAATATGAACAAGCCAGGATTGTCCTGGGCAAACCTGCTGTCACTTATCTTAACTAATGTTGCTGTTGTCAGTGTTGCTGTAGTAATTATTTTATATACCTGTAAACTCTAGTTCAACTGAAATTTACATCTTTCTCCATTATATTTTTTGTTAATTCTTTACTTCTTTCAATCCTTTTAGGATGTAGGATATTTATTATGAGATTAGGAAAACAGGCTAGATTTTGTAGAAGGTTAATTCAGAGAGCATTAAATTCTTTGCAATTTCATCACTTTGTTATTTTTCCAGATATTTGACATTTTTATTTTAAAACTGTGGTAACTAATCTAGTGTTTAGTTCATAAAATGCCAAAATGCCATATTTATCAAAGTTGCTCTTGACTCTTCCCACATCTGACATATAAACACTCGCACACTGGTTGCTGCTAATTTATGTTTTTGGTTTTTCAGGTTGATCTTTTAGTTAAAAGAGAAATAGAATAATTGAATGAGTTAATACACTTTTGTCACTATTTGCATATATGTCAATTCTGTAGACTGCTCAGCTACCACCAGGATCTAAGCCCCCATGAGAGTAAACATCTGTCAGCTGACTTGGTGAGTTTTTTCCTAAAGCTCAGATTCTTTGACTTTCTCTTTCTAGTTTATACATACTCCCTTTGAAGGTAGAAGCAATTTGTTAATCTTGTGTCAACACGTGAAAACTTCAAAAACATTTTTTTAGTCTGTAAAGATTTATGAGAAGGTCAACCACACAAATTAAAAACTAATGAAGCAATTGTGTATATCATCCTGACTAAAAATCTTACTGAAAATGGAATGTATATACAATAAAAAATATGTTGGGGGTCAGGAGTACTAGGGAAATTATTTTTCCTTTCTGTTACTACTATAAAACTGTTCCTTAAAATATGTTCTTGTGATTCATGTGTTTGAATTTGTCTATAAAGAGAAAAACAGGATCTAATTAAAAGCAATAATAGCATTATATAACTATTTTTTGTTGTTGTTGACAGCTGGACATAGATTAGCTTTAAATTTGCTAATCTGGTTAGGAGTTGTGCTGTGTCTAATATTTGCTGTATCTGTGTTGCTATGAGGCTTAAAATTTTTATAATGTTCTTGTTTTTATCTCCCTTGTTGATTCTGGGCTTCCCTAAGTACTCCTCCTCAGAGAGATTCTGTGTTTTGCAGGTCTTTTAGCTGTAAGCCCTCTTGGTTTGGTGGTAAAGGATGGGGAAGTGGAAGCTTTCTATGATCTCATGATTCAATCTCAGTCTTTCAGTGGGCCTCTGTCCCAGGGCTATGACTTTTAAAAGTGTTTCTCAGCTTTTGTTCCCCACTTAAGTGGGACAGCAAGCCTCAAAGGGGCAGGAGAGTGGTAAATGCCTTTCTTCTCTTGGGAAAATGCTCTGTTAGTCTTTTCTCCTTGAAAGGAAACTTCTGTTACAGAAAATGTCCTGGATGTATTTTAAAGTTCTCCTCCCTCTAATAGTGTCATGAATGGATCTTTCCTGGCTCTTTACCTTGAGAACTTTGTGTGGTTCTTGGATGTAAAACCCACAATAGAATAAGGCCTCCCTAAGACTCTAGCCCCTGGGAATTTCTCACTGTTGGCTTAGAGAATGCTCAGCTTCTAGCAACTACCTTGTAAGTGTTTTACCTCCAGAAAGATTACCTTGTAAGTGTTCCTATCAGTTTGTGGCTCCAGAGGCTTCTGTTCCCGGTAAGGAGATCTAGGCTATGACTCTGGATTTGCTTGTCTCTCCAGATTTTGGGGTGATAGTTTGCCCTGTGACTTCAGTCCTTCAATGGGTCGGAAGAAAGTCACTGGATTTCAGTTTGTTCAGCTCTTCTGGTTGTTGTGAGGATGAGAGTAAGAACTTCCAAGGTCCTCACTTGGTGGCACTAAAACCAGAAGCTCTAAAAACTGTTTCTGAAATACACTAAAGATAATGTTTCTAAGCCTGTGAGTCTATGAATAATATTTTTAGTACTGTAACAATCAGTCAACAGAGAAGCAATGAGATAATCGAACATACTGCCTCATAATGAATTCTGATGTCTGCTTCTATCTACATTTTTATAAATGCAAACTTTGGATAAGCAAGAAAGTAATTATAACTGTGGTTCCAAAGGAGATTAACATACTACATATTTTTGTCATGCTTTTCAAACAGTTTGAAACCGATTTTAGTCTGTTACTTAATTTGCATATGAAGTTGATAAAACAAAAGGCTACAGTAACAGTACCAGAGGACTGATGATGTGTTTCTCATCTTTAACACAGTGTTTTATTTCCAATGTACACTTGAAGATTTGAAGAGCATTTTTCTGTATGCTTTTTATTCCTATGTATATTCTATGTTTCTATTGCCCTTGTTTTGGGAGGCAATATGTTTTTGGAATTCTCAATGTGTCCTATTCAAACTGAGCCAGAAACTAACACTACAGTCTGGAGGTGTTGAAATCAAAGAATATATTCAAAACTGTCAATGAAAACATAAGATTTCTCTGTATAATCCAGAGGCTTAATATAAGATAATGAACACTGACATAAATAGAACAGAGCAGAGAACAGATCAATAGATAACACAGAAACAGAGAATTGGAAGAAGAAGAGAATCTCACTTGGATTAGGAATTGTTTCCTTTAGTCAATTCCCTAGTTAGAAGAATTATAACTTATATAAGTAAGACACACATTACATACTGTTTCTGGTAATTGTATATTTATGTACGTATACACACATATATAACTAGTTTGCACATATATAACTGATTTTTTTAGTTGATGTTGCCTTACGTCTGTCATATGGTGATTCAAACATTATCAATTTATTCTTGTCTTTATCAATTCTGGAACAAAAAAAAATCTGAAAGTGTTACAACTAAGGACTGTAAAAATCAAGATAATACTGCCCCAAGTAATTATATTAGAAAAGCAATGCACTACAAAAAATATTCTCAAAATTTAGCATGCATAAAAATAAAATGGGACACTTGCTAAAAATGCAGACTCTGGCAACTGACTTGCATATACTCTGTTTTAGAACAGTTAAGTTGCAGCTCTAGAATCAGAATTTTTTAACAAGCACTTTAAAGATGTGCCAAAATATCTATTGTATGTTTAATTATATTTATTTCTATTTTGGAATAGGAATAGTCATGTTTCATTAATAATTCTTACTATTATATATGACAATAAAATGTTTATAACATTATTAGTGTCAGCTATGTTCTCAGTACAGCATCCTTGAAGAGCTCTGTGATAGCTCCTCTTTGTAGTGGAAACTGCTGCTACTGAATTGGGAACCTAAATGCATTGGGGATAATTGGATCCCAGGGTGCCTCAGGCCAAGTGGCTACCCTCTATTGCCAAAGGCAAGGTGGGCCTGGTTACCATAATGAACAGCAAAGTCAAAGCAGCAATCAGAATAGCCTGACTCTCAGAGACCTGTGGCTTTTGCTAGTTAATTATGGTGTTCCTGGAAGTGAAATTGATGTAAAATTTACTAAATTCTTACTTGATCTATATATACATATATATATAGTGGAGGATTTCTAGATCAAGTGAACAAAAGTCATTAACCTGAATCATGAAATAGTTATGACCCTCAATCAATTCCCAGACCTGAGCCAGTTTACAGAACCATATCTTTTTTTTTTTTAACAGACTAATAACTTAAAGGTGGGTTATATGTACTATTTCATTTAATACTCTCAATAATATTCACCCTATGGGGTGAATATTATTGTTACTTAGTTTACATATGAGGAAATTATTGCTCAGATTAATTCAGAGACATTTTTCTTTAGGTAAATATTCATAAGGCAGCTGAATGAGGATTTGAACTTAGGTCTCTAGTGCTTTAAAATCTCATATTTGTACTGTTCCAAACTGCAACATATTGTTCCTAGTCATTGCATCTAAATGATTCTTCCAAAAATAATAATGTAATCCACTTAGTTGCAGTGAGGAATCTTATCTTACTATATAAATCATTGTGCTGAATAGATTAGAGGACCTCAAGCCCAATATTTTCCCTTCTTCCCTTCCTGATTACTCTAAGATAAAGATAAGTTTGGCTCCAGTGACAATTTAGGAAAAATACCTTAAAATCAATTGAAATAATTATTAATCTAGTTTTTTAATGAAATATATTTGATATAAAACATAACGACTTTATATTGTCCAATCTGTTCATCACAACATAAGGACCCATTAATTTAAGGAGAGTTCTTTAAGTCATTTCTCAGCTCTTACTTTAGAGGAAAAGAAAAAAGAATTCTGAGTCAATCTCACCAAATGACTCACTGAAAGAAGGTACAAAGGGAATCCATAATCACTACCTTTCCTTTGTATACCTCTGCTTTAAACCAAGGCACGGTCTTTCAACGCAAGACTTAAGGCTTCTTTCTGTAGTTCTCCTCAAGTATCTCTATGGATTATAATTGCTAATATTAGAGCTGCTGAAGGTAACACTAACAAGGGTTTGAGAAGAAGGCTGTCATTATTCTTAGACACCTCTGCATAACAGTGAGTGCACCCATACTAATTAACCAAGGTTAGAATTATATTGAAAAACCCCCCAAGAATAAGGATTTATCACTTTCTTTACATGTTAAAATTCAGGAATTTACAAAAGAGGAATTTAAAAAGCTAACTGAGAAAATAATCCTGCAGTTTTAGGTTGTCTCCTTAAATTTGACACGGATAATTTGAGACTCTAAAAAAAAAAAAATGACCATATTTTCAGACCCAGACAATCATTTAATCAACTTAATTTCATTCTTATCAACATAACTTTCCATTCATCTCATCAAAAGTGTCTGGCTTACGATGAGATACATTTCCACCAGCTAAGAACTAAGTTTCTTCTCAGTATTTCCTTTCTATTGAGGGTTTATTTTCACCTAATATAATCAACCCTGTCTTGATGCACAGTAATCACCTAATCTTAGCTATCTTTTGACAAAGTCCTTCTCTTGTTCATTCCAAAAATAGATAGTTAAAATCTGGGGTGGGATATACTGAGCTTCCTAAAATCAGCAATGATCCTAAAATGTAATTATGGAAAAATATAACTCTGAGCCTCCAAGATAAACAATTATATGTTATATATAACATATGGTTGGTTGGTTGGTTATATGTTGCCAACCATACTGGGCTCTCTAGGGTAACCTTCCCAAATAACTTATTAGAGATGATGGAGAAGTGATAATTCTTGGGTATCTCATTTAAAGGCAGAGGAAAATTTTCTGATGTAACTTATATTTTCCAATTTTGATTTAACTCCTATATATGGGTGATGAATTATATATTGCAATTAATGTTTTCTAAGAAATATGCAGATATTATATTAAAAATTTCTTGAGCTATACCTCCCCTCAGTTGACATAAAATAGAATTTTGGGGGGGACAATAAAATGTAAGGGCTCTGTAATGATATAGGTACCATTTTTCCAGATGGAGGATGTATAGATTGGAAGGATAGATTTTTGATGGGCAGCTCCACCATGGAGGAAAACATTTTGTCAAATGCATCAGTGAACTCTACCAAAAATTGCCAAATGGCATGTGAAAATGGATTTTTGCTTATATTTTGTTCTAGAGATATGTAATCAAACATTGACTTAATGAAGTAAGGTTCAGCCAAAATAAACTCTGGTCAAGCCACAGGAGACACTCAGGAAGCCCATGCACTGCTTGCTCAAGATTAAGCCCCATCCAAGATGCCAAGCCTTAAGCATTGTTTATCATAGGAAGATATCTGTCTTTTTATGAGGCCCATAGAATGGTATCTAATAATAGACTTTGCCCATGTTCTTCAAGAGGAGGATCTAACTGCTTCCCTAGAAAGAATGGTTTTCTCAATAGTTCTCTAATTATTTTATGAAGATGTAAATTAAGCTAACCTACTGTCTTTAAAGACAGGGACTATTTATTTGAAAGACAGAGGTCAAAGAAGACAGCACTATATAACATTTTTTTCCTTGCTCTTCAGACCAAGGATAGGCCATTTCATATAGGTAAGGCTCTATGGGGTTTCTTATGCATAAAATGACAAATGTGGCTAATGAAAAATTTATTCTCTGGAATGATTTTTTATGCATTTAACCAAGTCCTCAAGGCAGCGTCAGGACGTATCAGAGGATTCACTGCAATGTCCTTGCTTCTTGACACATAACAGGAAACTTCTGCTTTTTGGCTCTAAGTTGTGCTATTAAAGATTGGAAATATTAGCCAGGCTAAGAGAGACCTAATAAAAATTTACAGAGCAATGATCATTGCTAACATTTGCTTGTGCTATTTGTTGAAAATAATCTAATTACATGCCCTAGAATTCTTTGCTCTTTACATTCAACTCATAGAACAGTTCCACAAACATTTGTCACAGGCCAGCTTATTCTCCAATATTTCTGTTGGCTGTGAGATTTTGGCTATGTCCTTTTTCATGGTTTTAAACAGTCTCCTGACATTATTGAACACATTTCCCTAATGAATGAGACAACCATGAAACTATAATTGGTTGCTAAACTCAGAGTGAAGGGGTAAAAATTTCAATATTTAAAAATTAGTAATAAAACTGGATATAAATAATGAGGTGCATATAAACAGGTAAATTTCAATGACGCTTTGTCACATCTCTAATCATGGTGAATTATTTTAATTTTTTTCCCTCCCTTCTTTGGAATGGACACCATATATCAAGTTAAAAAGGATTACTACCTTAAATTAAACTTAATTTATAACTTGATGTAAGATGTCCATTCCTGCCTCTGTATTAATACTTGCTGTAGTTGTCTCAAGTATTTAAAAATGCTGAAACGGAACAAAAAGACCCAAACTACATAAGCCACTTTCTGAGAAAAGAGGGATTCAAAAAATATCAGTTAGAGGGAATCTTTAACTTTATTCCTTCAATGGAATCTTTCTTTAAACTTTTAATTCTTAAATGAAATCTTGCTGGAAACATCATATATAAATTATTTAACAGTGGGCTGCTCTGATTAAGACAGTGTAGGAAATATGCTCATTAAGAAAGTACTATCAGGGAAATGCAAATTAAAACCACAATGACCTACCAATACATATCAACTAGAATGATGAAAATTAAAACAAATAAACAAACAAGCAAACAAAACAGACCATACCAAGTGTTGATGAAGATGTAGAGTAATGAGAAATTTCATATATTACTAGTGACAATGTAAAATGATATAGCCACTTTTAAAATAGCTGGGCAGTTTTTTAAAATAGTATACATATACTTAACATATGATCCATTTACATAAGAGCTATTAAAACATATGCTCATTTTTACACATATTTTCATAGCACCTGTAATATAGTAACTGAAAAAAATACAAATATACAGCAGGAGGTGAGTGAATGAATAAATTAGTGTATCTGTACAATGGAAAATCATCAGCAATAAAAAAGAATGGATACATGCAACATTATGGGCAATTCTAAAAGCATTATACTTAGTGAAAGGAGTCAGAAACAAAAAGGATTATGCAATTTTGATACCTTTTAAAGGAGATTTTGAAAGGCATATTGCCTCTGTCATGACAGAGATGGGCAGTTACCTTGGATTGGGAGCAATGGGGAATTGACTGCAAATGTTCATGAAGAAATGTTTTGGGGTGATGAAAATGTTAATCTTGATTGCCACCCTGGTTACATGTTTACATATGTCAAAACTCCTCTAACTGTAAAGTTAAAATGGATACGTTTTACGTATGTAAATTTTCTCATAAGAAATTTGATAAAAATGAATCAATGAAATAAAAACCATCAAATAACATTATCAGGGAGCTATAAAATTCAAACTCCTTATGCTTTCACAGACATATCTTTACTGTGATCTATTTAATGTTAGGTCTTAGGTATTTTCTGTAAAAGCAAAAACAAAACCAAATTAGTATAGGAAGAGTATTTTTTATTTTCTATAATGTAATTTTTAAAAAGTATCCACTATGTCCTACAATTATCTTTTTAATAATTCCTTTTAGAATTTGCATTTATAATGTTTTTATCCTTTTAAGAAAATGAAGCTTTTTTTTGGTATCACTACCTTTTCCTTTAGACACTACACATTTAATTTGCACTCAAACAATATAATCTTGGACTAGATAGAAACTATATTTTTGCTTTCCTCATTTTACATTAAAGATCTTATTATATTATATTCAGTTATCTTATTGTATATAAGATCTTTAACTTAATCTGCATCCATTTATCTTAATTAAAAAAAATAAATACTTTAATTGCCAGGAAATTTACCTAAAATAAATATTAAAATTAGCTTTTTGTTTTCATAAAATTATGAAGTGACTGCAGGTTTTTTTTCCTTTTTAGCAGTAAGATACATACTTTTCCAAACATAGATACTACAAAACATATTGGCAACATATGGCAGATTTATGCAGAAGAGTCTTTTTAAATAGGATTCTTTCATTTATTTGCCAAAAATATTGTTGAGCACCTGCTTTATGTCAAGCACTATTTAAATACGTAGGATGCATTCATAAACAAAGCAGACAGAGATCTCTGTTCTTATGGAAGTTACATTCTAGACGTAGGGAACAGATAATAAGCACAAGAAATATGCAAATTATGATATATCCTAGGAGATAATAAGAACTGTAGAAAACAGGAAAAGTAGAGCAGTATAACGAAATAGTGAATGTAATCAGCAGTATGACCTGGTGAGATTGGAACAAAGACTTGAAGAAGATGAGAGTGAGACAAAAACACTTTGGGCAAAGGTAATGCAAGGTCAAAACCCTATGGCCAGATGGTGACTAGCGTGTTCCAGGAACGTTAAGTAGCCAGTGTGTTTAGCATGGAATGAGCTGGTTGTAGAAAGAAAAGACATGCAAATCTGCAGTCCTTAAGTAAATTTTTGTCTCTATTAGCAAACCCTATAAACTTCTGTCTAGCACTTCTCTTTAGAATATTAGGTCACTAAGTATAATAGTCTTTGGTTTTGAGGTCCCAGCCACAATTCTGAGATATAAAACTCAGATATTTAACGGTTTTATATGGGGAGTTTACCCTGTAATCCTAACAACATATATATTCCAAATTTATCCTAGAAAAAGATTTCTTTTATTTTAAAAGAAGAATAACATTACCAAATGATATAGGTGGATATTTTAGGAGAAAAAACATTTAGAAGATTATTTTCTATTTGTAATACTTAGAATAAAAATCAGGAGGCTACTCACTATATATCACTGACAGCTCTTGAATTAGTTTGCCGTGCATACAGGTGCTCTTCACCTAGAAAGCATAGATTTGTAATGCCAATATTACTGAGAATCTGAAAGGAGAAGAATGTAAGAATTAGCACTATCACAATAATATTTCTAACCTAAATACCTAGGCAAATCATAGTGATATTTTCACTCATATGCAATAAAAAACTTGAGAAATATTTATGCTATCATGACTTGTATTATAGAAGTCATGCAGTTTGACTAAGGCATATTAATGCTTATAAGTGAAGATAATAACATGAAATCTAATACTTCCTGTCAATACAGCTGTGAATAAGAAGCCAACTTCAAAGTGAAATTAGCAGTAATAAGATGATTATTAAGAAACAAATTTGTAAAATGCACCTTATAGTACAAAGGAATTTGATTAAATAAGAACTCAAAAATCTCAATACATGTTGCTAATTTTCCTTTATTATGGTGACTAGCAAGTGAATAGATCTTTGTGATTTGTGTTCCAGGCAAAGTGCAGTGTACAATTCAATTCAAATTGACTATATATATATATATTCAGTTTTTGTTACATCCAAAGATGTGTGAGTATAATTTATGGCTGCTTTTGTGCTACATCAGCAAAGTTCAGTGCTTTTGCTTGTGACAGTATGGTTTACAAAGCCAAAAAAATTTACTATCTGGTCCTTGTAATAAAAAGATTGCTGGTTCCTGATCAGTCTATCTTAGGGCCATGAGCCTAGATACCTCACATAGTCCTTTCAGCTGTATAATACTCACACCATGTGAAGCATGGGCTAACATGACAAGACTTCACCTAAAAAGCAAGGCACAGGGTGCTTCTGTTCTTAGATTCTCTCTAACCAGTTGAGTGGTTTCTGTGATTTCCCTCATTTTTGGGACCCAACTCTGAGGGTGTAGCAGAACCTCTCATTAGAATCTAATACTGTGTTTCCCTTTGATTTATCTCTCTTTATGAAATAGCCCAGGAAAATCTTGTTTCATACAGGGTAAGAAAACCAATTATGGCTTATAAATTATAAACTGATAGGTGACCTTCACTATCCACTTTCCCTTTCCTTTACTATGAAATCCCCTGAATTTTAATTGGGCCCCTTGACATCCAGAAAAAAAATTCTATATTTCACAGCCTCATTTGTAGTTAAGTGTGGCTATGTTACCATGTTATAACCATAGATGTATGAGCAACTTTCAGGTTGTGCCACTAAAAGGAATGGCTTGCCTTTGGTATGGTATAATTTTCAGAAGATAAAATCATGACAATCAAAAGACAAATGGAAAATAAATATGTACCAAGGATTTATATATATATATATATATATATATATATACTTTTTTTTTTTTGCAGTACGCGGGCCTCTCACTGTTGTGGCCTCTCCCATTGTGGAGCACAGGCTCCGGACGCGCAGGCTCAGCGGCCATGGCTCAAGGGCCCAGCCGCTCCGCGGCATGTGGGATCTTCCCGGACCAGGGCACGAACCCATGTCCCCTGCATTGGCAGGCGGACTCTCAACCACTGCGCCACCAGGGAAGCCCAAGGATTTTATTTAATGTATTAATAATGAGGAAACAAGCAGTATGTTATGACATGGTCAAAGGCCATCTGTAAATCACGGATTTCAAAGGCAATTTAACAAAGAAAATGTTAGAATAATATTGCTGGATTAGATACAAAATTGAATAATGTCCACAGGGCCAAAACATTAACAAATTAGCAAACAATTTCACTAAATCTGGGATCAATTAATAATAGTGAGATTAACTACGTTCTCCAAACAGTGCTTGTGTGGACTTTGCCTCTCTATAACATAGAAAAGATTTGCCATTCAAATTTTAGTTTTGCGTTGTTACTAAGTTTCAGGTAATTTTTCTCTCATGTTCCAGTTCTCTTCCTGTGCATAAAACGTGGCCAGGAACAGAAGCAAACACCTTGATGCTAAAAGATGAAACATGTATCTTAAAAATGACAGGGAAACAAATTAGGAGGATTATGAGTACCTAGAATCATCAAGTATATACACATTTCCTTGGAATTTCACTGGAATTTTATGTATATAGGACAACTGTCCTGTTTAAAGTGTTCTGTGTTCTCAACAGCTAAGTCTTTATTGTAACTACCATAAAATATTCTAACAAAAGTGGGTCACTCACGTAAATAAAAATCTAAAATATATTGGCTTAACATTTGACTGTAAGGCATCAAGGAAACATAATGTGTACTAGAAAACTGGAAAACCTTGTTATTCTGAAGCAAGATAAAACTGTGGCTTGCAATATTTTGGGAGTCAGGCCAGAAGCCAATTGTATTTAGGAGACATGGGGAAATGTTTTAAAATTAATAATATTGGCTTGTGTCAGTTTCTCTTTTCCACTTTCACTAAACACCTAGAAATGAGAAGAAATCAAGCTACTAGGTTTACTTACCTTGAAGGAAGGGATACAACTTTGCTAAGTGGACCTCCTACTGCCTATAGCCTGCAACCTATCTTGAGGGATAAAACTATAATTTGGGGCTTCTCAGGGATGAAAACAATAAGCTATTGTGTACTCCTAAATTAAAGCAGTGATATGAAGAGGCTCTAAAAGAGTCGACATTCTGACCACAACCTTTTCTTGAGCAACTCTCATCACTTGTTCTCTGACATAGAATGATAGTCAAACCATCAACATACTGCAGTAAATGTATTGCTTTCACTGCCAAGGCTTCAGTTTCCCCAAGCAAGTGTCTATTTTGTTGGAGTATCAACCCATCTAAATAAATGACAAGACTTTTGACATTTAAGAACCATTACAACGTGTTATCTTTACTTGGTTTCTTGATGAGACCCATTAAGGAAACTTTATCACTTGTTCATTTTCTTATTGGACATCTACTAATAGAATTTTTTTATGTGAAGGAAATCACAAACACGTGACTGTTCAGCGCTGAAGGAAAACTTTTGTATTCCCAAACTGCACCAGCAAGAGTTGTGTAATCACCAAGAAGGACCAATGATCTAATGTCTCTTCATTTGGGGCCATGAAGGATAGTGGACAAGAAGATACTTTCAGAGACCCAATCCTGACTGCCAGATGTTCTAAAGAAGATTCTCACTACAATATTTCAAGAGGGATTTATCATTACAATTGACTGACAATATTTCTCATTCTTTGTTTCTGAATGGAAGTTTAAAAAGTGCACTCTTTTTGTTTCTGCTACACTATTTGAGATAGAAGGAGGCAGATAACATGCTTATTAATTTTTAATTCATCAATCACATATGGATCTGCTGGAGAGGAGTACCCATAACCCAGAGGACTTAGACCTTGAGATGAATGTAGTAACTGGATCAGTCATTTGGTTGTCTTGTCTTGTGAAAATGTTGAATGTATTTTCTGTGTGTATATTTTCAATATACCAAAGGGGTATATTGTATTAGAGACTGCTGTAGAATGTATCACTTTCTTCTTCCTTTAGAAATAGAATCTTCAGATTTTAACTGACCACTGGCTATGCACTCTTTTCTGAACATACACCCCTCCTCCCACAAAGCTACAGTTCCTAGTCCGCCTTGCAGCTGGGTGTGGTCATGTGTTCTGGACAGTGAAATGTGAGCAGATGTGAGATGGGCAACTTCTTCCAAAACATGGGCATGTCTTACACTTCCTATATTTTTCATTTCCCAAAGGCTGTAATGTGGACCTTGATTATGGGAACTGAAGATATAAGCTGTGTGTTGAGGATGTCAGAAAACAAGAGAAACAACCTGGGTCATCAACATGGCCAAGCCTCCATATTAGACTAGACCACAACCTTAGTCTCTTATGTGAAAGTGGAAAATATTTTTACCTTGTTTAAGCCACTGTGTTTTTGGGTAGCTTTCATCTGAGATACTTCCAAACTGCCTAAATAATAAAAACATTCTTTCAAATATAGTATGTATTCCCCAGTCTTTCAGCTTCTTAGCTTTTTATATTCAAAAGCTTGGGCTCCTGAAAATCAAAAACACTGATACCTTAGAGAAAAAATCCTTTAGTTTTGATGTTTTCCTCAGGTAATGGTTGCTGCTGATTCTTTGAAGGAAGGGCAAATAGTGTTAGGAAACTATGTATGTACATGTGTGCAAGTTTACACCAAGAAATATTCCAAGATATTATTCTGCTTTAGAGAAAAGTCTTTTAATACCATTTACTTCAGTTCTGAGAGCAATGCACATTACTGTTTCATCCCCCTCCCTCAAGAATACTACATCATACTGCATATTACTCCTAACAGCTTTATTTACATTTTAAGACATCACAAGCATACTCCTTGTTAGTTCAACTACTCCAAATTTTTATTACATTTCTCTGTCATTTCTAACTCTCATTGTTCGCAAAATCATTTCAAACTTTTTTCAGTACCTTTAAATATCCAACCCCCTACCACTTCTTTCATGTGCACCTCATGGAGAAAAATTTAAAGATATTAGATTCAATTCCATCAAATTCTCACTATCACATCTATAAACTGACGATCTTTTGCACATCTATAGCATCAGTCATTCTTTTCAGATTAGTTTAATTGGTATAGCTATGCCTCCTTTTAGCTAAGGCAAAGTAATAACCTAGGCTTTAAGTTCTCCCACTTTTTCCTGAACTTTATATATCATTTATCACTTCTTTCTTCTTTATATTCATCTATTTTAATTGGGGTACTTCCATGATTATTTAATATAACTTAAAAAAATTCTTCCCTTTGAACGTGATGTATATGTCTATTCAATTGTGGTGATGGTTTCACAGTTGTATGCATAGGTCCAAACTCATTATGTTGCATGCATAAAATATATGCAGTTTTTGTATTTAAATTATGTCTCAATAAAGTTGTTTTCAAAAAATCTCCCTTAACTCTTTATTTCCCTCCATCAATGGACTTATTTACAGATAAACTACTAAAAACATCTTTTAAAGCCACAGAAAGATTTGTTCACTTGGCACACACACATTGTTCCACTACAACCCATGTAAATTTGATGAGTTTTTCAGTCATTGTCTTTCTTCTTTATTCCTACAGCACTCTCATTGCACTTTCTCTTGTTATTTTTCCCTGGACTCTTTGGTTGCTCCTTCTCAGTTCCCTTTCCTGACTTCTTTCTAGAGCCATGGAACGGGGGATTTCCTCAAAATTCTCATAACTCTCTCTCTAATTCCTTTTCTGAATGGAACATTTTACATATTATAATGGGGAATATAGAAAGGGTTTTGGGTATAAAAAGAGAGAGAATAAATATTATGAAGTTAGTTGTTGGCAAAAATGATATGAGGAATTTTAATGGAAAAGGAATTTTAAATGGATATTGAATGGTGGAGAGAATTTCAATATACAGAGATGCTTCATACATAAAATAATAATATTTATAAAGAGATCAAGATAGAAAAGATCAAGCCTTTTTTAGGAAAAAGAGGTAATTGTTTTGACTATTGCAAAGGAATCATGTAAATAAAATAGTGGATAGTAAGAGTAGACAGATTTAGGCATATTTCTGAATTGCTTAGTACAAGATTAAAAATATTGAAGTCCTTCTTATTTCTTCCACAAACATAAAATATGTGCCTGTGGAGAAATAAAAGTTTTTTTTTTTAATTTTAATGACCTTGTTAGGTTAAAATTATACAAAAGGGAGCAAATTTACCTAGGAAAATGTGTTACTATGACATTCTGTACTCCTATCAAAATATGCATATTACATTAAACTACTTATTTTCATGACAGAAATCATGACTTCTTCTCCCAGGGTGTCATATACTAAACACTTAGTAAACATTTAATTAATAAACAAATAATTTTGTCTCTGGAATATAAAATCAACTACAATATGTGTTTTGAATCCTATAAGCAAACTAAAATTAAAACAAATTACTAGTGTTACCTGGAACTTAGTTTACAGAGTATCAAACAAGTTTTGATCATTTATCTGGAATTAATAGCATTATATTTAAGAAATGGTTCATAAATAATGAAGTTTATCCCATAAATCTATCAAATTCTAGGGGTTGCTTAAGGCAGCTTGGGAAAGCCTCTGAGGCAACATCCTCTGCATACAGATGATTTCTGCATCATCAAGTATCTAGCTAAATTATTTTTAATTTGAATGTTATACATGGAAATACAAAACAATACATGATTTATGTCATAACTGGGGTTTGAAAGCACTGAAATGATCCAGACCAGAGATCAGGATGGGGCATCTAAGCAGGTATTCAGAGTTATATATGGGTTTGCCTATGGAAAGAGTCAAAGCAGTGATAGCCTAGATGGTCTGGTCTAGAACAGGCAAATGGGATATAATACCAGGAAAAAAAAAATGGATCCAAGAGAAAAGTGATTAAACAAGGATGAAAAATAATTAAAACCCAGTTTTCATAAGCCATGTTGGTAGTATAATACCAAGTTATCAATGTAGACAGGGGAAAGGCAGGTAAACCTTTACAAGTTAAAATATCAGACACTAGAAGATTATTGGCATCTAGAATTATGCCAACTGGTATGAGAAAACCCTGGAAAGTGGGACCACAGTCTCAAAACTGGTTTAGAGATTCACTCAGCTTGAGAATCTTTCATTAATCTCACCCAAGGCCCGTATAAGTTTCAGAGCATGGTTCAGGGATGAGCTTTCAGAATGGTGTGAGAATAATTGATCTAATAGTCACAAAGGGATATTAATATGATTACTCTTCCTTCTTCATCTGCTTTCTTAAAGAGAGTCACCACTGTAAACATTATTTATTCTACTTTGCTGTATGTGATTCTCTGTAAATAGTGTATTTGTTGGGGTCCAGTATGGAAACAGAGCCCATGCCATGTAGTAGTAAAATAGAGCAAATATAAATCTGGGAACCAATTAGCCAGTTTGAAGAACTAAAATCCAGACAGAAGCCATGAAATAATACAGAGAATAATAGTAGTAATGTCCTATTTCCCTTTAGGATTATCAGGATGAAGAAAGAGATGCTTTCGTTAGGGTCTGTATCTGTGAAGGCAGATTCTGTCCAGAGAGAACTGGAGCCATGGAAAACACAAAGCCAAAAAAGGCAGATGGGATTCCATGCCAGTACCACCCTTATGTGAGGCCCTGCTGAGTCTTATGCTTTATTAAAATGTATTTAGTAAAGTATGAAATTTGAGTAATAATTTTAGTGTCTCTGAAGTATCAGGCATATATCCCTCAAATATAATGGATATAAAGAGCAAAATCTTAATTATTCTTTATTGTAAAAATGACACTCAAAGTATAGTACATGATAGAAGAATGTCCCTTTAAAATTTTCTACTGACTAAGCATATTAGCCAGTTACATTTATCTGGGTCAGAATTAAACATCAGCGTGGCATTATGTCTATCAAAACAATACTTTATTAAAAATTTCAACTTGTGGAATGTTATCAAGACAAAATAAATTCAATAGAAAAGTATAAGTTTTTTTTCTTTAGCCATAGAATCTCCAACTTGCCCAGTATATTTCATGTATTTTAACATTTGACAGATTTCAGGCTTGATACATCTTATCTATAATTCTACCGGCAAGGCTGATGAAAAAAACTACTTTTTCCTTAAAAAAGGACAGAATGCAGAGAACTTTACAAGGAAAATTTTCCATTTCAGTGTTTGAAGAGCTTAAATGTGTTTCTTACTTTAGATAAATACTTCTCCAAATAAATTTTGCTCACTAATTTCCTTTGAGGCTGAACTTGCCCACTTGTCATTCAGTATATTCCTGGAGAGTAATTTTGTTTTGTTTTCTGACATTGATTCCATTTTAAAATTCTGAGTTGAAATAAAGATAGCCTTTCCCCTGAGATTTCAATTTGCTCAAATTTCTCTTATCAGAATTTTCACTCTTTTAATAGGCTAGACACATTTTTCAAATATTTAATTGGCTTCTAAATTACTACATTAACTTGCTATCTATTAAATTTTAGGATCCTTTGTTTTACAAAAGCAGTATATTTAAATTTTTTCCCAGGTAGAATTTTTTTCAATAAACTTTACCTTATTTCTCATTGGCTCCTTTTCCAGAATATCTCAGAGAGTTTCAGTCTATTTCTCCACATATAGCTGAAGAATACTTTTTTGTGCTTTTTTAAGTACAGTAGACTCTATAGTAAGCAAGGAAATGGTGTATCACTACTTGCTCAGGAAACATTGTAATATTTTTCCTGCTTTTCTATATTGTGAAAGTAGAACTTTGACTTGATTTGGAATGATATGTATGTCTCATACTTTTTTCTACCTCTGTTGTATTATGCTGGAAAAGATAAGACTTTGACACTTATTCCAAAGGATTTCATCTGAAATGTTTCCCACAATTCTAAACAATAATAAGGATTCGGTTCATTTCCTGATGTCATTAAATAGAAAACCCACTGCTGACTGCATTTAATTCATTTTGCTGCTTTTCTCCTTTAGAGTTACACAGATTCAGGTCATTTCAAAATAGAATTTCTTTCTTGAACATTTTTCTATCTGAAAGTACTGAATTTCGCTGGCATGTAACCCTGGCTCTGCCAACCATGGTAGTCTGTCCCTTTTATATCATGACTAATGTAACAATAAAACAGATCAGGACCAGAGCTTGGAATGAAGTTGGTTCTATTAATTCTAGGTTTCCTTATCCAGGGCTTATGCTCTAAAGGAAATATAAATTTTTCCTCCTACAAAATTGTGTGAATTACAATAGGTACTTGAATAGGGTGGTTATGTTGTCAGAGACGGATCCTATGCCTGGGCTCAAAATTATGCGCTCTCAGTCACCAAGACTGATCTAAGTATTGCTGCTGCTAAATATCCAACCTAACATCAAATAGAGGTCAATTATGAGCCCCTGATATAGCATTACCACACAAGGAGGGCAGCAAACCACACAGTAGCAAATGGACACTATACCTCTTTCTACCTTTGAGGGGCAGCAATGCATTTTAACAGTAACCAGCTCTTTTTAATTTATTTTACTTATGCATTTATTTTTATTGTGGTGAGAACACTTAATACGAGATTCACCCCAACAAATTGCACAGAATACTGTTGCACAGCAGATCTCTAGAACTTACTCATCTTGTAAAATTGAGACTTTTTGCCAGTTGAGCAGCAACTTGTTCTTTCCCCCTCTCCTCAACCGCAAACCTGCTCTCTGTTTCTATGAATTTGACTGTTTTATGTTCCTCATATAAGTGGTATCATGTAGTATTTTTCCTCCTGTGTCTTATTTATTTCTCTTAGCATAGTGTTCTCGAGTTTCATTCATTTTGTTTCATATAGTAGGATTTCCTTCTTTTATAAGGCTGAATATTCCATTGTATGTGTATACCACATTTTCTTTAGCCATTCATCTACTGATAGACATTTTGGTTGTTCCCACCTCTTGGCTATTGTGAACACTCCTGCAATAAACATGGGAGTGCCAATATCATTTTGATATTCAATTTCAAATTTGGAGGATATATAACCCAAACGAGGATTGCTGGATCACATGGTAGTTCTATTTTTAATTTTTTGAAGAAAATTCATAGTGTTTTCCATGGTGACTGCACTATTTACAGTCCCAACAAAGGTTATAATTTTTCCACAATCTTGCCAACACCTGTCACCAATTTTAAATTTTATAATACCCATCGTAACTGGTATAAGATAATATCTCATTGTGGTTTTGATTTGCATTTTCCTAATGATCAGGGATGTCGAGCATCTTTTCATATACCTGCTGACTATTTGCATGTTGTCTTTCGAGAAATGTGTATTTAAATCCTTTGCTTGCTTTAAAATTGGGTTGCTTGGTTTTTTGTTTTGTCTTTTTGCTGTTGAGTTATAGCAGTTCCTTATATATAAGGATATATAAGCTACAGTAATCAAGACAGTATGGTACTGACAGAAAAACAGAAATATAGATCAATGGTACAAGATAGAAAGCCCAGAGATAAACCCACGCACATATGGTCACCTAATTTATGACAAAGGCAAGAATATACAATGGAGAAAAGACAGCCTCTTCAATAAGTGGTGCTGGGAAAACTGGGCAGCTACATGTAAAAGAATGAAATTAGAACACTCCCTAACACCATACACAAAAATAAACTCAGAATGGATTAAAGACCTTAATGTAAGACCGGACACTATAAAACTCTTAGAGGAAAACATAGGAAAAACACACTTTGACATAAACCACAGCATGGTCTTTTTTGACCCACCTTCTAGAATAATGAAAATAAAAACAAAAATAAATAAGTGGGACCTAATGAAACTTAAAAGGTTTTGCACAGCAAAGGAAACCATAAACAAGACAAAAAGACAGCCCCCTCAGAATGGGAGAAAATATTTGCAAATGAAGCAACAGACAAAGGATTAATCTCCAAAATATACAAACAGCCCATGGAGCTCAATATCAAAAAAACAAACAACCCAAATAAAAACTGGGCAGACAACTTAAATAGACATTTCACCAAAGAAGACATACAGATGGCCAAGAAGCACATGAAAAGATGCTCAACATCACTAAATATTAGAGAAATGCAAATCAGAACTACAATGAGGTATCACCTCACACCAGTCAGAATGGCCATCATCAAAAAATCTACAAACAATAAATGCTGGAGAGGGTGTGGAGAAAAGGAAACCCTCCTGCACTGTTGGTGGGAATGTAAATTGATACAGCCACTATGGAGAACAGTATGGAGGTTCCTTAAAAAACTAAAAATAGAACTACCGTATGACCCAGCAATCCCACTACTGGGCATATACCTTGAGAAAACCATAATTCAAAAGGACACATGTACCCCAATATTCATTGCAGCATATTTATGGTAGCCAGGACATGGAAACAACCTAAATGTCCAATGATAGATGAAGGGATAAAGAAGATGTGGTACATATATACGATGGAATATTACTCAGCCATAAAAAGGAACAAAATTGGGTCATTTGTAGAGATGTTGATGGACCTAGAGTCCGTCATACAGAGTGAAGCCAGAAAGAGAAAAACAAATATCATATATTAATGCATATATGGGGACTCTAGAAAAATGGTACAGATGAACCTATTTGTAGAGCAGGAATAGAGATGTAGATGTAGAGAATGAACATGTGGACACAGCGTGGGACGAGGAGGGTGGGATGAATTGGGAGATAATGTTTGACATAAATACACTACCATGTGTAAAATAGATAGCTAGTGGGAACCTGCTGTGCAGCACAGAGAGCTCAGCTCAGTGCTCTGTGAAGATCTACACGGGTGGGATGCGGGTGGTGGGAGGGAGGTCCAAGAGGGAGGGGATATATCTGATTCACTTCATTGTACAGCAGAAACTAACACAACATTGTAAAGCAATTATACTCCAATTTTTTAAAAAAGGAATTAATACCTTAAAAATATAAAATTAAAAAAAAATTTTACCATTCACAAACTGATATTGATATAATTCTCTCATCCAACTGGAAAACAAAAATAAAATTATAATTTTCTTTCATAGCAAAAAAATCCTAATACATTACATTTTTAAGTAAAATTTACACAGACACTATAACAAAAAGTATATTAGAAAAAAGATATGATTTATATCATTTTTTCAAACAATAAAAATAAAATTCCGAAAGTTTGAAATGAAAATTTTTAGATTATCTCTAGATATTTCAACAATGTACAGGGACAAATTAAGAGAAAAAATTGGAAACTTATAGACATAAAATGATTAATATACACAGTAAAAAAAGAATTACCACAAACAAGTCAATAGAATATTAAGAAACTGAACAGGCAATTTACAGAAGAAGAAATGCAAATGGCTTATGAACATAAAAACAATGGCAAATGCCATTTATAATCAGTAAAATGAAATTAAAATAACAAGAAAGTGTAATGGTTTGTTCACTAGGCTATCATTCTTAAAATGTTAGTATTATATTAAAGACACTGTGGGGAAAATTGCACCTTCATAAAGTTCAATTAATATCTAGTTGAAGACAATCTGAGAATCTTCAAACCTGTGAATATTCAAATATGTAACCATTTCATTTTCTACAGAAATATACTTACATTTAGACAAAGAGACATGCAGAAAACCGTAATTCATCTAATAACAATCCAATAGTATTAATAGGAAAATGACTAATTTATGACATCCAATTCAAGCAGCTGTTGAATATCATGCAGCTGTTCAAAATATAGATTTGATCTTTTCTGTACTGACCGGACAATATATTGAAAAGACGCTAACTAAATAAAGCAAATAAATGGGTAATATTGCTTATTTCTGACAAGAATATTGGAATTATGGGTTAAGCATGATGAATAATATTTGAAATTTTTGCTCTATATACTCAATTTTTATTATAGTTTCTGCTATTAATCTGTACTGTGATACATATACATTAAAATAAACTTTGTGATTCAAAAAATGTCACCTTAAATTATTAATAAAGTAGGATAAAAGTTAATACTGTCTTGAAACTCTCATCTTATGAACATAATTAGATGACACTATAAATATTGCCTACAAGAATAAAAAATTCAACTTGATAACTTTTATTTTTAAGTTTTTTTAAACTTTTTATTTTAAGATAATTGTAGATATACAAGCTGTTGTAAGAAATAATACAGACAAATCCTGTATGTCCTTCACCCCCAATGGCAATGTCTGCATAGTGATTGACCCCTTTTATATCAAGAAAATATTTAGTGGAATTTTAGAATACGTTTTGTGCTTGTAGTTAATTTCCAGTAAGTAAAATGACTTTAGACTGGAATAAAAGTAAGTAGCTTTATATCTTAGATTTTATAGGAACTTTTATATGCATTCAAAGATTGTAGGAAGATTTATAAAACCAATGTTCTTTAAAGCCAAAAGTGACCAAACTTTTCAATTGTGTATCACTAATAATAAAGAAAAACTATAAAATGCATATATCATATATGTGCTAGAATACTAATAATAAATTACAAACAAAACACAGAAAGGAAAAGTGAGGAGATAAAAAGTAAATAAATATAATTAAAATATTTAGAAAACATTATTAATAATACCTAAATACAACTTGAATTTTATTAAATATATTGTTTTATATCTTTGGCTAGGCTTGGCTATATTTGAAAATCTTGTTTTGTTCCTTTGAAATATAGCTTTAATTTTGTTTTAATTTTGACTTATTTCAATATTTTTGTTGTGTTTGAATGTGTGTGCACATGAATACTTAATTATTTTGGGCAAGTCTTGAACATATTTAGAAACAAGGAGATTGAGGTTGAAGAGAAAGGAAAAAAAGACTAAACTGATGGGATAAAGTCTCAGAGACTGTGGAAGGGAACAGGATTCTGATGGGCAGGCCACAGATAGGAGGAGAATATTTTTATCCCAAATGGAAGGAAGGAGACTATGATGGGTGTAGATGCAGATATGTGAATATTTTGCTTTAGATTAAGTTTCTTATCTCACATGAGAGAAGAATAGATGCTGGCTTCAATGGGATTGATGCAGAAAAAGAGGAATCCACCAAAACTACAATTTGTCTTGTTTTGCTACAGAAACTTAGTTTATTTAGCCAGGTATTTATGGCTTATTATATTAGAATTGTTTATTGCTTCTCACCTCTTGTAAGCACAATAATTTTATGTCCTAACTAGCTATCTCCTAACAATACTAGTATCTGAATGGAACTTGGGGTCTCACATTACAAGATAATAATCTCACATTTTAATTTTTGGGGGTCTGCATATTATACTCCTATTTGCTGCATGTGTCACAGGTTAGGTCCTCTGAAAGCAGATGCTAAAAGATGTTTATTAGGACCTAACCCCTGTAAAGGGAGGAGCGGGGGAAGCTTCATTGTGCAGAGAAAAAAGTTCAAGTGCTATGCAGGCTTGACGAAGCCTCAGCCAACTTGGTGGGGAGCTCTAAAGCAAGAATGCTCATCTCCACATCCTGCTTCAGTGAGATGACCAGGCCTTTAGATGCCACTGGATATAGGCTATCCTGGGAAGCCTGTAACTTTTGGCAAGGTGAAACGGTGGGTAGTCATTAGTTAAATACATTTCATCTGCAATTCACGCTATCATTAGTCAAGGTAATTTTAATTTGCTACAAAAGACTGGCATGTCCTCCTAGTGGCATGTAGTCTGAACAATAAGATGTTTGCCCAAGTTGTTTTCCAGGAACTTGGAGTCAGTTTTTTCTAGTTCAAGCTGAGCCAGTTATGACTGGATAGAACCACCAACCCTCCAACTGGGCATGCAAAAGTGTCTGCTCAGTGACATTTTGATGTCAGAAGGCTGAAAACTCCACCCTCTGATCATGCTAAGTGCCTCCACTTTTGAATGGGCTGAGGCCTGCAGCTTAGTTATGCCTGTGCAGAATGATTACTGCACCTTTTTCCAATCAACTTGCCCATATTCCCCATGCTCCTCATGCCTCAGACTGTGCTGCTTCTTTATTCTTTATCCCATAAATACCTAAAGCCCCTTGCCTTTGAGGAGGTTCAGTCTTGTTCTTCCGTTTCCTCACTTGGTTGCCTTGTGAATAAACCCTCTCTCTGCTGCAAACCTCAGCCTCTCAGCATTTTGCCTTGCTGTGTATTGGGCAGAACAAATCTGATTTGGTAACAAAGGCTAAAGCTGAGGCAGAACCTGAAGAAGCTGACTGTAGAACTGCATGATTCTGTCTTTAGAGCAAAGAGAAAGCACATCCATGATCACAAAATGTTAGCCTGTAAGGATATTTTATTGTCCAGTCATGTTTTATGTATATTGAATATATCTAGCCAGTCTCTATCAATTGTATTCCTTGGCTGAATATTAATACCATTTTGTTTTGCTATACCCTACACATAGTATCCTTCCTTCCACCTCACCTCCTCTTCCCCTTCAATGCTGTAAACAAAATACACAGTTACTACCAGAATTACACCAGGGTACTTGATAATAAAGTTCAAGAAAAGGATACACTCATAACCTGGTGGTCATTTCAGAATAGGTAATATGAACAAAATGGGACAGAAAGCATAAGACCAGGACACCAGCTGGATTTACCAAATTGGACATTCTTAGGGTGAACTTAGGGCATGTGTGTGTTGAAAAATTTCCTTAGTTTTCTTTGGAATGATTAATAAATCTCTATCCCTGATACCATTCCACAGTAAACCCAGGAAAAGAAATAAGTTCCAAAGTTGCAACAAGGCATGGAGATTGGGACAGCTTATAAAACAAAGCAAGAACATAGAAAGGGCATATAGCATGAAGAAGGAACACAATATAAAAATAAAAGTATTATGCATAAATTAATCCAGTCTGTGCCAGATCAGAAGTAAGCCTGATCAGGGAAACATCAGAAATAAGATTTGGATGTAAAATTGAACATAGCTCTTAAGGTAAGAATTTATGTCTATATTCACCTTGGTAATCTCTACAGCCTTGAACAAATCTAGGGATCAATAAATATATCCTAGAATGAATGATTTGAAAGTGGAACATGTAACTAAATTCATGCAGAAGTGGAGAAAGCACTGATTGCACTCACTGGTGACTGTTCCAGGTACAGGGCAGAGCCCATCTGCTGTACCAGATGCTCAGTGGTTGATCGGACACCAAGCTGTGGGAAGAAAAAGGCATCTCTTTCCGAGAAGGCCACCAGGAAAGAGGCCAATGCAACTGTGCCAGGACTACTGCTATTCTCCGTCAATAGCCTCACAGTCATACTGAGTTCCCTAATCGAACCAGAAAGCTTCCGCAAATATGTGGAGAGATGAATGAGCTGCATTTTATGGTTTAAAATAAACAATCTTTGAATGTTTTTGGTAAAAGTGAATTCATATGATATCTGTCATGCTAACCTCTGCTATTTGGTTTGCTGTGCCTTCCTTTAAACAGACTAGGATAGCAACATTTTCTATAAACACTTAATTACACAATATTTCTGAATTGGCCCTCAATTTTCAATGAATTAAATGTGAGTAATCTATGCATTTCCTAAAATTCAAAAGTTTTATTTTGCTCTAATTATATGGACAGAAGGAACTTGAAAATAATTTAATTAGTTAACTTTAGATTTCAGATTTCTAATTCTCTCACTTACTTGTACCAAATTTTGAAACACAATTAGGCAATAATTGCCTTAAATTTGTGCTTTATTTTTTCCAATGTCATCATAGACTTGATAATAGTCTATGCCTAATAGGCTAGACTTGATAGCCTCTGTAACCAAAGTTAAATATTTTGCTTTAATAGAAAACACATTTAATCTTCTAATCCTAAAATATCTTACCCATATATACAAGTTTTCTTATCTTTCCCTTCATTTACCATTTCCTTCTCTCAGATTCCTCCCCCCACACCCTCCCACACCCCCACAGAGTCATTTGGCTACTAGACAGTAGAGGGAGTACTAGTTGATTTAATTCAGAAGGTAGCCTATTACTAATACTGGGTACATAAATCTCCCAGGTACCGTGTTAGCTAGAGGTTTTGCTTGAATCTCATCAGGTCTGCCCAGTAACTTCAGGGGCAAGGATTATTATTCTTTTTGCACATATGAGGAAATTGAAACCAAGAGGGTTTCAGTGATGGACCCCAATCCACACAGGTGCAAGTGGCTGGAGTGGAACTGAACCCAAAGTCTGCCATACTCCAAAGTACATGATCAATCAGATCCTTCTGCTACTTTCTTATCTTTGAAATACTGAGTACTTTTAGAGGAAGGGAGGAAATAGGAGCAATATTTCTGCCTAGTGATCTGGTGATGTGTCCATGTTCCTCTCCATTGTGGAGCCTGCCTAACTCTAATACCTAATGACACGTTAGAAATGGCCAGAGATGAAGTTTTCAGGTGCTGCCACCTACTCAATACGAGATGGCATTTGGGGGAGAATTCATTGTAAGATGAGACGGGATAGAAAAAAGGCACTGAATGTGAATGAAACAAATAAAATAAAAGATAATGGTGCCTTTTATAAGAATATAAAATGATAGAAAATATTGGCTTTGTTTTTTTTTGTTTGTTTGTTTGTTTGTTTTTGTTTTTGCGGTACGCGGGCCTCTCACTGTTGTGGCCTCTCCCGTTGCGGAGCACAGGCTCCGGACGCGCAGGGTCAGCGGCCATGGCTCACGGGCCCAGCTACTCCGCGGCATGTGGGATCCTCCCAGACCGGGGCACGAACCCGTGTGCCCTGCATCGGCAGCTGGCTTTGTTTTATCTGTGTTCAATAGTCCACAAACTGTATATCTTTTTTTTTTTTTTGCGTTACGCAGGCCTCTCACTGTTGTGGCCTCTCCCATTGCGGAGCACAGGCTCCAGACGCGCAGGCTCAACGGCCATGGCTCATGGGCCCAGCCGCTCCGCGGCACGTGGGATCCTCCCAGACCAGGGCATGAACCCGTGTTCCCTGCATCGGCAGGCGGACTCTCAACCACTGCACCACCAGGGAAGCCCCACAAACTGTATATCTTGAATATAAGAACAAGAGATTCTGGGTTCAGGCAAGATTATTAAATTACCTTGATTTCTAATAAAAGAAAATGAAGCAAGTCCTTAAATCAAATAGAAATATATATATGTTATATTCAAATATAAATGCTATTTAACAAAGGATATTCATGACCTGTACTTTTTCCCATATTCTGAACTTAATCCGCCAAGTTCCTTTTGTGGACACCTTGCACTGTCTGTGTCAATGAGAGAAATAAATCTTAATTGTAAAGCTTTACTTCAAAATAGGGTTTAGGGAAGAAGAAAAACCATTATATGTCAGATAGATGTAGGTCTTAATGCAATCTATATCACTAAATAACCACTTGACCTCAGATAATAAGCTAATTGTGTGAGTCTGTTTCTTTATAAAATGGGGATAATAGCTGTCAATCTTACTGGTGATTGGGGCAAATTAAAAGCAATAATATATGAGAGAATTCAGCACTGTACAAGCCACTTGTACCAGTTATTGGCATATATTATAAATAATATATGGCATTTATAGAATTTACTATAAGTTATAAAAGTTAGTTTTGGGCTTAGTTATCCATTATTAGAAATAGATCTAATTCTAAATCACACTCCCAGATTTCTTCCAATGTAAGTGCACAAAACTCTTGCAATTTTTTTGATGTATAAGCTATTTCCTCCTAGTCCTACTTTGCACCTGCCTTCCTGGATTTTGCTGTGATATGACTCTAGCTGTGGACAGATGGCAATAAGATGGTCTTGAGAAGCATCAATTTTCAAGACACCAGATAGGTTATTACAGGCCCTTCAAATAAGGGAAGGCTGATATTTGCAGAAACAAGAAAGCAGGCTTCTTTTACTGGCAAGGGAAGCTCAGGGTGACTCAGGCTTGAAGATCCTGAGCTTTATCCGTATCCATCCCAATGAACCATTTCCTAGTATGAAAATCCCAGTCTCTTCCAAGCAATGCCTTAAACTTTACAAGAGAGAAAATTGATGAGGCTGCAAATTCAACTTGTTATAATTTCACAACCCATTCAATTAAAGTTTGGGTATGATTTTAATTAAGACCAGGCCTGTGGCTACAAAGAATAAGAGCTTATTTTGGGACTGTCATCGAATCTCTACAGTTATCTGACTCTAATTTGAGATGGCAGTTTAAAGAGCTGAAATTGTTTTTTTCTTCCTGTAAGTGCTCCAGTGTACTCCTTGGGGTCATCATGACTACAGTTAACAGCTGATTGAAGCAGTCACTTAGTCCCTCAGGGAGCTTGATTCATCACCATAAAACATAGGTGATAATGTAATTAATTCTGATGTCACTACACGATGTGGATTAGTTGCATCTTATTTTCTCATTTGTAAGATGCTCAGTACTCTCTCTGTTCCTGACCAAAGACATGACCAAACTGATACCAAATCTCCATCTTTGAGGGTCTCCTTTTTGAGTTCCCCATCCTGGTACCAATATCGTAATCAGCCAGTCAGGTCCCGTGAGGAGGAAGATACCACATCAGTTATTTTAACAGAAAGAACTTAATATAAAGAACTGCTAACTAGAGATTGAAAAAATATAAAAGGTGAAAGGGAAAATTAAGGTATCATAGAGGTTAGTAACTACAAGAAGCATCTAGCATCCTTAGGGATTAACAACAAAAAGAAGAGTTTGAAATGATTAAAAATTAGAAGCATGACGGAGGGGTTCTTCAGGGCTGAAATTCCATTTCTGAGGAAGGATGCTGGATGGCTGGTGTTGGGACATGTGAGGGAGTGTCATGAGCCTTACTCTATGAGTACTGGAAAATGGCTGCTGCTGGAACTATCTATCTGCCACTTTCAGGGTGAAGAAGCATTACTGAAGTAACAATAACAGGAACAGAAAGGGAAAAGAAAATCTGAAGTGAAACAGGAAGGGATGTGTAACTTATTTTCATTTTCCAGTCTTTTTGTCTCTCTCTAACACCCCTTATTGGCAGATTCTAATAGGGAGTCAGCTTTGCCCCAATCCAAGCTTCTTCTAGTTTATTAGTATTTGCTGGCTTCAGAGAAAATAATAGATGACACCACCTCCCTCAGTCCTCTCTAAAAGTCTAAGCTCATTGCAGGTGACGGTAGGGAGAGCTGAGTGAACCAAGTCAAGGGATAGAACTCTGGGGAGAGAGTACGACTCAGAAAAGGTGGATGCATGCAGGATCTATAGAAGCTAAACCATGGGCACCAGAGCTCCCAATTTGGTCAAATGTCCTGCACTCACAAGCATCATCCTGAAGCTGCAAAGTCACTCACTGAGAGCTTACGTAAGGCAGTTTTTTGTTTTGTTTTGTTTTGTTTTTTTGCGGTATGCGGGCCTCTCACTGTTGTGGCCTCTCCCGTTGCAGAGCACAGGCTCCGGACGCGCAGGCTCAGTGGCCATGGCTCACGGGCCCAGCCGCTCCGCGGCATGTGGGATCTTCGCGGACCGGGGCACGAACCCGCGTCCCCTGCATCGACAGGCGGACGCTCACCCACTGCGCCACCAGGGAAGCCCCGTAAGGCAGTTTTGATGATAGAATACGGCCTTTGTAGATAAAGTAATTGAGTCTAAGCCAAGCTTTAAGAGATAACAAGTCAGAAAGAAAAAAGAACACAGTTTAAGAGCACATTTCTGATAGTCTTCCCTTTAGTATTTGAGACTGAATAGGATAATTGGTAATAAAAGAGAAAAAACTATCAGGCATCTTTCATTCTATATATTGGGACATTGGAATACTACCATTTATGCACCATTTCTGCTTCTTTTTAAAATACTTTTCATTTATAGATAGTCATACAATGAACAAAAAGTTTATATGTTATGTTTGACTATTGTTTTGAGGAGCATAATACAATGAATAGACTCCTTAGGCCCTCATTTCTGATGCTTCTCCAATATTTTGTTTGAGTGTGAGAGAATAAGTAACTCATTATGTATTTAGTGTCAATCTACATACTAATAATTGTGATTGGAGAAACTTCATTTTATTACTATAATTTTCACTTTGATTCTGGAAAATGACATTTTGCTTTTTATTTGGCAAATAAAATCTGTGAATTCTTAATGAGATACATATGGAAGTTCAACGAAAGTTTATTTCCCCTTGGCCATTTTTGATGCAAAATACAAGTGCTAAAAAATCATTTACAGAGCGATAGTTAAGGGACAGCATTAAACTAACAGACTTTGAGTCACGCAAAAGGAGTACATTGGCTGCATTTCAAATAAAGCAAGGTTATGCTACTGTTGACAAATATTCTTCACCCATCTGTTAAAATTATTTTATGCTTCTGGGTGTTATTAAGCAGTTCTTTTACCTTAGACAATACCAAAATTTTTAAAAAGTCACCTTGTATTTCTTTGGCCATTATTCTTAGATAAGTATAATTTTTACATGTAAAATAATTATTCTTTTATTATTTGTCTGACTTTTCCCAAAATAATATTTGCAACCACTAAAGTTCAGATAGAAATGTTTACTCACTTAGATTCACTTATAGGATTTTTTTTTTTTGCTTGACCAATTCTACACAGTACAATCAAGACACTAATGGTTTTCTCTTTTTAAAAAATGCTGTTATAAGGCAAGTAAATTATAAGCTAACAACATGAAAGTTTAAAAGATAACACTTTCCATGACTTAATATAGTAAAACAATAGGGTATAAAATAGAAAACAAACAAAACCTTTAGAAATAGCTTAATGTTTGTGCTTCATTTTTACCATGTCTGGAGCTCAAAATTTCTTTGTGAAGATCCACTTTTCTATCTGAATCCAGATTCCTTCTGCCTGAAGAGTTTCCTTTAACATTTCTCATATTGTGTCTGCGATGGCAGTGAATTTTCTTAGACTTTGTAAGAAAAAGTCTTTATGTCACCTTCATTTTGTAAAGTTATTTTCACTGGTTAGAGAATTCTGGTTTGACAGTTTTTGTTGTTTTTGTTGGGGGGGTTTCCTTTCTTTTCTTTTTTGAGTAATTAAAATAAGTCACTCCATCAGCTTCTGAGTTGCACAGTTCCTGAGGAGAAGTTTACTCCCATTCTTCTCTTTGTTCTTCTGTATGTAGTACTGTGCCCCCTCCCCCATCCCCAGCTCTGGCTGACTTCAAGATTGTCTCTTATTTTTAAATTCAGCAGTTTGAAAAGATGATGTCTGTATATGTACGTACTTAGTATTCATCTGACTCAGGATCTTTAGCCTTCTTGAATCTATGGTTTGATATCTTTCATTATTTTTGTAAAATTTGAGCCACCAATTCTTAACTTTTTTCCTGTATTTTTCTGCCCTGTTTTTTCTCATCTTTATGGGACTCCAATTAAATGTATGCTAGATTGCTTGGTAATGTACAGCTCTTGGATGCTCTGTTTTCTTACCCTCCCCTTTTCCATTTGTGTTTCAGTTTGGGTATTTCCACTGACCCACTTCAATTAATTATTTCCTTAGCTGTGTCCATTTGACTCTGTCTTAGAGATTTCATCTCATTCCTGAAATCGCCTATATGTTTATGCATTTGTCTACTATTTCCTTTAGATCATTTAACATAGAAACCATAGTTTGTTTAAAATCCCAGATTGACAGTTACAACAATGGGACCATCTCCATTTCTGGTTCCATAGATTTCTTTGTTCTTTGACCAAGCTGGATATTTTCATATTTATTTATCTGTCTAACTTTTTATTGATTGCTGATCATTGGGTATAGAATAGCAGAGGCTGAGGTAAATATTTGTCCTTCTAAATGAGCATGACTTTTCCTCTGTCTGGTTATTAATCGTGGGTGGTTGAGTCACTCTATTCAGGAGTAGAAGTGAGTTTGAGTTCTGTTTTTGATTTTGGTAACGATAGTGTACTAAGGGCAAGAATTTCTTCCAGCAGTGGTCTACCACTGCCTTATGATTATTAATGGAGAGGCTCAAGGTCAGGGGAATTTTTCTCTGTATTTATGCTCCATTCCAAGCTATCAGCCAATACAACCTTCTTGTACAAAAGAAAAAGTCTTTCTCCATCCCCTTGCCTTTCCTTGCATGGCAGATTGCTGTTACATCTCACTTGATGCTTGCTTACACTGGTGGTGAGGGGTGGGAGCAGGCAGTGTATTTTCCTGGTCCAGAGTAATATTAGACAGGCCCTGTGATGAGAACACGGTGTGAGGCTTCCTCAGCTTTCAAATCCCTCTTTCCTATCATAGCCAAAGTTCACTTTATATCTATGGTAGGTTTTATGTCACAGTTTTCTGCCTTTCCCCCAGTGGTAGAACACCTATGATTATGTTGGTATGGTCTCCTAACCTGCTTCTCCCCAAAGGTAGCTTTCCTCCCTATTATACCTGTAATAATTTACCTTTCATTGTATCGTAAGATTGACAATGCTTCCTGCCCATCCCTCAGAAGCTTAAAGTGTTTTCTCTGTGTAAGAGAAGGACCCAGGTAGTAATGTGAAGCTTTGTGCACTTCCCATAGTGGCAGCTCATTCCATCTTGCATCTTTGTATAACCACAGGGGCTTTCTCTGCCTCCAATCTTTGTTGAGGGTAACTAGTGTAGGTCAGTAGAAAAGAACTTGCAAGTGAGTGTGAAATCCTCTTTAGTCTGGGTGTCTCAAGGATTCTAAATTGTCATATAGCTCATACTTGTCCTTTACCAATTAATCAAAATTTCAGCTGTGTTTTGTTTTGTTTTGTTTTTTCTTACCCACTTCTACAGCTTCTAGTCCCTCTTTATCCATGTTCTGCCTTATATATCTTTTCTTAGAGGAGTTTGTTTCTTCTTGAATTTCAGGGTACTTCATTGCTTAACAACCTCAGCTCCCTAATGAGCTCATGGAAAATTATGATTTTGTACTATCCAGAGATTTCTCATTAGAGTTTATCTAACTGTCGCTCTTTGAAGATTTATACAACCCAGGCATAAGCTGAAATTTTAATACATTAAATTTTAAGAGTATGGACCTTGCCACTGACTAAGATGACTCAAGATAATTGTAACCAAGTTATATTCTGGTATCAAGGGATGTGCTGAGCTATGCCATATAACCTAAACATATTTTATTTAATTAACCTCCCCTTTCATGATTTGAACATAGTTTATCTATACATCTTATATAAAAACTTCATAATAAAATTATATTGCACTTTAAACATTCTTCTTTTCATAAGTCCTTCAAGGCTTCTTAAATTTTGTGCTGAATTTAGATATATCTATGAAAGTGGATACCAAGACATTCAGTGATAGTAAAGAATTTTGAAAATGGAGGAGATAGTTTCTTTTGTTTTCCTCCTACCTTTATTTACTCCTCAATTCATATCCCTTCAATGTAGCTAGGTTTTCTAGTCAGTGGAGTGTAATTGTAGGAAGAACTAAGGCAGTGTCAGGGTAAATTCATTTCCTGGTGATTCCATTCTTCCATGCCAATGAGGCTTCCTTCCAGTAACTCACAGCCCTAACCCTAACCCTAACCTTAAGCCTAACCCTAACCCATTGTCTAGTTCTTACAGGCATCCATATGTCCCTCCCACATGTTGTTCTGCCTCTCCAAGTGTTCCTCTGAAGCACATTCAGATCTCCATGCTTGTTGTAGAAACTCTTTCTTTCTATCAGTTCTCAGAGACCTTAGTGCCTTCCAGGTGTGACTGAGGCCTTCTTCAGTACCATTATACAACACATTCATGTTTTTATCTTGGCACATCGGATGTAATATCTTAATAGAGGGGTAACCTACCCCTGTTAGATTCATCCTTCTTCCTAAAAATGGGCAAATGTTGTTGGTTATCCATGGGTATAAGGAATGTCTAGACTTCTAGGACACAAAATCCTAATGATCCCCCAGGATCAGGATGGAGATAGAGGAGGAGAAGTTTTTCATTTTTTGTGTGATGAATGGACCTGGGAGAAAATATATCTCTTTTATACTCTTAAGGAGTATATTTATAATTAATATTCCAGGATGAAATGGGAATATGTCAATATTGTTAACAGACGTGTTCAAGTCTATGCTGAACTCAATGCTTAACCTAGAAATAAAACATCATGTTGTTTTCCTTTTAGATATTTCCTAATAGATGAGTTTGCATAGGGGGCCTCAGGCAAAAAAGTTGTAAAGGCTCATATAGCAGTACTAGCTGTATTTCAATTGCTACCTCATCTAGGCCTAGTGACTTTAAAATTTAGTTTTTTGTAAATTAGAAAGTTTTATTTCCAAAAGGTATATATTGGATTCATTCCACAAATTTTTTTTTTGTAGAAATATGAGATCAGCCCTGTGCCACTTATAAAGATTAAAGCTGATCCACAAGCTGACAATCAATATTTCTATCATTTCCCTCTAAGTCTAACTCGAGGGGCAAATCATAAGTAAATAAATGTCAAGTTATCTTCCACACACAGAAACAACTATTCTGAAAATAGCATTTTGAATTCTTATAATGTTTTAAAAACAACCTTTCTAAATTTTAGTAGGGGAAAACATGAAAAGGAACTCTAGTGTGTATAAATTAGAAACAAAAGAACAGATTTTTATTTTATATCATACTTAATACAAATAGATATGTGCAGGAGACATTTAAATTGAGAAGCTTCTATTTATACCTTTGTGAAAAGAAAAATGATTAAAGAGGAGACAACACAGTGTATATTACAATGAGAAAATTTTTCATCTCAGGTGACTGCTTTATAGAAAGATCTTGAGTTGAATGAAGTGTAAGCAAGCTATTCAGTATCAATCAGCTAAGAAGAATTCTAGCTTTAAAACCTGTCAGATTTGTTCAGTGTATAGGTTAAAAACTCATTCTCATTTTTCCTGAAGAAATTTTAATGAGACATTACACATGTATTTTAATGATATAATATTTGTGGAACTGAAAATGACAAGGCTCAAAATTTTGAGGTTCTATTTTTACTAGGATATTGGCCAATAAAATGATAGATTAGATTGCAATATTTTGTCATTATTGATTTTGGAGTCATAAGAATATATAAATTACACATAAAATAAATATACCTGAAAATGCTATGGGGAACTTATAAGAAATAAATCCTTTCAAGTCTATATATATCAATTTTCTCTTAATATTTAATCTTTATATAATTTTTTACAATTTTGTTCTATATAAATATGCATAATGACATGGTTGAGGATGAGCTGGAAATATCTGAAGTTTGCATGCTCTTAATTTACTTAACATTTTTTTCCTATTCTGTATTTTATGTTTATTCAAAAGTCCACATCTCTTGAAAAATAATTAAAAGATAATTATTTTTGTTGTGGCAATAATTTTTACCTACCTAGAATCATTATAAGTAAGGTATCCCTCAGATTTTCTGAACCAATTAAAATTTATCCTGGTTATGGAAGCATGACTCTTTAGCTATTGGGATTTTAAGAAACATGTGCTTTCATAGAAAGCATTGTGGTAACAGAAATATTGCTTTGCATATGGGAAAAATTTTTTTGAAGTCTGTCCATTTGCTATATTTAGTGTACACTGGGATTGGATATATTAATTACGGTTGTACATCTCTTGATTGGGAAAGTCTCAGCTTAATTAATACTGCATTACTAAGGTTCATGGAGTTTTCCCTTTGCTCTTAGAAAATGAACAATGAAGCACCTTACCCAAATAGCTCTTATCAAAAGCAAAAGGGAAAGAAGAAAAAAAATGAAAGATGAGAAGCCGTGCCTGCTCCCTGGGCTGAAGGCTCCAAGAGAGAACTGTGGCCTGGATAGACTCTGGGAAGCTAACTGCAACAGTGCATTGGAACAGATACCTCTTGAGCGCTCAGCCGCCTGGTCAGGCAGTGGACAGTGGAGGCTGCTGTGTGTTTGCCACTCACTCTCCAATTTACTTCAAACCCTTGACATCCAGAAGGACTGTTTTTATTACATTAGTTTGGGCCCAGAGAGATGATTCTTTTCTTTCACTACTCATAAAGTAAAACTTGAGCCACAGTTTGAAGACTTTGTCACTCACAAAATGATGTTTATGTGAGTGATGTAAAAAACATATATAATCAACATCTTCCTGTATAACTGCTGTGAATATACTTTAATACATACTGTGAATATGTTGGCAAATACATCTTAAAAGTATATTGTTTTTTTGAAAATACTCCTTAGTTCTTTTTAAAAAGTGAATCTTCCTGCACCTCTCCCTTTCCAGGAAGAGCATCAAAGATATAATTTGGAGAGGAGAACACAAAGCACTACCTTTTTATATAAAAATGATATATTTTAATTAGAAAAAATAAACGTTCCTTGAAGTTAAAAAAGAGTTCCTGTGGGTAAAATTTTCCATTGAATAATGTAAAATGAAAATCTGTCCTGTGTGCCTACATCCTGTTATATCTTTATCCTGACATTTCACTATTTACGTTGCTTTTGCAATTGGAAATACTGAGCAAACATTGCTGACGTCGCAGTTTATCTGTGTATGACATTCATTATAGTGTAGCCCAACTTGGTCTCCCTTGCTTCAATAATGAAGTTTGCTTTGGTCCGTGGAAACAGTTTGATTAGTTTATAGAAAAGACAGTTATGTCCAAAACGAGTTATACATATAGCCTGGGAAATGTTATTGGGAAATTGGTCTGGACTGGATAGGACAGTACCAGTTTAAACAACTGTGACAGGTACACCCTTTCTTTTGGACAAAAGTGAAGATTGCAATGAGGAATTGATGAAACTATTTGTTCTCAGCCAAAAGACGAAGAAAAGAAGAAAAAGGATCAGGAAGGAATAAAGGTAAGAATAATAACTAAATTGCATTTATCATCACCAGTCTGAATAAATGTTATAGTGAATAAGATTGTTATTCAGTATAAATCTGTTTGAATCACAGTGTAAGAACCACCTCCTACACAAAAGACGCTCAGCTATCCTAGTTTACAATGATATCTTTCCTCTTCTGAATTCCCCTAGGGTAGTGGTTCTCAAAGTGTAGTCCTCAGATTGGCAGTATTAGCATCATCTGGGAAATTGTTACAAATGAGAATTCTTGGGCTCCACCTTACATTTACTCTGCCAGACACTCTGGGGTGAACTCCATAATCTGTGTTCTAACAAACACACTGGTGACACTGATGCATATTCAAGTTTGAGGACCATGGCTGTAGGACAACACACCTACAGAAGTAAATGAAGCACATAATTCTATGTTGTGATTGTTTTTCATTTTAAAGATTTAATGCATTAGGCTCATATGCATACTCAAATAAAAACTTCTTGAAGGCAGGGGCCAATATATACAATACATAAAGTATATAGCTCATTATTCAAACCCTTATCTTTAGAACAAAGTCTTTACGATTGTCCTTCAAAAATGACTAACTTGGCAAAACAAGAGTTTTCATTGTCAGGGACCCTATTGAACTCTATGCAAGAAAAATGTCAATCACACTGAAAATCTAAGTGTTTAGGGTGTAGTCTGTTTTGTTGAAGGACTCATTAAGACACATTTTTGCAGGAAACTTCTTTTTTGCAAAGCAAATAGAATTCAAAGATCAAATGATTCACTAAAATTAGGAGCATTTACCCTAATGCAGTAAAGAAATAATTTCTTTTTACTACTAAGAATCATGAGAGAAAAATATCCTCTCCATTATCTGCGCTTTTTCTTCAGAAGGTTTAAAGAAAGTAAAGTAGGTGTCTTGGATATTAACAATTTGGAATTTCTACAAGGCAGCCATAATAATCTCTCCAGCAATTTTCAGTCTCAAAGTTATTTCTTCTTTGCCTTCTCAGTTAAGAATAAGTATTTATCCTTCAAGTGCCTGAGCACCTTTCACAGTCTTACTAGATCAATGCATATGACCTATGACCAGCTTTTTTGTCTGTTTTCTCTTTATGATCTTGAGAAATAAAACTTTGGGCCACATATACAAATTCTATAAATCATTGTGCTTTTTTATGGTGGAAATACATTTATTTATATTCCAGGTCATATTTTTCAATGCTCTTAGTTCATGAATTTTAGCTGCCCAAATCTGAGGTCCTCTTAAGCCTAAAGTTTCTTTAGAATAATAATGATAAAACAAAATAATATTATTGTGGGATAAGTTCTATTTTCAAATGTATGCTCAAATAAACACCAAGTTTCTATGTTACAATTTAAATATTTCAATGATATGATCCAGAAATTCCTTTTCATCTACAGGATGTTCAGATGGTAACTTTTTTATCTTTCATACCACCATCATCCTTATTTCATAGACTTCACTTAAACTAGAAAGGAAAACTAGCTCTCTTTAGAAAGTACACTCATGATTTTTATATTCACTAATGTATATGTTACTCTCATCAAACCCACCCTCACAAGACTAAGGCAGTCAAATCCAATAAAGCTAATTCCTTTCATGGCTCATTCAAATTTCTTTTGGTCTTATCTTGATGGCATTGGGGCCATGGACAATGAAGTTTTTATGTAATACTGTAACTGACTTAACTGCCAAGTATTTTTTTCCAGGGCAGCTTCATGTTTTAATTTAGACTTTTTTGGTGTTTCTTCATCCATAATTTTTTACTCTGGTTCTGACTTGACGTCACCTTTTATTTTTAAAGCTTTTCATGTAGTTTTTATTTTCATTCCTTCACTGCATGTATCAAGGCTTTTAAACTATGACTTATCAATCAATCATGATATCTCTAGAAGATATCATGTTTTTATATGATGTCTAGTCCTTATTGTAATGTACACTCCTCAAGGTATCATTCAGATATTTCTTGTCTCAAACTTGATAAAGAATGATACAAAAGGATACTAAATGTTTTTACTGCAGATAACAACATGCTTTGTCATTATATCACTGTGTGTTTTAAATTCCCCAAGAGATGATTTATTTAAAATGCATGGCTTCATTGAAAATTAAAATTTATATTTTATAAATAGACTTCTGTTTTTTATTGTATAAATAATGCTTGGTTACTATTGGCAAAATACCTGTACTCCAAAAACTGTAAGACACTGATGAAAGAAATTGAAGATGACACAAGCAGATGGAAAGATATACCATGTTCTTGGATTGGAAGAATCAATGTTTTTAAAATGACCATACTACCCAAGGCAATCCACAAATTCAATGCAATCCCTATCAAATTACCAATGGCATTTTTCATAAAACTAGAATAATTTTAAAATTTGTATGGAAACACAAAAGACCCCAAATAGCCAAAACAATCTTGAGAAAGAAGAACAAATCTGGAGGAATCATGCTTCCTGACTTCAGACTATACTACAAAGCTACAGTAATCAAAAAAGTATGGTACTGACTCAATAACAGACATATTGTTCAACAGGATAGAAACAGGAACAGGATAGAAGGCCCAGAAATAAACCCACACACTTACGGTCAATTAATCTACAATAAAGGAGGCAAGAATATGCAATGGAGAAAAGACAAAGTCTCTTCAATAAGTGGTGCTGGGAAAACTGGACAGCTACATATAAAAGAATGAAGTTAGAACATTTTCTAACACCATATACAAAAATAAACTCAAAATGGATTAAAGATCTAAATGTAAGACGGGATGCTATAAAACTCCTAGAGGTAAATATATAACACTCTTTGACATAAATTACAACAATATTTTTTTGGATCTGTCTCCTAGAGTAATGAAAATAAAAACAAAAATAAACTAATGGGACCTAATTAAACTGAAACACTTTTGCACGGCAAGGGAAAACACAAACAAAACAAAAAGACAACCTACCAACTGGGAGAAAATCTTTGCAAACAATGATACTGACAAGGGATTAATTTCCAAAGTATACAAACAGCTCATACAGCTCAATATCTATTAAAAAAAACAACCCAATCAAAAAATGGGCAGAAGACCTAAATAGACATTTTTCCAAAGAAGACATACAGATGACCAACAGGCACATGAAAAGATGCTCAACATCACTAATTATTAGAGAAATGCAAATCAAAACTACAATGAGGTATCACCTCACACCAGTCAGAATGGCCATCATTAAAAAGTCTTCAAATAGGGCTTCCCTGGTGGTGCAGTGGTTGAGAGTCTGCCTGCTGATGCAGGGGACACGGGTTCGTGCCCTGGTCCGGGAAGATCCCACATGCCGCGGAGCGGCTGGGCCCGTGAGCCATGGCCACTGAGCCTGCACGTCCGGAGCCTGTGCTCCGCAACGGGAGAGGCCACAACAGTGAGAGGCAAAGTCTTCAAATAATAAATGCTGGAAAGGGTGTGGAGAAAAAGTACACTGTTGGTTGGAATGTGAATTGGTGCAGTCATTATGGAGAACAGTATGGAGGTTCCTTAAAAAACTAAAAATAGAGTTACTATATGATCTTGCAATCCTACTCCTGGGCATATATCCAGAGAAAACTCTGATTTGAAAAGATACAGGTACCCCAATGTTCACAGCAGCACTATTTACAACAGCCAAGACATAGAAGCAACCTAAATATCCATTCACAGTTGAATGGATAAAGAAGATGTGGTATATATATATATACAATGAATATTACTCAGCCATAAAACTGAATAAAATAATGCCATTTGCAGCAACATAGATGGACCTAGAGATTATCATATTAAGTAATTCAAAGACAAATACATTATATCACTTATATATAGAATCTAAAAAAACGATATAAATAAACTTATTTACAAAACAGAAATAGACTCACAGACAGAAAACAAACTTATGGCTACCACAGTGGATAATGGGGGAGGGTGAAATAAATTAGCAGTTTGGGGAAAAAAATTCTTGGTTTCATATTTGCAGCTCATTGGAAAATACCCAATTCTTTGAAAAATACTTCTTGTAGTTTGCTCAGAATATGTATCTCTGTAGAAAGTTAGAATTTACATTTTATAAATTTTTCATTTATTTTTTAAAACGTGTGACACTGTGTCAAAGTGTTTACAAAATACTAAGTGCACAGTTACCACTGCTTTGTGGAATGTTACAACATCTAAACCCTGTGTGTGTGTGTGTTATTTTTGTAAATATGTATCGATATATGACTTCTACAGAAATGTTAATATTTAGCATTTTTCTCTCATGCTTATCACTGAATTCTACACAAGGATTATGTGAGCAATAGATCATTCACTAGATTAGAGGAACATCATATGTTTAGTAAAAGCATGTTCTTCTCTCAGCAGTGGTGGGCTTACAGCATCAACTTTGTGACTTTGAATTCAAGAAAAGAATTCACAGTGTATTGTGTTACTAAGGGGATAATTTCTGGCATGGCTTATTTATGATTTAATATTCCATAAAAATTCCTTTCTGCAATAGAAATACAGAATGTTACTGCTAAGTAAAACAAAGCAATTTTCCTTTGCTGAGTTGCTCTGGCTTTAAATGTTTTACAATTTAAAGAAAAGAGATAATTATAGGTTCACATGCATTTTAAGAAATAATAGATTTCAGATACCCTAAACTAGTTTTTCCCAATGGTAGCATCTCACTTAACTAAAGTACAACAACCTGGAAATTGATGTTGATACATATTTTCAACCTTATTCAGATTTTGCAAGTTTTACGTGTGTGTGCATGTGCATATTTAGCTCTATGCAAATTTATCACTTTTAGGTTCGCATGACTACCAACACAGTTAAGATGCAAACAATTCCATCGCCAGGATCCCTCTTACTACTTTTATAACCACAGCCACCTCCCTTCTTTCCACACCTCCCTAACCACTGACAACCTCTAATCTGTTCTCCCTTTCTAGAACTTTTTAATTTCAAAACTGCTGCATAAATGGGGATCCTACAATCATCTGAGATTGGCTTTTTTCATTCAGCATAATTCTCTTTGAGATCCATCGAAGTTGTTGCATATATAAATTTTTCCTTTTTATTGCTGAGTAGTATTCCATGGTATGGATGCACCATTATTTAATGATTCATCCTTTGAAGGGCATTGGATTGTTTCTAGTTTGGTGTTAATTACAAATATAGCTGTTATAAACATTTGTGTATAGGACTTTGTGTGAACGTAAGTTTTCATTTTTCTGGGATAAATGAAGGGTTTTTTTTGTCAGTAATGCAATTGTTGGGTCATATGGTAAGAACATGTTTATTACTATAAAAAGCATGGCAAGGAAATAACATAAAACAAATTAATTCCAAATAACCGTTGACGATTTTTATTAAAAATAATAAAAGATGATTATATACTTATGTTTTCTTCTGATTTACTAATATTGTGAAAATATTAACAAATAGCTTTAATTTTAATCTATTTTTTTTTCGAAATCTTGTAATTGAGTACTTAAGCAATGGATCTTCCACCGGAGTTGGGGAAATATAATTAAAAATAAGGTCTCTTCCCAACTCAGAAAACCTTTCCACAAAGTTAGAAAAGAAAGAAAATAATTTTATAATTGAATAAGAATTAAACTAGAATATCGTGGGCATCCACATAACTTGCTAAAAGATACTGCAGACAGAAAGAAATCTCATCTTTTTATATGGCCAAGCAGATACAATCCATTATATACATGTTCTCAGGATGAACGATAACTATCCCTGAAGTAAAAGGACTTGACAGCACCATTTGTCACACACAGTTTATCCTAAATTCACCTGGTAATTGGAGGTGACCATCCATGTTAACTAATAGGTTTTATTTGAAGGAAAAAATAACTACCTTTATGATAGACAGTAGTTTTGCAGCTAGGCACCAGAGAAATTTAGGCTCTTATTCTCCTAAGGGCACTGGGATATAGGGACACTATCTTCCCTATGATTACATTTCAAAGAGATGGTTCCCAGGTTCTTAAGAAAGGCAGTCCTGGGTTGTAAAGGGGGTAAGAGGTTTATTTAGCCTTTAAAAAGATTTACATACTTTTCAAAGAAATGAAGACCTTACAATTACGAGTACTCTAAAGTAAATGATCTAGGAAAAGGGAAGGGATGGGGCGTCTCTTCTCTTATTTTCAATAGGGAAAATTAAGCCTCTTAATTTTAGTTTATATTTACCCTTACAGGGAACATTTTTTTAGCTAGTTCTCATGGGTTCTAATATACACTTGTCTGAGTATCATTGTTTTCTATATTCTCTGATATTTTAATTTTTATTTCCTTTTCAATCCAACTGTTATTTCAGAAATAAGTTTGATTTATAATCTATAAAAATAACATTTAATCTATTTATATTTATTAATATAGATATGTCTAGTCATAAAATTATTTTTGTATATCAAACAATGTTCTTGTTTTAATATTTCTTAATTTTTTATATATCTCACATATGATCTGGACTTTCATTTTACTTTAATCATTCTGTTAATTCAGGTTTATAGTACGTATCAATTCTTTCAAATTTATTAACATTTAATTTGATTTATCTTTATCTTTAAATTTAAGGTTTAATGCTTACAACCATGGAGGTGTCATTCACAATTTTACTCACTGAGTAGTGTTTTTTTTTTATTTTAATTTTTAAATAATGAACTGAATTCTTGAATGTTGAGAATGTTTGGTTCCTTTATAAGGAGATTAAAATGTTTGAGTAATACTCAGAAAAATCATCGGTCTAGATAGTCATTCACAGTGTTATGCACTTAACATTGTTGTGATGAAGACTGAAGTGAGCATTTTTGCCACTTCACAACTTGTTTTTCCTGCAAAGTAAATTAACATTAAAACAAAAAGTAATTTCTGGTCATCTTTCTTTAATCTTGTAAGAAGATCTCATCCAGTGTAAACAAATCTTCCTGTATGCGCTGCTCCTTCCTGTGATTTGAACTTCCTTTCTCTTCCTTTAAGATAGCAAGTTTTTAAGTCAGCCTTCTCCTTCAGCTATGTGTGTGTGTGTGTGTGTGCGTGTGTATTTCAGCCACATTCTTTGGAAGGACAATTTCTCTCCCATTTGTTCATTAGCCTACAATAATCTTTCTTAATATGGCTTCAATCCCATCACTTTATTAAAATGATACTTGGTAGCGCCATCAATAACCTTTTAAATTCTGGATCCAATTGTTTCATATTGCTGACCATGTCCTTCTGCCTAAAACACTCCCTTGGCATGAATGATAACAGTTTCTCCTGCATTCTTAACTGTTCTCCTTGAGCATCCTGAATCCTCTTCCTCCAGTCACCCTTTCAATGCTTTCTTTTTCTCCTCCAAATTGTCATAAACATCCCTTAACATGATAATGTTGGTGGAATATGGAAACAAAGTTACTTAAGTAAAATTACTCATGGAAGATGTTTTAAGCTGTTACAATATTAACTCATGATAGATGTAAGATAAGGTTGCAAAAAATAATGCATAAGAATGATGATATAAAATATAATGAAAAGTGGAAATAGTTATTTATCAGGATGAAAATAGATAAGTAAAAACAGTATATGCACATGAAGGAGCAATATAATGTAATAAATGAATGAACTTAAATTATAGATGTCGACACAGGGACTTCTCAGATACATATTAAATACAAAAAGCTGGTTATACAAAGAGACCTACAGTATGTTAAATTCACATAAATTAAAAACAAATATTATATATTTAAACATAAACTGGGTAGAGGGTAAATAAATACCAAATTCATAATAACAATTGCTTCTAATAAGGAGGGGAATGATAATAAGTGATAAAAAAGAAACTTCAGTTTTATCAATTATGTGTTATTTCCTTGAATTAAAAAAGATCTTAAGCAATATGACAAAATATTAACATTTGGTAATTCCAATTATGGTGTTGCACAGCTGAATATTATATGAGTCACTGTACTCTTTGATAGTTTAAAACATTTTCCACATTTAAAAAATAGTGAATGATCGTGATAGGATAAACTAGAGATATTTGGCTGTGAAAGGCAGCAGAAAACATGGGTAGAAGTTCAAGTGAGATGTGGAGTTAGGGTGAGACACTTTTTAGAATGGGATTGCTTCCTGCGTGTTTATATGACTGCTGGAAACACCCAGTAGAAAGGGAGAGTGATGAGTAAGAAATAGAGAGCAATGACACAAATCTCAAATGACCCAAAGAGCCAAGTCCTTGAGAGGGCAGGAGGGAAGCGATAATGTTAGCACAGTAAGAACTGAGGAAATGAAAGTGAATAAATGAATAAATGACCCATTTAATGCTCTTCAGCAATCCCTCTCGGTATGCCTTATTTAATTAACTTTTCAACTGTCCAAAACAATTTGACTTGGACCACTTTCCTCATGTTCACAAGTTCATCACGTTCTCTTGTTTTTAAACCAGATAATATTCCTTCTTTCTTGTAAGAGACAATAAAGGCCATGGAATTCATTTTTCAGCTGCTGGTTTATATATTTATCGAGCACTTAGATTTCAGATGCTGTTGTAGGCAATAAAGAAATAGTGAAAACTATAGACAAATAATCATATAGTATATTATTAGGTGATGACACAAAGAAAATCACACACCATTAAGATGACAGTGTGATGCAAGGTTAGCTGTGGTATTCAGGAAAATCCTCTTTAAAAGGTGCCATTTAAATAGTCATGAATGAAATGACTGAGGGGAGGCCATTTACCCAGAGAAGTTAATTTCTTCTGAAAAGTATAAGGATACATTTTAGTCTTCACGTGTCTGAGAAGGGATGGGACTATTAGATCTCAGTTCTTTTCTCTCACAATGTGGACATATTGTTCCTCTGTCTTTTCTTGTTTCCTGTGTTGCAGGCAGTGGAGCATTCTATTTCCAAGCTTATTTTCATTTACTTTTGTTACCTCTTTTTTCTTTTTTTCTTTTTTTTTTTTTGCGGTAAGCGGGCCTCTCACTGTTGTGGCCTCTCCCGTTGCGGAGCACAGGCGCTCGACGCGCAGGCTCAGCGGCCATGGCTCACGGGCCCAGCCGCTCCGCGGCATGTGGGATCTTCCCAGACCGGGGCACGAACCCGTGTCCCCTGCATCGGCAGGCGGACTCTCAACCACTGCGCCACCAGGGAAGCCCTCTTTTATCTTTTCAAACTCTAAAGTTTTTTCCTTTTAATTTAAACACTTTACTGAGATTGTAGAAAACAGATATTTATCTTGTACTTTAAAGTTGCCTAACAGGTTAAGTCATTTTAGCTTGATGTTTTTCTTCAAAGCCCAGGGAGGTGTTCTACTATGATTTATTTCTTCTCTACTTTTTTCATATATTAAAGGAGTTTTGTCTCCTGATCAACAGTAAAATTTACACTTGGACCCAGGACTCAATTTCTTTTAAGATCTGGAGGATTTTTCTACCATAAGTTATCTCTTTTTCTCCTTTCTCCACTATCTCTACTTGCACTTTGTATCCATCATATGCACATGCTTATGATTCACACCATCTTAAAAGGCACTTTAATAGTATTTTATCATTTGCATACAGAAGTCAATAGTGTCATTTCTTCTATATTTCTTGATCCAATTCAATAGACCCCACTTTGGCTTTTAAAATTCCTCTCCCAAGTTTATCGAGGTTTTTTTTCCTCCTTTCACATTTTTTTTAAAAATTTTTATTGGAGTATAGTTGATTTACAATGTTGTGTTAGTTTTAGGGGTACAGCAAGTGAATCAGTTATACATACATATATATATATATATATATATATATATATACACTCTTTTTTTAGATTCTTTTACCATATAGGTCATTACAGAGTACTGAGTAGAGTTCCCTGTGCTATACAGTAGGTCCTTAATAGTTATCTATTTTATATATAGTAGTGTGTATATGTCAATCCCAATCTCCCAATTTATCCCTCACCCCCTTTCCCCTGGTAACCATAAGTTTGTTTTCTATATCTGTGACTCTATTTCTGTTTTGTAAATAAGTTCATTTATACAATGGAATATTACTCAGCCATAAAAAAGAATGAAATAATGCCAGTTGCAGCAACATGGATGGACCCAGAGACTGTCATACTGAGTGAGGTAACTCAGAGAAAGACATATCATATGATATCGTTTATATATGGAATCTAAAAAAATGGTACAGATGAAATATCAATGAGTTTTAATTACTAAATCCAAGGCATTTTCAATCATTTTATTATTTGATATGCCAAACTTTTAAGAATTTTGATCCTTCCCTTTTTCTTGAAATTCCTTCTGTTACTTGCTGTCAAACCACTGTCTTTGTTTTATTTTTCTAGAAATCAGAGGTAAATTTTTCTTAATTTTCTTTGCAGTTTGTTCTTTCTTCACTTCACTCAAATGTTAGTTTTCCCAGAGTATTATTTTTATTTTTTCTTCTCTTCACTTCAAAGTTTCCCTAACTAGAGAAAGTCAACTAATATAGTTAACCACACAATGACTTCCAAATTTATAGTTCACATAGAGTGACTCTGGTGGATGCCAACAGACTCTGTGTTCTAAAAGCAACTAAAAATAATAGGTAAAAATGGAAATGAATATCTTCCAACCAAATCTGCTTGCCTCTTTCTTTCTAAGTCTTGATGACTAATACTTATCTGCAGCTAGTTTTCTGAACAATGGCCTGGGTCTATTCTAGTTTTCCCTGTTTCAATAGACCCAAATTCAAGCAACACTAAAGTATGCTGATTTCCACCTAATTAATAGTGTTTGAAACCTTCTACTCTTTTCAAATCTTATCTCCAGTGCTCTAGCTCACTTCGAATAAAGTAAGATAGTCTTAGTCTTTCAGTTTCCACTATTGATCTCTTCCAACCCACGCTACACATAGCCTTCTGCATAACATTGTAAAACATAAAACTGATCATATCAACCTCTGCTAAACTTTGATCAACTCTATTTTCTTCAAGTTAAAAGCTGAATTATTTAAGATACTATACAAGTCCCTGCTGATTATAATTACTGCCAGTCTCACTGTCTCATCTCTTTCCACTCCACTTCTAAAAATCATTTCTATTCTTATTAAATGTCCCCAAATGTGTCATGTTTTTTCCTGTTTCCATGTCATTAAACATGGTGGTACAACAACCTGGAACTCTTTATCCTCTTCTTTGCCTGGACATGTTCCACTCATCCATTACACCAGAGTTTGGAAATACCTTCTCCAGGAAGACTTGCCTGATATCTACCCACTTCCATTTCCTAAACTGTCATTTGGGTTATCAATAACTATCTTGTGTTTCCATGGTGCCTTGAGGAAAACCACTATCAGAGCATTTTTGGCATGATGTTATTTTTTGTTGCTGTTTGCTGATAATTTTTCTGTTTCTCTCTACTAGTTGCTGACCTATTTAATATCAAGAATATATACCTTTTAAACATGTTAGTTTGAAATGATTCTATGCTAATAGAAGTGTTGCAAAAATTGTTCACCCGGCTTCCCTTCATGTTAACATCTTACATAACATAGTATACTTAGCAAAACTAAGAAATTAACATTAGTATAATACTATTAATTAAAATAGGGACTTTATTAAGATTTCCCCAGTTGTTCCACTAATGGCTTTTCACTTTGCAACTCTCAGTTGCAAACTCTAACCTCTTATTTAGTCACCAGATTGTAGCTTCTTCTGTCTCCTTAGTCATTCTCTTTCCCCCAAGCTTGGTCTTCCAAATATGTTTTTACATTTCCCCTCCACAGTTAATCTTTTCCTGTTCTACTTCTCCTTCCTTATTTGTTCCTGTACAATATCTTATTTGGGTTCCTACAAGGAAGATAAATTGCCACATAGGATAGATCTACTCTGGACACCTAGTGGAGCAATTAGGTAGAATATTATAGAATAAAAATGAGCTTGGTTTGGTGAAAAAAAGATAAAGATGGAATAGACCTAACTCACTGTACTTGCGTGAGCTCCTGAAGAAACAAGTATCTGACAATGCCTAGGAGCATGAATTCATTGAAACATATAGTTGATTGGAAAATATTTTTAAATCACATTGAAGATCCATATGGATAAATAATATCTATCAATCTATCGATCTATCAATTCATTACTACCACCCTCTTGAAGCTGAGGACATAGAAGAAGAAAACTAAATGTATTGTTCACTTTCACATGTAACAGTCAATGGAAATACAGAAAGCCTTTCTGAGCCTGGCCCTGTTTGGTAATATTATTTTCTACAAACAGTGTTTAAACCAGAAAATAACAGATAATAGAGACAGAGGAAGGGAAGCACAAGGGAACCAACGCATAATCACTCAGCACAAGTGTTGGCAAACTTTTTCTATAAAAGCTTAGGTAGTGAATACTTTAGATATTGCAGGCTATGTGATACCTTTTACAATTATTCAACTTTGCCATTGTAGCGGGAAAGCAGCCAGACAATACCCAAACAGATGAGCATTACTGTGTTCCAATAAAACTTTATTTACAAAACTGGACAGAAGTATGGGTTTGGCCCAAGGGTGGCAGTTTGCCAACTCATAAATTAGCACAAACAGGTATTACATAAGAGGAAATCATGTCCAAAGTGCACAATAATTTCAGGACAACAGGATGGATGCTAGAAGCACTTAAAATCCAAGTTCTCTGTCTCTTAATTCACATTTGCCATTCCCTAGGATAGAAATGAAAACAGCTAGTCATCTACAAGCCATAGATTTCTGCAATAATTTTAGTGACATTAAGGGATCCTAAAATCTATAAGAAATACATTTGATATAATGATCTTGCTCTTTTAAGCAATCATTTAATTTTGTCCATTTCTCAATGAGCATATAAAAATAACTGAACATTTTTCTTGTTTTCTTTCCATTCTATTTGTTATCTAGTGCTTGACTAGGAAGACAGGGCCAAAGGGGATAATTTGTCCTCTTATTGTATATATATTTATGTTTGTGTGTGTATATATACATACATATGTATATATGTTATATATATGGAATTCCTTACATATATTCCTTGCTCCTTAATCCTTACAGCAAGAGGACATTGCCATGAAATTGCTCTTAAAGATAAAAAAATTAAAAGAAAATAAAAAAACCTGGAAGTATCTTTTCATAGGTCACCATTATTCAGTATTGGCAAAGATGTTAACCATAGTAGGGGGTAGGTGGTAGGGCTGAGTTATTCTAATTTGTGTTTGTAGTAGAGTAGGAGAGATTAGTATATAGAAGAGATAAAATTGATCATGAAATCTTTTTCTACCCTAATAATATAATGAAAATAATAGTACTATAATATAACATGTTGGTTTTAGATGCTTTGAATAAAATCTATAACATGGAAGAGGTGAGTAATGTAGTATTATCCCTTAGAAGAAGCTCTGTAATTGCTAAGAATGAAACCATTCCAATTCTAAACACCTTCCTAACATTTCTTCTTGTGCCAAGACTCTGTCATTAAACCCAAATCAGGAAATTTTGAAATCAGGAAATTATGTGATTTATGGAATTAATTGTTGATAAACCCAGATTATTCCTCAAAATTATTCCCCAAAGTGAAGCATCCAGACATTAACTAGTCTAGCCTAGTCTAACACATTGTTTTCTGAAATCCACTCTTCAGTTCATTCTTATGTCTGGCAAGGTGTGAAAACTGATTGGAAGCCTCAGTCATATAAATATAAACACCATGAACTGAGTAGAACTCTTTAGTGATGGCAACAATAGAGGCACAGTAAGTAGCAAGACTAACTTGGAGTGAATTTGGGGAAGTCTTTAAAAGAAGAAAAGATGACATATATTATTAAATTATTGTTAAATACTTTTAAACAGACTTAGTACAGTTGAAGAACAGATTTGTTTGCTTGTTTTGAGTTTTAATAGCATAAACAGACACAGGAATGTCATGCTGCTATGAAATGGATTTTTAAAAAATTTAAACTGAGACTCTGACCAGGAAATGACTTTTCCATCAACATGAATTTAAAGTACCCCTCGATTTACAGCAGCCAGCAGAGAGAATGCAAACACAGTTAGCACAGCCAGGAAAGGAAATTTCATAACTGAAGAGACAAAACATTGTAGAATTATGCAGCCATTTCCTTAATGAACACTTTTTTACACTCATTGGAAGAAAGCTGCTCTCCTTAGTAACAGCAATGATGAGTACTTAAATTAAAGGGAGTTTTAAATTGGTTAAAATGAACATCTATACAGATAATAAAGAGTGAATAATAAAGGGCTGAAAATGAAGGCCACAGCCAACAGCAATTCAGACACGGTGAATGAGCCACTTGAGACTGCCTAGGAAAGATCAGGGAAATCTAGAATTCAGATGAATTGGAAAAAAACTTTTTAATTAATTGTATTTGATGAGAGTTTCCAACAATTTCTTAAAGAAGCATAGGGATTGTAAATCATAAAAATCATTAAAGCTATTAAATAACTATCTCACAAGAAAAAGAAAGGGAGAAAAAACTATCAACAACAACAACAATAACACAATACACCCAGATAATTTCATAGGAAAATTCAATTAAACTTAAGAGATCAGATAATTTCAATGTTATATCCCAGATATAAAACAATGAAAAACTTTAAAATAAATTCTGTGAAAACAATATAGAATTGATAATTAAACCAGAAAATGAAAGCACCAAAAATTGATAGAGTAGCCTCACTAAAAATATCCATGGAAAAATCCTGAAAATTTCTAAAGAAAATAAAAACAAACCAAATTCACTGTCTATATTAGGAAAATATGTATCATGATTAAATGGAGAGGGATCCTGACAAGATCCAATGTCAATTTCTGATAAAAATGATTAGTGAAATAGGAACTGTTGGATGCTTACACACAAACACAGACACATACACATACACATTCGCAATTATTTACTGGAGAAACACTAGAGACAATCCAACTAAGGTGAAGGAAATGGCAACACACTCATGATCTCAACTGCTACTGAACATTTTTTGGCGATATTAGCTGCTATAATTAAAGAGAAATCAGTAAAAGGCATAATAACTGGAAAAAGAGTGAAATTAGTTATATTTGCAGGTGATACGATCATATACCTAAAACTTCCTGACTAGCTCATATACACAAAGAAAAAATAATTTGGTAATGTACCAGGATACAAAATAAACCTACAAAAACCAATAGGGGAGCAACAGGTACTCTCATTCATTGCTGTCTTCCACTTTGGGAGATAGTTTTGCAGTTTCTTCTAAAGTTAAACCTTAGCACATGACCCAGCAATCACACAGTCACATTCCTAGTTGTTTACCCAAGTAAATTGTAAACTATGTCCACACGAAAGCCTGTATGCTAATGTTTGTTTCAGCTTTAGTCACTGTGTGTGTGTGTGTGTGTGTATACACACACACACACACACACACACACACACACACACAAAACAAAAGAGAAAGCAACCAAGCAACCAAGATGTCCTTCAATAGTTTCAATAGGGGAATGAATAAACAAACTGTGGTACATCCACACAATGGAATACTCTTCAACAATAAAAAGGAAGGGGCCATTGATTCATGCAGCACATAGGTGAATCTTAAAGGTATTTTGCTAAGAGAAAGAAGCTAGACCAAAAGGCTACATATTGAGATTTCATTCATATGATGTTTCTGAACAAGCATATCTATAGGGACAGAAAATATCAGTAGTTGCCAGAGACTGGAGGAATAGGTAGGGTGGTTGTCAACAAAGTGAATGAACAAGGGAATTTTAGGGTGAAGGAACTAATTTGTATGGTACTGTGGTAGTGAACACTGTACATTTGTCAAAACCCACTGTACATTACAAAAGAATGAACTTTAGTTTATGCAAACTAGAACAACAATAACAAATCAATCAGATGTCAAGGGATCCCTGAATGAAATGCCAAGTTTGACAAATTTAACAATTTTACAAATGTATAACATAACTGCACTTAAGTGGTTGGGGTCAAAAAGGAGCTGACCTAATTAACTTTATAAAATGGTGTTTTGACTAGAAACTGTCAGTGTAAAACCTAAAGAAATTATACATAAACACTGTACACCAGAGGGCAAATTTGTTTCTTATGGGGGTAGGAGTTAACAATTCTGAACTACTTTACAAGTATACGAGGGTTGAACAAATACGTAAATGAATGGTAAATGTTGGAAGCCAGATTTCTTACTGTCAGGGAAGTTACAGGAAAGCAAGAAGAAAGGCTAAAATAAAATTTGTGGTATTGATTAGAGTCAAAAATATCAATATGCACTCATATTTAGCTTACTAGCTATATACAAAAATGATCATATATATGTGTATGTGTACATATAGGAATTAATATCTGCTGAGAGGGCCTAGAGGCAATGACACCCCAGTAGCAACAGGCAAATCCAGAGCCCCGAAACTTGGCTTCTAAAAATCGTTCTCAGGTAAAGTGAACCAGGTCCTTGGAGAAAAGGCTGATTCCGGGGTGGGGGCAGAAAAGGAAAAGTAAGCCTGGATTCTACTTTTATGTCATAAGTTTGGTATGCAACTTACTTCAGAAAGTAAGGAAACACTTAAAAAACAGAGGTGACAGCTTGAAGAACTTTCATTGGTTCAATGTGGGCCAATTTTAGCATGAAAATGAATTATGACAATAATGGATTTTAACATAATGAATTAAAATGTGTACAGTAGTCCACATGGGTAATTTGTTAAAAATAAATTAAACCATGAGGCAAAAAGGGAAAAATCTTTATGGAAGGTGGATAACTAATTAATATAGAAGGAATGGCAGATGGATACTGAAACCATTGGCTAAACTATACTGAGAATGGGATATTCACAAAGCCTCGGAGTATCACCCCACAAATTACACGTTAAATAGATTGGCAAAGATGCCTTTATAATGGAGAAATATGGTGGATATCACCTTAACCAAGTGATTAAACTTATAATCACTGATAATGGGATAAAACTGATATTAGGAGCATTTTTGCCAACATTTAAAAAAATCTCAATCTAATCAGAAGGAAACAAAGAGTTCTGATTTGAGACTCATTCTGTGAAATGACTGGCCTGAATTCTTAAAAAAAGACGTGAATGTAATGAAGGCAGCCAAAAAAAGGCTGAGGAATGGCTTCAGATATGACAGCTAAATACAATACAGTATTCTGAATTTTCGAATACGACTTCAATGGACATTACTGAGAAAATTGAGAAAATTTTGAGTACAGTCATTATAAATATAGATTACAATATGTTATCTATAAAATTTCTTAAATATGATCATTATATTGGGCTTAGGCTTATGTAGAAGAATGGTATTATACTGTTCTTGGGAGACAAATGCTGAAATATTTAGGGGGTGAGTTGTCACAATGGTTCAGAAGGAGAGAAGATTCCTTTTATCTATCTATCATCTATCTATCTATCTATCATCTACAGAAATAGAACACAGGAAGAGAGACAAGCAAACTGAAATATAAAGAATAGGTGACAAAATGTTAAGAACTGATTAACCTAGATGAAGATATATGGGTGTTTATTATACTACTCTTCAACCTTGCTGTAGGTATAAAGTGTTTCAAAGAAAAGTTTTGGGGAAAGAGTATATCAATATTTATTTGATTTTTTGTGCATTTTTGAGCAGCAGAAACTAATATTTTCAGAAAATCTTAGAAGTAACTCTCATATATAAGCAGCCATAACAACTGTATTGGGTTGAAGCATGTCACCCATGCAATCACCCCCTTGTCCTTCCAGTCATGGTCTCTGAAACAACTTTAAGGAACCCTGCGTTTGTAGGTCCTGTTTAAAAATAACGTTTCCATTCTGTTACATACTTTACAGTGTCAGAAAACTCTTCAGTCTTTATAGAAAGGTTTTCAATAAAATGTTTTAAAAATGTTAACATTTTGACCCTTAAAGGGATGTCACTCCAACTTTGGGGAAATAGTCATTTATAAACAACACTATTTTATTTAGCACCTAATGTGTGAGGGCAACATCCTCATTACTTTGCATGAATAATCCATAAATCCAACAACAGCTCTGTTAAACAAATGTTTTATTTACTTTTAACCAAAAAAAAAAAAACCCAGTTATATTGGTAGTAAATGACAGATCCAATATTCAACCAATATCTGTTTCTTGCAAATCTTTTGCTCTTATCAATGCATACAAATGAAAAAATTCTAATTTTTCAAAAATAGGCTACAGGGTAATAGAATATGATTTATTATTTAATAAATAAAGTATACGTTTAGGAGACAAATTTAAATTGGGTTCTTTCGACTCTACCTACTAAATTTTTGTATTGTTCTTGAAAAGATCTGGTCTATTGAGGTACTGTCTATAGATATAAAGAACTTGACAGAAGTATTTGAATAAGAGATTTGATAGTCAGGTAGTTCTATAATTGGCTTTTATAAAGTTAATTTGTAAAAGCTAAGATCACAGAACTAGACAGGTTTCACTTTACAACACTCATATTTCACTCTTATCTTCCAGATCATCACTACCCTTCCCTCACTATTTCAAAATTAAAACGTAAGACAGAGTGCTTTATTGACCTTTGTTGATAAATTAAATTCACTAGATACCACAGTGTGCATTATACAGGCATCACTAAAGCACTCATAACTTAAATCCTTACTCTATTTTAGTCTTTATTTTATATATTACTCTAATAAATAGAAATTCCAAATAGAGTGAAATAAGTATCTCTCCACACACGCACACACACACTGTGATTTTTTAACAAACATAAGGCTCAGTAGTACTTCTCTTTAATATTTTAGATTGTTGGTGATCATATCTTTACTGATGTTTAATTCCCTAGGAAGGATGGGCTTTTTAATAAATAAATAAACAAACAAATAAATAAATAAATAAAGCTAAAGCTGGTAAGATGAGTTTTATATGCATTTTATCCAAAATTAAAGATCATTTCATTTTCTACCCTAAGCAACTCAATATAGAAGAGCAGTTTCTAACAACAAAGAAGTGGGGGTAATATAGCTAGTCAAAGGAAGTATCTACAAAGAGCACATGCTGGTAGAGCATCTGAAAAATATTGAACTTAGAAAGCAAACGGAACAACACATTGATCTGGGAAGAAAAAAGGGTCAGCGAGAGCCATAAAAAACAGCTCGAGAGGAGACTTAGCAATAAAGAAGGGCACATCTTACTGACAGAATTGAAGGAAGATTGAAAATGTGAAAGTACAGAAATATTTTAAGGTGAAATTGCCAGGCAGTCTATATTTAAAAGTATAAGGCAAGGTCATCAGTAAATAATAAAGTATGAGTGTTTTAAGGAAAGCATTGACTTGGAGAAAAGCACTAAACTGGGTGGATTTTAGTTCCAGATAAGCATCTAAACAGTGAGAATTTTAGAAATCACTATATACTACAGAAACACAGTTTTCTCATACTTAAAATAAAAAGCAGCGATAGCCACATTCCAGCAATAGGATTGTTGCAAAGATCCACTGGGGAGCTTGTTAAACAGCACATGCTCTTGAATGCTCCTCCCAGAGGGACTCGGTTTAAAGAAACACCAGATTTGGGATCCACTGGATCAGACAACTGTTAGGGTCTAAATAGCCAGTATACTTCCTAAGATATGTTCTATTAAAAAACTACAGAATCATGGAAAATTTCAAGTCACACTGAGAACAACAGAATATGGTAAGCTTCTCTTATTAGAAAATAAATAAAACTGAACTGTGGCTCTCTTGTATACTGTATTTTTGTGAATCCCTCCTATATAGCAAACATGTTATCTAATCCATTGGTCTAGAAAATACTCTTGAATCTTTTCTGTCATTCCACCTCCCTCATCAACACCAAACATCCACATAGAATCAGTGACCAAATCCTGCTAATTCTATCCATTTATCTCTCAAATCTTTCCTGCCCCCAATCCACAAGCTAATGCCCAGTTTCTGTACTCACAATCTCTTGTTAGGACTATGGGGATAATCTTCTAGCACTCTTCTCCACCTCCAGTCTCACATCTCTAATCCATTCTCTATACTACCAAAACAACAATCTTTCCAGTCATCACAAACGCTTGCTTAAAATATCTTAGTAGCTCCCAGTTTCCTACAGGGCAGAGCTTCCTCTGGGTAGAGTTTTCACACTGTGAAAAGTGATCTAATGATGTGTCAGAAAAGCAATTTACTTGTTCAAAACCAGCATTTTAAATAAAATAAAATGAAATATACTAAAAAGAATAGGTTAAAACGTGTTAGTATGTATTACCTAGTAAGATGCAATATTTGGTGAAATTTTAATTTTTTGTGTTTATGCTTGTATAATATAAAAAGTATTTTACTATGAATTGTGTTTTAAAAAGTTTGAAAAGCACTTCCGTAGATCATACAGATCCCTTTATAGTCTTACTTTCGCCTATTTTTCTACCCTAAAACTCCAAAGTTTCAGCCAATAAATGAATAAGCAGTAGAACGAATAAGCCATACTGTTTTTCACCTTGGGACAATATCATAATATTACCCAGATGAAATATTTCCCCTCACACTTGGAAAATTACTACTCATTTTTCAATATGCATCTTCTGCTTCCATATACTCTCCTCTTTGTGATCCCTATTACTCCATCTCCCACTGGCTGCACTGAACTGGTCTGAAATAGTTTTGTGATGCAGATCTCCAAGAGTATGAGGTAGGCAATAGACGGTTATTCCCAGTAACCTGAAACTAATAAGGCACAAGCAAGCTCTCCCACCAAATTCCCCCAAGAATTCATCAAACAGTCACATAACTTTTATGAGCTCAGAAAATCCTCTTTCCTTTCTTTTGCTTAGAGCAAATTCTACAATATTCAAGTTGCATAAAAGGGAGACCAAGCCTCATCTGAACTGGTTTGTTTGCAATCAAGCCTAGAGAGCAATGCCTCAGTGTATAGAACATATATTAATTAGACTGGCTAAATTCTTATGCCTATTAATGCAAATTAGAAGGATGTCTCCAAAAATCCTTTGTCTAGACAATGTAGTTCCAATATTATTAATTATACCAATGAGGACCCATATCTAACAATAATTAGCTAATAAACCATTAATTTTGCAAATGAAAACCAATTATAGTTATGCAAAAGAGCTAAACCTCTTGTGTTGATCAAGTTAAAGATAGTCAAGGCTTGTAGCTGTCTCTAGAGTGATATTTCAGATTAAAATGTATGTGACTACTCTGGATAGTGAATTTCAGATTGGAGAATTCCTAAATTCTAATTTGAACTGTTATTTACCTGATATCACCCTGTCTATGATTGAAGTATTTTAAATGATAACCATTATTATACCAAAATAATTATAATTAATATGCCTTGGCTGTTGGGAGTCAATCATGATATATTTTAAAAATTAATTCAGTTTATAAGTACACTAGTAATGATGAGTATGAAAGTCCAAAGTGAGTGAGTGAGTGAGTGTGTGTGTGTGTGTGTGTGTGTGTGTGTGTGTGTGTATGAGAGAGAGATCTGTTCGTTTGAGTATGTTGCTACTAAAGAGAACATGGCATAAGGTTCACATAACAAACCAAGCTAAACAGTAAAAGAAAAATACTCCTCTGAAGAGAACTTAATACTATTAAAGCCTGTAGTTCATGTCCAGGCAAATTAAATAATTCTTTTTTCTATATTGCCCAAGCATCAAGCATATTTTACTATTGCAGGTATTGTAATTGGAACAGAATGTTTGAATACACTTCTCTCCCCACATTTGAATAAGCTTTCCACAGTATAAATGTCAGAATACCAAAGTGACCGAATCCTTCACTTCCATGTACAGAATTAAGTTTCCAAGAAATTCTTTCCTTTATCCTGGTAGACCCATAAGACCAAGGAAATTTGTTAAGAAGGGGTCAGGGACCATGAAAAGAAGTGACTAGTGAATAAATTGCTTTAGAGAAAGTTGTTACCCTAATCATAGTTCCTATCCTTCCTTTTTAGGGAAGGGGAAGAGGAAGTAACCTATGGAAAATGCCAAGGTTATGTGCCTAACTTAGGAAAAGAAAACAGACAGTGGACTGAGGACTTCCAGAAGCAAGGGAAGGATAGACTACCTGCCTCAGTGGTGGAACCAGAGAATGAGGGCTGCTGGACTGAGTTAGGGAAATATAATTAAAAACAAAATATCCTCCCAGCCCAGAAATCATTTCCACAAAAGAGAAAATAAAACAATTCTATTATTGAATAAAGATTAAACCAGAATTTAATGAAGCCCATTAAGGCAATCCACTAAAGAGGCTGCAAAGACAGAAAGGAATCTCAACTTTTCACATAGCCAATGAGATACAACGCATTGCACACATGATGTGAAGATAAACAATAACTAGTCCTCAAATGTGAGGACTTGACAGCAACATTCATCACACATAGTTCACCCTATATTCACCTGATAATTGGGGTAACCCTCTGTGTTAGCTAGTTGGCTTTATCCAAAAGAAAAGTAAACTTTCATATCTTTATGACAGAAGTTAGTTTTGCAACTTGGTGCTAGGTGGCACTATCCTGCCACTGGGAGATAGAGGTGCTATCTTCCTCGATCATGTATCAAAGAGATAGCCCCCAGGTCCTTGAGAAAGACATTTCTAGGTTCTAAAGCTGGCTTATTTAGTCTTTAAAAATAATTTGCATACATCTCAAAGGGACAGAAAAAGAATTTACAATTACAACTTTTCCAAAAAAAATATTCTGAAAGAAAAAGAGGGAGGGTCTATTTCTCTTTCGGCACCAGGGAAAATTATTATTATTTCTTTCTGTTTATATGTATATTTACCCTTATAACTGAAATAAGCCTGCTTGCCTAAAATCTGCTGGGACAAGGGATGGGTGAATATTTCCTGCTGATTAGATGTCAAGAGAGAAAAATCCATGTGGGGTTGGTCAATTGTCCTGTCCTATAGGGTGTGAAAGGACAATTACAATGGAGTCGGTATTGCTAAGAGCTAAATTGGAGCTGAGAAGCCAGGGAGAAAGTATAATTTATGTACATCTCAGCCCAGTGGAATGTGACCTTTGACCACGTTGTCTTAAAGCAGGCATTCAGAACACCTGACAACATTTCAGAAACTCAAGATATTTATAAAACCCTTACACTAAAATAATTTGTGACAACCTATCCCTTAAGGACAAATATTTCCCTTCTTTGTCAGAATTGATCATAATTCTTGCCAGACAACTTTAACAACCTTGTGGTTCTTGCCTTTATAAGCCCCTAACTCATTCTCTTCCCTGGAACACTTTTAGTTTTACCTGAATCTGTCTCCCGAATTGCAATTCTTAGGACCCCAAATAAAGCTCTTTGTTCTTTGCAGCCTTGATACTGATTATTGTTTAACAAGGGTCCAGTGGGGAGAGAGGGGCCTCAGCAGAAACGCCTGAAAGTCTCACACTTGATGCCCAGTAGCTGTGGAAGAAGCCCCCAAAGGCACCCAAATTAGCGGTGCTTCTGCCCACCTCAAGGAAGCATTGAAGAGAAGGCCCAACAAGAAATATATGAAGAGCACAAACAAATAGGCTTCTCTCACCTAACAGGCCCATCCAGGGAGGCCACTTAAAATATATGTAAGGCCCAAGGAAGTGAAACTAGCCAGCTACATAGGAGCATCCTATCCTCTTACTTTTCCTTCCTCCTTAGGTTCTGAACCTAGCAAGGAGCACACTGGTTGCTAATGACTGGAGATGAGGTCTGAGAGACAGGATAGAAAGCACCATCTCCCCTACTGCAAATGCCCAGCCTGAGGCAGGCCTGAAAAGAGAGGGAGATTTCCTGCTCCTAAGATGTATGGGAAACTCCTGGAGGGTACAACTATCTTTGCATATATGTTTGTTTTCCTGATTATAAATTTAATCTGTATTCATTACATAAAATACAAAAAAGTAGGAAGAGAGAAATGAGGGAAAAAGATAGCAGAAATTATCCCCCTGTAATGAAGCATTTAGTATATAAAATGAAATTTTATCTCTAGTATCTATGAAGTTATATGGCCTGCTACCCTTCAATAGCCAAGAGTATATGCATTGGGCTTTTAATACTAAGCTCAGCCATTTAATAGGTATGACATTGGACAAGTTATTTTACCTCTCTGTTCCTCAATTTTCTTAAATATAAAATGAGGCTAAAAATAACCTACGTAATTGAGATGTGGTGAAGATTAGTAGCAGATATTTAACATAGACCATTTATCACAAGCCTGACATATAATATATAATTCAAATTGTAAGTTAGTGTTCTTAAAAACCCACAGAGTTCTCCCAATACTTGAATAGTTATGGACTAATGAAAATTAAAAGCGCTTGCTAAGAAAGAAGATGTTAAATGTTCTCACAACACATACACACAATGATAGTTATGAGAGGTGATGGAGGTGTTAACTAACCTTACTATAGTAATCATTTCATATTATAAATATTTATCAAATCATCATGTTGTACACCTTAAATTTATACAATGTTGTATGTCAATCATATCTTAATAAAGCTGGAAAAATAAAAAAGAAAATGAAAAGTGTAAACCAGCCCCAATCCCTGAATGTGGATTTACTATAAATTTCAAATTGGCCTTTCCTGAAATGTCTGCCATGGTTTGTGTGCTGAATAACATTCATGTATATATACTTTGTGATCATCTCTGATTATTTCCTTTGGATAATTTATAATAAATAAAATAACTATGCCAAAGGATAACAGAATGATAATGGAATTTCCAAAAAATTAAAGAAACAATACTGTTTTTAATCTCTTTTTTCTTCCATTTTGCACGAGACCTGACACATAATGGTCACTGATTAAAAACTGAAAATATAATAATCTAAAACATGAATATAAGAATGAGTGAATTAATAAATGATTGTATGAATAAATGAGGTAGATATATAAATTATTGTCTTTCTCAGGACACTGTTTTTTATGCAATGCAGTTTCGATTTTCTGATAGCTGGGATAAAGTAGTCTTATTGTATTTAGATATGAGCAGGTTTTAAGCAAAATTTTGCTAAAATCTTTGAATTAGACATAATACTTAGTAAACTATTCATATCATAATAAATATAAAGCTCCCTTTTAAGGAATCTTGAACAGAGCAAGTCCATGCAACATTAAACCTTACTGTAGAGCTTTCTGGAAGTGGCGTAATAATTCTGTTTACAGAAAGGAATGGAGCTTTAGTTTTGTTTCATTACAGAATTAGCAGTTTCACTAATGACTAGGAAATTGTTCTTGCTGCATGTGAGTGCAAACATTGTAAAACAAGAATGATTGTTTAGTTCAGAGGTTCCCAAAGTTTTTTGCACATTAGCATCACTTTGGAATCTTTTAAAAATTTCAAAGCTCAATCCCCACCCCAGACCAATTAAATCACAGTCTCTACCCCAGGCCAATTAAGTCATAATCTCTGGGGGTGAAACAGAGACATTCACTTGTTTCTTTTTTCTTTTCTTCTTCTTCTTTTTTTTTTTTTTTTGTATTTTACTTTTACTGAGGCATATAGGCAAGTTAGGGAACCAATGGCTTAGCATATGGTTCAAGTTTCTGGCTTACATTAGTAAGAGCAGGCACTCTGCAGTAATTTTAATACTCTACCATGCACCATTAAAGCTTTATTTTCATGTGTCCTAAATCTGCTATGGAGAAAAATATATCCTTGGAAATCCTAATGTGCATATTTATTATATTTTTACAATTGCTCTAGCAAGTGGCAAAAGTGTATTTATCTGTCATGGAAATAACCACATCTGACTAGATATGCAAATAGTATATTTACAACCATTTAGCTTCATGTTATAATACTGTATAAATAAACCCCATGAATATTGTTAAGTAGTCCAGCTTACAAGGTTTTTTAATGTAACCTCAGATTACTTTTTGAGAAAACAGAAGCTTTTACATCTCTTAAGACTTCAAATTATATTTGTAATAAAGAAGAACCTAAGCTTCTTTACCATCATTCTCATAATACCTCTGCATCTCAAATTCTCACCACATCTTAAATGAAAAAATAACAATCATCAAAAAAATGATGTTCTTACTCCATAGATATATTCTTAGATTAACAAATATCTCAAGGGAACATAAAGAAAAGACAAATACAATTATGCTTGTTTACACAGGAAACATTTTCTGAGAATCACCTTCCTCCATTTGCTGGAGGCAATTTCATTTCCCCCCAGAATCTAAGCAGAGAAAAGTGGAGAGGCAGGGGAGATAGGGCAATTCTGTCTTGGGTATGGTTTCTTTTTCTCTTGTTTGGCAGATGCTAGAGCTCACATCCCTGGGTGGGTCTAGAAGGTGGTTAAAGCTGATACCCTGCCGTTTAGTGCACTATTGGTGGCTGTTCAGGGTTCCCTGCTGGACCCCTCTCTTCTCAGTTGCAATGATGTAAGTGGAAGTATTTGGTGGCTCCTTTTTCAATCCACAGAAAATCATCTTTATGTTGAGGACTGCTATCAATTACCAGGGGTCCTAAGAGATGAGAGCCAAGATTACCACACACTCCATATGGATGTGTCTGGTCCATGGGAAACAAGTCCCATGAGTTAATAATCTCCAGGAATTTTGGTAAGTGTCAATACAGCATCCACTCTCAACCCTCTTACCATGAAAGCTAGTTAGCCAACACTTTTCTTACCCTCTAAGTTTCCATGGGCCACATCCCAGGCCTGCTTCTTGATAGAGATGCAAAGAACAATTTCTCTGAACTTTTTTCTTTGTAAAATTTGTGTATGCAGAGAAGTGATTTTCATATACTCACTTAGGTACCTTGCATTTATTTTCTCATGCTTCAGTCAAAACTGAGTCCTATTCTAATACCTTGCTAGTTATATTGCTGTGATTATATGTTCTCTCCCTAAGTCTTTTATGGAACAAGTTATCAAAAATTGTAAATCTACATACTTACGCTACATGTAAATAATCAAATTTGGAGCTGCAAAGCCTATTATGACTTTATTGATCTGTGCTCTTGAGGTCAGGAACGTAGATATGTAGTAAAGAGCTATTAAGTGCTAATAAAAACAAAAGGAGAATGTACAGAACATACAATATGTTCATCTCCCAATTGCTGGAAACATATTCTGCTCTCCTGATGTTCTCAGGAGTAACATCTCCTGATGTTACTTGGAACCTATTTATAGTAATAGCTCCACATAAGTCAACACAAGCATTAAAAACAAATAATTAAAATGCCATTTCAAGATAAAATAACTCCTGGTATTCTAGGGGTTATCTTTAACTATTCTCCTTAGACATTTTCTAATGGAAATGTAATTATAATACATGGAAAGCAAAGAAATAAATCTCCATGGTCAGTCACTTATATTGAAATCAATAACTACAACATCTTGTCTTTTAAAAAATGTTCCTTTTGGTCTAATTTAATTGGCCATTTGCCATTTCATAACATATATCTATTTGACATATGGTGGTCATATTTCCTGATCCTTAAAATGCTAAGGTTCAATATCTGTGTATTCAGTAATAACTAAACAAAAAGTTTTAGAGGTTGCTAAGTCAATAAATTTTTATATTTATAAATTTGTAATAACAATAATGGCTAACATTTGCCAAGGATTTGCTCTAGGCCAGGTACTATGCTAAAGGATTTGCTTGCATGTTGACTTTCAATTTTACATAACCCTACAGAGCTAGTTATAATAATCATCCCCATTATGCAAGTTAACAGACGAAGGCCCAAAAGCTTCATAATTTCCCAAGGTCACAGCCAATAAATACCTGGGTTCTATCCCTGGTAGGATAAGTTCAGAACCATGTTCTTAGCCACCACAACTTACCACTCACTCTTATTTCCACTGTAGCACAGGCATCCCCATTCAAACTGGAATTTTTATCTAATTAAATGTTACACCTGTATTCAATACTTTCATTTGCATATTACTGTTACTTATTGTGGAATCAGATTTGGAAAAATTTTGTACTGTTGAACTACCTACAATATTGTTCCATAGACTATATATCTTTTGGTTAAAAATAAAAAGTGATATTCATCTATATGTGCTATCTAGATGGTATTTATCTGTGTATACCCTCATGACACGTGCCAATGAGTGAAAATATCATTTAATGGAAAGGGCATGTGTTCAACTTGGTTAAAAGCGCCCAACATACCACCTGCACTATAAATGTATAATACATGTTGAAGGGATGGGTGAATGAATGAATGAATGAATGAATGTCTTGGGCTACATAAGAGTCAACTAATACAATTAATAAGTGTATATATGAGATTGTGTTTGTGTGTGTATTTTGATATTTCAACAATTATATACAATCTTAAATTTGTTTTTCATTACTCCTTTAATGAAAAGATGCTCATTTGACTTAAAAGGAAATAACTGTGGACATAGCTCATAATTCCTTTCTTTAGCACCATAGTTCATAATTCCTTTCTTTAGCACCCAGAGAACAGATTTCCCACTGGCTAGAATGCAAATTATCAACAGGATTAGAGCTGTCCCTAATGCAAGAAAATAATCATGGTGTATACTAACAAGTGGAAAATTTAAAAAAAAACAAACAGCTGAAGTGGGGTAGGGAGATAAGAAACTTTAGTGTCAAAAAATGCTTCTTTCTGTAGTGATTAAAATATTCCCAGTTTATATTCAATCTATGATTGATTCTGTTTCACTTGAAAGAAATTTACCGTACCCAAAGGGAGAACTGTAAGATTACCATTCTCACTACAATCAAAACATTAGGAATGAAAATCCCATCCACTGGCATAATAAATATTTCAATAATATATAATATATCCATATCAGTAATGCTGCTGTAAGTTGTCATTGATAACAGAACTATTTCAAAGTTTAATTTCAACACTGCTTATGGCCTAGCATTTCAAATCAGACATCTAAGGATCCCTGACTCCTGCATCATTAAATACAGATTCAATTCCAGAAAGTACATTGATATTATTTTACTATTCTGAACGTATTTTAGACAGAGTGTGACGTTATTGGCATGGGTTTTATAGTTTCTTATCCCTCTCATATGTTCTGTAAGAAGAATAGTATACTATGAGGATGACTACAAAGAATGGTTTTGGTATTTGTTTATAAATCTCTAACAAAATTATTGCTTTATTGGTATGATTAGTGGTTCTATTAAGATATAAAATAGATTCATTTATTTTTCTAGGGAAAAAAAATACATAACTACAAAATTAAGATGAAGATAGCAGGAGTAGGGGCTTATTGAAAGATTTAGAAAACTTGAAATATGAGTGATTTACCAAAACATTTAACAACAATCCCTTAAAGGCCACATTGAACATCAGTAAGCCAATGGGCTTTAGAAATGCTGTTCAGGAGAAACACAAGTTTAAGAATGTCATTTACATCATCATTTACTTGAATACTTTTCCATTGTCCTCAGAAAAACATCTGACAAGTGTTATGCTCACAGAGCAAGTCAACATCTACTAACATTTACTGATGTTAGAATTGTGAAATGGTGAAACTACTTTTTGTGTCAAAAAAGGACGACTGGGGCGAAGACAAAGGCTTCTCATCAAAATTATATTAGATTCACATAAGCCAGCAGCTGACTGCAGTACTTTGAATATGCTTTTCTGGTTGCTGAAGGTGTGAAAATGAGCCAGAGTGTGAAAAGTGCAACTTTTAGCTGGGATTTTTCAATAGCAAAGATTCTGAAATGTAAGAGCAGAAGTGTGTATTCCATTGCTGGTGTTGATAATGTTGAATATTCTCTACACGTGAATGAAGCAGTAAAGAGCTGGTCCCCTAAATCTATTTTAATTCCTTCTCCAATAAGCTAACATTTAACTTGAACCTGGCAAAGTAAATCATTCCAAATTCAAATGCCCCTCTTCACTTTGCATAGGCACACAGAGATGGAGTAGCAACTAATGTTCATTTTGAGAATAGAACTGGGCACAGCTGTTCCAGTCAGACTTTTTGCAAGAAGATAAAATAAACTGTACATAAAGAGCTGGGCTGGATTTTACTGTTATGCCCAAGAAATTAACATCTGGCTCAGAGCCTAAAATAATCATTTATGGATTACAGAAAATGGCATTTCACGTTGCATCAGCTAAAATGTCATAAACATTTTAAATTACCAAAAGCAGAAAAAAAGGAAACAAATAAAATTGTAGAAATAAAACAACTCCATTGAGGAGAGACAAATACTGCTCAAATAATGCTCTAGGATTCTTTTCTCAAATGGATACTTTTCCAGCTTCAGTAAGTAACCTGATATATGGTGGCATGTGTTTCACATGGATTAGCAACACATGCAAATTTAACAAACCCAGTCTATCTGATGAGCGAACAGTCTAATGTATACAGGCATCAACTATCAGTTATGAGAAGTAAGAATATGTATAAAGCAAATATTAAACCATACATCTTCATAGTTGAATCAGCATGAAGAGTAATTATGTTGACTTTCTCATGTTAACATATTTTTAAGAATCTCTATCTTTGGCATTCAGATAGAGTGAATCATTTCACTCTATCAAGAGCATATAGAATAGCCTTATTCAGTTAAGGACTTGTGTACAAGGTAGAGGAGGAAACACGAGATGACTCCAACTATCACCACTGATATTTAACCTTTTAAATAATATAGAACTTCCTGAATGAAGAGTATATTAAATACTTACCTTCAACCACTAATGCTTAATCAAATCTCACTAACTGCAATAGTGTTTACTTGGCAATTTTAATGACTCAGACTAAACTTTGAGATCAGGGAAAAACTTCTAAATAGCCAAACTGATATTTTTAAGTTTGCTTCATTTTAACTGCTTCCTATAAAAGAATGACACCAGCGTTTCCAAATTAAGAGTACATTACAAAGGGAGTTCTATTCTTAAAAGGAAGTTTCCTAACAGCAGATTAAGAAGAAGAAAAAAAAGGACAAATTACACTCTGACACTAAGAATAAAGACATAAATAAATAGTTACTTATTTTGGCGGGGGGGGTTGTCTGGCGCAGCTGCACTGTTCAGACCTCGGAGCTTGGCTCCAAATCACAGTGCCGGGCGATTTAAAATAAAATCAATAAGTAACTAACTAAAAGTAATTTTAAAATATTACCCCTTTGTGGTACACTAATGTTCTGGCTACCTGCCTCAATAGCCCTTGAGAATCTGTTTATAAAGAAGAGTAGATTAGATATACAGATTGGAGATTAATTACAGATGAATTCATTTAACAATCTTTTCTTAAGAGGCTATCATGTGACAGGCACTGTAAAAAGGGCCAGAACAACACAATGACTAAGGCCAAATAGACCTAAGGCATATCCTTGAGGAATCAAAATTAAGAAATTACAATGGATTTCCACCACGTGTAGGAAAACAGAAGTCAGACTCCTCAACTGGTGGTTTAGAAAGTAGAATCTCAGGATGGGGAAAGGCTCCTGGTCAGTGACTCTAATTCAGTCTCTCAAATTTTATCTCCTTGTGTTTCTCACAATCTGCTTCCTCCACAAAATGCTTCCAGAATACAGCTCTGGCTCAAGTAGGTAAAAAAAAGCCCCCCTCACTTGGTCTCTTGGTACAGCTGAGACAAACTGGGGTTTTAAAAAGTCTTTTCTAAATATTAATTAAGGACTACTTGGGAAAGAACATGAAGAATAAACACATATATTTAGTCCAAAAGACATTCCTAGGACAAAACTTGTCGTTTGGTGAGGAGCTATAAATCAGAGATTACCACGATCCTCTCCTCAGGTTTGATCATTTTGCCACTGGCAAAGCCCATTAACAATTCCCAGGAAACAGAAATAGAATATGGGTAATAAAATAAAGTCTAACCTTTTTTTTTTCTTTTCTTCTGTGTTTAGTCTAGTTTCACTTGAGGGCTCGCACCCGGCACTCCTCACCAAAGCTCCCATGCGAAAAGACTGCGCTGACACCTCAGCTACGCGCGTGTGCGCAGAAGCCGCGCGCCTGACGCTGTGATTCAAGATGGCGGCGGTGGGCCGTGTGCAGAGACGCCGCGCGCTCGGCACTGCGATTTGAAGCCACGCCCCGAGCTGTGAACGGTGCACCCGCGCCAGACCCTAGAGAACACTCCCCCCTCCCTCCCCCGTCTCTCACAAGAACGCAGTAAAGCGGCCCCGCCCACGGCCGGCTGGGGAGAGCATGTTCTCTAGAGCTGAGCTCGTAGGTCTCCATTCTCTGATTCAAAGAATAAAGCTTTCCTTTGCTTCGGAACCGAACTCGGTCTTGTTCTATTAGTTCGAATGACACTGGGCAGAGTGAAAAAGTATTCGTAGTTTTCGGCAAGACAAGAAAAATTTAAACATAAATTTTCTCTGTCCTTTAGCCGCCTCTCTCCTCTCTACTGTGCAGTGTATATCTGCATTATACATAGACCAAACCTCCCCATCAGCAGAAATACTTGCTCAACCATAAAGAGCAACTTTCTCCTAGCATCAAGACAACCCCTTGAAAGATAACATACCTTCTTGATCTTGTAAGGAGTCACGATGACCCACTACTTTGTATTTGCAGATATGGATTGTGTAAACTGTCATTTAATGTACTGCCCTCTGTCTCAAGAAACTTATATAACTGTGCTTTGACTTCTAAAGGGTGGAATAATTCTGGGAGATTTCTGAGAGATAGATTTTCTAATAAATTGGACTTCATAAAAATTATAACACTTGTAGTTCAACAAATACCATGAGAAAAAAAGGAGAGAGAGAAGACAAGACCAGGGTGGGAGAACATATTTTTATATCATATGTCTTGTAAGGGTCTTTTATCCAGGGTATACAAAGAATTCTTACACCAATTAAAAATTCTATTTTAATAGAATTTTCACCAAAGAAGATATAAGAAAGGCTACTAAGGATATTTTAAAAATGTTAATCATTAGGGAAATGTAAATTAAAACTACAATGAGGCTTCCCTGGTGGTGCAGTGATTAAGAATCTGCCTGCCACATATAAACAATGGAATATTACTAAGCCATAGAAAGAAAAGAAATTGAGTTATTTGTATTGAAGTGGATGGACCTAGAGTCATACAGAGTAAGTCAGAAAGAGAAAAACAAATACTGTATGCTAACACATATATATGGAATCTAAACAAACAAACAAAAAAATGGTTCTGAAGAGCCTAGGGGCAGGACAGGAATAAAGACACAGATGTAGAGAATGGACTTGAGGACATGGAAGGGGGAAGGGTAAGCTGGGACGAAGTGAGAGAGTGGCATGGACTTACATACACTACCAAATGTAAAATCAATAGCTAGTGGGAAGCAGCCACATAGCACAGGGAGATCAACTCAGTGCTTTGTGACCACCTAGAGGGGTGGGATAGGGAGGGTGGGAGGGAGAAGCAAGAGGGAGAAGATATGGGTATATATGTATATGTATGGCTGATTCACTTTGTTATAAAGCAGAAACTAACACACCATTGTAGAGCAATTATACTCCAATAAAGATGTCAAAAAAAAAGAATCTGCCTGCCAATGCAGGGGACACGGGTTCGAGCCCTGGTCTGGGAAGATCCCCCATGCTGCGGAGCAACTAAGCCCGTGTGCCACAACTACTGAGCCTTCACACCACAACTACTGAAGCCTGCATGCCTAGAGCACGTGCTCCGCAACAAGAGAAGACACTGCAATGAGAAGCCCGCACACCCTAACCAAGAGTAGTCCCCACTCCCCGCAACTAGAGAAAGCCCACATGCAACAACAAAGACCAAACACAGCCGTAAATAAATAAATAAATTTATTTTTTAAAAAAACTACAATGAGAATCTTCACCCACTAAAACTGATATAATCAGCAAGACAAGTGCTGTTGAGGATGTGGAGAAACAGGAATTCATACACTGCTAGTGGAAATTTAAAATGTTACAGATATTTTGGAAAATATTTTATCTGCTTTATAAAAAAGTTAAAAATAAATTTACCATATGACAAGCAATCCTATTCCTAGGAATCTACCTGATAGAAATGAAAATATATGTTCACACAGCAACATCTACATGACTATGCATAGCAGCATTATTCAAAATAACCCCAAACTGGGAACAAAATGTCCATCATTTGGTGAATGGATAAACAAAATGTGGTATATCATACAATGGGATACTATTTAGCAATTAAAAAGGAGTAAACTACTGATACATGCTGCAATATAAATGAAACAAACATTGTGCCAAGTGAAAGAAGCCAGAAGAAAAAGATGAGATATTTTATGATTCCATTTGTATAGAATGTCCAGAAAAGGCAAATCCATACACAGAAAATAAATCAGTGGTTTTCTGGCACTAGGGATGTGAGCAGGGATTGGCCACAAATGGTCAGAAAATATATTTTGGGGGTGATGCTAATATTCTAAAACTGGATTGTGGTGATGGGTGTACAACTCTGTTACTAAAATCATTGTAGTGTACATATAAAATGGGTGAATATTTTATGGTATGGATCATACCTTAAAAAACTATTTAAAAAGACACATTCCTGATCTTCCATAATTAATTTTGTCTCACAGTTTGAAGCCTCATATTAATTCAGTTACCATCTGGGTTGGTTCTCTTTTAGCCCTGAAGGATTTCAGGAACTTGTTGCTTTATTTCTTAGCTCCCTTTCACTCTCCTCATGGAAAGACCTACCACACAAGGTCTTAGGCAGAAGCAATCTGTTAGTAATATGCAAAATGATTATGAAAAGATCAAGAGATGAGGTTTTTCTGTTTGTTTGTTTTATTTTTTGCTTTTGTTTGTTTTTTTTCCCAAAGGTTTACTTAGAGGGTTCTTAGTTTGGGTTTACATTCTGAAACACATGCCATTTCTTCATTTGATGGACACCATGAATGATTTCACTTTCAGAGATCCAAATGGCAACGTATGAGAATTGTCTTTTCCCTCAGCTTAAGTGCAAATAAAATATGAAAACAAGAGTTATATTTGGTAGCAGAAGAGTCACTCCTCCCTCACAAGGATACAGACATATAAATGAACAGTTATAATCAAATAAACAGGGAAAGTGCTGTGGGATATCAGAGGAGGGAGCTGAGCAAGACAGTGGACAGTCATACTGGGTCATGAAAATCACGTGGGAGTTGCCCAGTGTGTGAATGGTGGAAAAAAGCATTCTGAGCTGTGGAAAATTTAAAAACAGAAACCTCAATTAAATAAAGTTGGGAGGCCAGAATGGGGAGCTTTCACACCCTGTGACCACAGCAGAGCCCAACATAAAGGAGAAAAACTTGTCTTCTTTCCTAGCAAGGACTCAGCCAGTGAAAAGCCATGGACTCTGTTTATATAGCCCTACCAACTTCCTCTTCCTCTCCGTAAGAGTTCTTCTTCCTTTGCCATGTCAGATACTTGTACATGGGTCACCATTGTTGCAGACCCCAAATACAATTCTCTGTTGATCCCAAATAAACCCATCTTTGCTGAAGAAATATCTGGCAGTCTATTTGTATCAGGTCAACAAAGCAAAGTAGATGGGATGTATAAAAGGTTAGTGGAGTTGCTTCTGTTTTTAAAAACAAATGTTCAATAAATATTTGCTATAATGAAATGCATTTAGTAAACTGAGGAATTTAATGTAGCTAGGATCTGACGCATCTTTGAAAGACTAATGGAAAATAAAAATTGAGAGGTTGGAGTCAGACTCTTAAGGGTCTTGCACATCTTATAAGAAATGTGGACTTTATTCTTTAGTCAATGTTAAAAAATAAGAGTTTTAATTTTTTGTTTGTTTGTTTTAAATGGATAAATGGTGAATTGATTTCACGAACAATCACTTTAGGGTTTTATAAAGAAATTTTGGCATGGGGAGAAACACAGCAGACTAAAGACTTAGGAGGCTGCTGATACACTGCTGCTGAGGCACCCCGTATTATTAACAAATAGAGTTAATTAAGAGAAGTACAGATCAATAGCCACTTTTTTTTTTAAAGTACACTGCCTTCAGAATGCATTATTTAAGAAAGCAAAAGTACCTATAATGTATTTGAGTTATTTCCATAATACTTTTATAATAATTTTCCATGAAAAAATAGCTTTTACAATCTTAAATTTCTATACCCATTGGCAAAAAAGTGAGAATCCTTATTACTTCGCATTCAAAACATGACATTAAACAGAATTTACATACACATCACATGTATATTCACAAACATGGAAATGGTAGATAAATCTATGAAAACATAGAAATAAAGGTAAAGTAATATGCAAGACAGTTAAACAGTAAATTATGAATATCCTTACACAGGTTGATTTGCAAAATATAGAATCTGTGTGTTTCTGAACAAGGTTATAATTAATATTTAGTAATTATTATGTTTTGACATGTTTTGATCTATTACGTATACGTCTTCCAGGAGCTTACAATATATTGCTTGAGGCCAGAAAGAAAGGGGTCACGTAGAGATAGAGTCAGCGCCACCTCCAAAGTCACTTTCTAGTTTCATGCAAGCCATTTCAACACTCAATAATTTCTTAGAGTGGCCATGGACTGTTCCCTGCTTTGTGAATTTTTAGCAACTTACATTGCTTTTAAATTAAATGATGGCAGTGGGAGCATTCATATGATTTGGATTATTGTTTCCAACAAGATGAGCCTACCTTAAGTCTCCATCAGTAAGAGATCTTCCCTTCTCTCCTTGTGGGTCTTTTCAGAAGTATAATCTAATTGAAGTTGAATGTTGGTATACCATAAATGCCTAAACATAATTCCTTCTATTGACCAAAGAATATCCATCTTCTCTGGCCATGTCCTATTTTTTGACCAAAGCTATAGGTTTGTCAGTCAGCAATCTTAAAAAGTCACAGCATTAGTCAAAATATAATGAGACCAGAGAAGATGGACAATTCAATATGTTTATTTAGTCAAATTTATTAGGAAATGTTTAGAGTACACGTCTCCCTAACAATGTGTTCCTTGAGGCAACAGTCAATGTCTTTTTGCTGTTTGTTTTTCCCAACTTAGTATGCCCAGCACCAAGCACATACATAGTGTATAGAAAGCCCTCCCCTGAAAGAATGAAAGAACAATTTTTATATAAAAGCATACCATATGTCTTATGCAAAAGGAGTCAGTTCTTTATACAAAATTTCAATGTACTATTTTGATACTATATAAATATTTAAATATGATTTTGCGTGCAATATGGTGATAGAAAATAGGGACTAAATATACTATTTCTCTTTGTTCTCCTGCTGATTTTTTAGCTAAGGGCAAAGTTCTACAAATAAAGATAATTTATTGATGCAGTTGGGTTAGTGTCTTAAAATCAGAAACAAAATAGGTTTTTTCCATGGAAATGAAGTGCTCCAAAACATAAAATAGTCCTTCTGATGTGGTTTACAAAGAGGCTTTAATGATTTCATTCTAATGAGATTTCTGAGTTTATGCTGATATAGGTCATATATAAGTTCTCCGATGTACCTGGACTGTGAATACATTGTTATGGGTAGCTATTTTAGTAAAAATTAGAATCCGAGTATAACTTCTGTGGTTCTCACCATTTCACTATGCAATTGTGCTATAAATTGTTCAGTCTTATTCCAGCTTTCTTTGGTTTCCTTTTTTTTTGCCCCTATGTAATTCTTAGTTTGTGTAAGAAATTCATATAGATATTTTCTTGTCTGAGATGGCACATATCTTTATTTTGTTTGAAGTTCAAAGTAATGCTGGCTTCTGGATTTGAATTATGAGCAAAGGAATTGTTCTTAACTTTCAGTAAGAGAGTCCTGCAGCAGGGTAGCTCAGAACAGAAACATGGAGGTCTGCATTGTGCCTGTGCTTTTTACTGACTAGTTCATTATGTATGAGGACATGTCCCACCTTTGTTAACCAGTCTGCTTACTCTTGCTAAATATCACATTCTTAAAAAGCTTTTGGAATTGAGAGCAACATAAAACTCTGTTGAGATCTGTGAATGTCATCCTTCTGGTTAGAACTGCATACAGATCGGGCAGGAGTAGCAAACTTGCATCCATAATAGCTGTCAGCTAGGATGGTCATTAAGCTTTGTCTGTAGTCAGGATTCCTGTGCCAGATGGCATCTCAGGAACACTAGACAGAGCATGCAAAGCTGCCAAGATTCGTACTGTGCCCTTTTAAGTTAGGGCTGGTGGAGGAATAAAATAAGAAAAGGACCCGTGAGAATAAAACTCCTAGCAGTAGCTTTCCAGCTCCAGGCTATTTAGCTTCTGTACAAAGACAAATCATTCTTATATTTAGAAATGTATATTGCTTGTTAGTATTATAAAAATTATTCAGATTTCCAAAATGTATTTCTCATGACACTGCACTTCAAATGGTGATTTTTTTTCTGACTTTTGTGTCATGTTTAGAAGGTATTTCAAACAACATTTCTGATCAATGTTTTCTTAAAAAGTTTTTCCTTTCTATTATACCTTTATATTTGGAAATTGTATACGCATGAGTTTGCAGTTGAATTTTCTTTCAATAGCTAGCTAATGATTTGGGGACAATTTATTGTAATCCAATTTTCATGCTATTGAAATTTTATGTTTATTACACTAGATTGTCCTACATATTAGGGTCTTTTCTGGGATATTAATTATGAATCAGAGTATAATATGTTCTTTTGCAGGCTAGTACCACACTGTTTTAAACATTATCTTTATGAAGTACATTTTTAAATTAGGAAGAAAAAATCCCTTTTTCTCTTTTTTTAAAAAAATAATACTCATTTTAGCTTTATCTACCTTTGAATTCCTGCAAATACATTTTGGTATTACTTTGTCAGTTTCTTTTAAAAAGATAGCCTGTTTGAATAGTGATAGACATTACACCAAATGAGCATAATAATTTTCTGATGTTGGAAGGAAACAAAGAAACTTGCTATTTGAGGAAAGAATTATTTTTCCAACACGTATTTAGATTGAGATACTTGAGGAAATTAATTTCTCTTTATGAAGATGTTTATATATTTAATTTTTAATAGATGCAATAGTTGAACATACAACTAAATTTACAAAGATAAAAATATCATAAAGGAAATATAACCAAGAGGAATTCATCTGTTCCACTCTACTTCGGCCACCCTTCCCCAATAAAATACACATATTGCAGATTCTGGCTGCACTGGCCTTACAAAATAGCTGTGAATCCTTAAGGGGATTCTACTTGGACTTAAAGGTACTTAGGATTTTCCATGGTGCATTTGGGAAGGTGGCAGGGAGGGTGGTTAAAATCATGGAGAATTAAATTGCTTGGGAGAGCTGTGATGATTTGGAGGGATATTTAATAAAAAGTAGTTTTGAGGGGAGATAAAACCTGAAGGCCAAGGAAGTGAGCTACATGTAGAACTCAAGGGTGACTATTTCCTTGTACAGAGTTGAAATACCTAGTAGCAATGTCTTTGAGACTCAAGGGAAATTCCAGATAATTAACAGTTATAGAACAAATTAATAAATGACAATGAACTTTTACTTTTCCTCCAATTTCTTTCTAAAATAACCACAAAATCTCTTCATCTGTTTTACGTGGGTGGTAATTATGGAGCTACTGAAGGGATATCACAGCAAGGTAAAGGGACAATTGTCTTATTTCATTCATTAGCTCCAGAGTAGTAGAGTCTTACTCAAAGTTTCTGGTAGTGACTAATGGTAAGAAAGGGAACTCAGGAGGAAATTAGCAGAGTTTCCAGGCTTTCCATACAGTGAAGATACATTCAATACATTTTTCATCACACAGGAAATATTTTTAGACTTGCTATGTGCCAACTACTCTGAGTGCTAGGGATAGAGCAGGGAGAAGTATTCACAAAACTACCTGTCCTCATGGAATTAATATACTAGAGTAGGAAAGACTGAAAATTAATAAGCAAAATATATAATGCATCACTTGAAAATTGATATGGGGAGAAACAAAACAGGGAAAAGGGATAAGAAATTCTAAGAAAGTAAGAGGAAGTGAGGTCAGAGAGGGAACAGGCTACTGGCTCGGTGGGCAATTGACAATGACTTTTATTTTGAGTGAGGCATGAACCCACTGGAAAGTTTTGAGCAGGGAAGTGTGATGATCTGAATTTTGTTTTAAAATGATCCCTCCTACTGCTTGGTTAAAAATAGACAGTAGGGGACAGGGCTGGAATCAGAAAATTGGTCAGGAGGGAATATAGGAATTCAAGTAAGAGCTGTTAGAGGCTCAGATAAGGCTGGAAACAATGGAGTGGTGAGAAGTTGTCAGAATTTGAATGTTCTGAAAGTAGAACTGACAGAATTTGGTGAAATACTGTACATGAGGTATATAAATAAAAGGCTTTAAACTAGAGCAATGGAGTTGAAATTAACTGAGAGGGGGAAAACTTGAAAAGCAACAGGTTTTTTTGGAGAGAGTAGAAATCAGAAGACTGGTTTTGCACAAGTTATACTGCAGCTGCCTAGTAGATATCCAAGTAGATATTTTGTGCAGATGGTTTGCATATCTGAGTCTGATTTGTTAGGAGAGGTCCTGGATAGAATCATAAATCTGAAAGTTGTAATTATATAGATGGTATTTAAAGCCACAGACAGGATAAAATCATCAAAGGAGTAACTGTAGATAGAGATGAGGGCTGAGAAATGAACCAGTGACATTATATGATATGTGGCTGGAGGATAAAGTAGATCTAGCAGAAGAACATGAGAAGGAACGTTAGTGGGGTAGGAGAAAGACAAGGAGAGTGAAGTGTCAAGGAAACCAAGTGACTGAGTGACTGAATGAACATCCCTTGTATTAAGTGGCACTGATGGATGGGTAAGATGAAGACTGAAAATTTACCATCAATGATAACAGTATGGGAAACAGCTGCTAAGATTGCTGTTAGTAGAGTGATAAGTTTCAGAGAGAATGGGAGGAGAATAATTAGAAACAGTGATTATAAATAACTGTTTTGAAGAATTTTGCTATGGGCTAGTGCCTAGAAGGGAAAGTGGGGCTAAAAATACTTCTTTTATTATCTGTTTTATTTTAAGATAGGAGAAATAAACATCTGGGACAATCCAGTATAGAAGAAAAAATAGATGATGTGAAGAGTGGAGTGGGGTGATATATTGCTTGAGTAGTGTCCTGTGTAGGTTAGAGGAAATGGGATATAGTACAAAGGTGGGAATTTAGTAAACAACAGAAATTGTAAACCTATATACTGAAGCTGGTATTTGAGCTCTGAAAAGGGAAGGAAAAAATTTAATTGTTTCAAAGAGATTAATACTTTATTTTCTACTTTGCATTTTTGGTCATTGGAGGCATTTTACTGCATTTCATTTGTTTTGTGTTATTTTCATCAGATTTGATATCAAAGTGATGCTCAAATCATAAGCTCAATTTGCAACCTATCCAAATTTTTTGTTTGTTGAAGAATTGTTTCCGTATCACAGCAACGATGGAAAAGCGTTTATATGCAAGAGAGGACAAAGCTTCATTTACCAGTGAAGTAGGAAGTAGGATTATCTCTTGAGAAATAGACTATGTGAAAAATTGAGATACAAATCTAGATAACTACTCTATGCTCATTCAGTACTGATATGCTTAAATATATCTGTCTAGCTTCACCATCTGGAGATTGTCTTTTCACTCTGTGCAAACTCAGTTTGAACACACAACTATATGTGCAAAATGATAGTTTATTTCACCCCAGTAATAATGATTAGACTAGAGGAAAATATTCACTCAAATGGAATCAAAGTTGTTTCCCTAGAATTTAGAAATTATACTCATTCCAGTATCAGCCAGGTGCTTAAATGATAATGTAACTGCTCAGGAAATGTGGCATAGCCATGTGTTATGTTGTTTGGGCTGGCAAGCAAAAAAAAAAAAACAAAACAAAAACCTTCCAGAAGTACATGGGAAGTTACCTATTAGGAACTCAAAGATGAATGATGTAGATTCCTAGGGCTGCCTGTTGCCATGTTTAAGTGCATTTCTCCAGCCCGATTTAATGTTCTACAAGATATTCTGTATCTTCATGGGACTAGGAAGGGAGTGGAATACCATGGCTACTGTGACAAAGCACCCATGTACAGGGGGAAATATTCACAGGACTGTTCAATAACACTGACATGGGAGGTAGAGGAGTACTGCAGATGGGGAATCAAGTTTCAATTTTCCCCAGGGTTGAAAAGTTTTCAGTTGAGAAGTTGAAGACATAAGAGGTTTCCAGGGAGTAGTTAGGAGAGTCCAAAAAGTGGCTAACAGTGGGGAATTAATCAGAGAGGGGAACCACAGAGAAGCATTGGTGATTCGTTACTAGACAGATGGAAGACTGGTTGGCATTTTGGTAGGAGATAAGTGATAATAGACCAGAAGAGCATGGAGTTGCTAACTGTACAGTGGAACTGTAATAATTTTGTACTGTTGGCAAAATCTGACAAGGAGTTATTGTGATGTGTAGTATTGTCAAAACTTGTCTCTGGTTGCCTAAAGAAATATCAGTCCTTTTAGCACCTCTCACACTCACTCTGATTTCTGAAGGAATTAGCTTTGGAGGCAGGGACAAGGGAATCTTTGCCCAGGTTCCAAAGGATGGAAGGGCTGAGCTTTGGGCAGGGATTCTTCCCCTAATGTATGTGGCTTCTCTCTGAGGATTTCTCTATAAAGTCAAAGCCAAATACCTGAAAATGAGTCCAGTTCTATTCAATCCACATCCTGAAGATCTTTCACCTATGAACACTTAGGAAGTAGGAAAAACAGCAGCTAGTGTCATTGGTGTTTGCTTGTAAATTTACTATACCCAATAATAAAAGCTTTTTTCTCTTTCCAGTTTTACAGCCCAGTATCAAATAGTAGGATGAACCATGGGAATGAGCAAAGGAGAAATAAAATAGACTTTCTTTAAATTAAGTTATCCCTCTAAATCATCCTCCATAGTTACATTATGGCCATTTATTTAATATTTAATTAATCAATTTTTATTTCAAGATCGAGTTTTGGGCAATATAGTTTTGGAATAAAGAGAACTTGGGTCAACTTTCAACTCTGCCTCTTATGCTATGGTAGCTCATAGAAGCCTCAGAGACTCAGTGTCATCATCTATTAAAGAAAGTCATTCTCTATCTCACAGATATTTTTCTCTGCAATTAATTATTCAATACAGAAAATACACCTGACAAGAAAAATCAACCCAGATTAACGTCTCATTAAATACTTGATTCCTTTTCTCACTTCTTAAGTCATAGGCACCACAGATACTTCCTCATGGATGGGGCCGGCTCCTGCCATACCCACACTACTTAATAGTGGCCGATCAGTTCGAGAAAAGACAGGTTCTTATGAACCCATTTATTTAAATTCTCAATATCTATAATGTTTGGGAGACATAAGATATTGTGGAAAAGAAAATAATCATCTTCACTTTTTCATTACAGTTCAAAATGTTCCAAAAAATTTAGTCATTGCTCTTTTCTTTGAATAAGAACATGGCATTATGCCTATTTTAAAAAAAGATATTCTGAAGCTTAGGGATTTTCTTTCAGTGAGCACAATCCAACTAGTTAATTGTGTGATTCTTGTTGTTGCAGTTATTTTGAATATTCTTCTAACATCTTACTATTCAAATATATCTGTCTCTTGGTACAGTTATTAAAAGAAAATAATTTGAGATTATGATCACAGATATATATGAACTATGAAAGGCATAGCAAATATAACTGGGAAGATGTTTGCCTCACCTTTTCACAAATTGAAAAAGCCGTGGTGGCTGCTCTGAAATTGACTTAGTTCAATATGAAAACCAGAGAAAGTAACCAAGTCAGGTTTCCTTTTCATTATGCAATGCTCAACGATGTTTGACAAATCTGAAAGCTTTACCTTTTTGTTCATTTGCTATATGAATTAAATATTAACAAGAATAAAGTAAGCTTAAAGCCTAGAAAAAGTCAATATATTCTCCAGGGAAAACTGAAGGTTATTCTTTTATTTTATATTTCTATAGCTCTCTAATTAACCACTTAAGCAATGTAGGTGGAATATTGACACAGAGCCTTCACAGCCATGTGGGAAGAAGTCAAGAACAGTCCTACTTAATCTCTTAATATGAGCTTTCTCAATTCTAGTCTTATTGTTAGGATTTAGGCTCTTTCACAGCACATTGTACAAAGTATTCTTTAAGTAGTTTTATATATTTTTTGAGCTTATAATTCCATTATTGGAAAACCTGACCAATGTATCACTCATTGGTGAAAATTTTAACCACAGCTACCAATAAGCAAGATGATAGCTTCACTTTTGCATTCATAAATTGCACTAGATTAACTGTTGAATTTCTAAAGCCCAGGTTTGAAAGGTGAATATAAAATGATCCATCTTAGCAATAATGGCTGAAAATGAGCTACAAAGCAGTAAAATAATTTTATATTTTTTCTCAAAGAACATGTCTAGGAAGATCAGTTAAGAAAAACTAATGTATAAAAACTCAATAAGTTTACAGTACTATTAGGCTAATGAGGTGTTCTGATATTTGAATTCTAAAGCCAGTAGTATAAAAGAATGACACCTAGGTTTGAAAATGGCTTGTGCCTCCATTCTACTCAGAATTGGCACCAAAATAAAGCTGCTAAAATTTTTAACATTTCAGGCTATTGTGCCTTCAAAAGTCTTTGTAAAATTGACTCATAGGGGACAGATATCTTCTCTATAAGAGTTACTTAGCAATTTTTTTTTGCTATTAAACATGATAGTGAGTACGGATAGTGATGACTACATAGTTACAATTTGGCTTATTACAAAATATTAGTAGTTGGTACTTTTTTCTGATACTTTCCTAATTCATTGTAACATTCAGAATGTAAAAAATGCATTAATTAAATAAACTATTGGCAAACCAGATAATTTAATGAGAAGCTTATAATGAAATGATGTCTCCAAGTTTCCCCTAAAGGTCATGCCTCCCATATAGGTCATTAATAAGAAAATAACCTTAGTGGTAAGAAGAAGATATGTTTAATGACTTCAACTGAGTAGCTTTTTGAGAAAATGAACACACTGGAAAAATTTCTTAAAATGTACCAAAGAGACATTTTGCTTCAGAGACTATAGAATTTAATCCATGGGATAATAGAAAATAATGATTTAAAGGAAGAAATAGACTATATAATGAAATAATACCTAGGATTTCAAAGGGTTAGAGATTATTCCTAATAAATTATAGTCCATTTTTCCAAAAATATTAAATCATGAGAAAAGAAGAAAATATGGGTCCAGATCCTTTTTGTATTTATTGAATTGTGGATGTTAAGAGTAATTAGTATCAAGAAACCTGCTCAATATCTTGAATGCGAAGCTAACTAACAATAAGACAATTAGATTGGATTTCAAGCTTTCAACTAGAGGGAAATACATTTCTGAAGAACATTATACAAACTGAAATTAAAAAACAGTTCGATAAGTCAAAACATGAGACACATCAGAGACATGTCAGACAGTTTTTGTTTTGTTTCGGTTTTTTTTGCGGTACGCGGGCCTCTCACTGTTGTGGCCTCTCCTGGTGCGGAACACAGGCTCCGGACACGCAGGCTCAGCGGCCATGGCTCACGGGCCTAGCTGCTCCGCGTCATGTGGGATCTTCCCGGACCGGGGCATGAACCCGTGTCCCCTGCATCGGCAGGTGGACTCTCAACCACTGAGCCACCAGGGAAGCCCCACACTGTTTTTTATTCATTTAAATCATACCTCTTTGGTTTACTAAATGTCGCACTTTTGAATTAACTGACTGATACAGATATAATCTCATGATGTTTAGTAGTCATGATTTACAATAAAGAATGATTAAAGTAATAAATGCAAATAAACTAATATTAAAGGAGCAATTCTGGTTCTATATCAGAGGTTGAGCACAGGTATCTATCTCTAGTCAACCCCAAATTCCATTTGATATAAAATATGTTAATAAAAAACAAGAAAAAAAGAAAGTTATGAGAGTACTAGAGGATTAAAAAAAGATACATTCAGGAAATTTCAAATTTGGGGAAATTTCTATATGATAGTAAGCAAATGGTATGATATCCTTGGGGAAAAAAGCAAAGGAAACAACATTCAATAAACCTAAGATATGTAGATTCACAGTCTTGATGGCTGTGAACATAGAGCTGGTTTACAGCTAGACTGGGAGAGCTCAATCTTTATATATGGTGAAGACTGGGTTTCTGGTTTTTTATTCTTGGCTAAAATAAGTGCAATGGATTTTGTGATGTGCTGTTTAAGATCTGAAATTCCCATGGGATTCAAGGGGATGGTCTGCAACTGGCCTAATTGACTTGATAAGAATTGCTTGACTTGTTAAAGGACTTAAATACTGTGCGTCTTTTCGGGACTCTCCCAAAGGCAAGATTCTTCACAAGGAATTTGATGGGTTCAATTCAGAAAGGCTGTGTGGTCCTGTGTGTGCAAAAGAGCTGGCTCTGTGTAGGTCACGTTGTGGAATGTCTCTTGGAACTCCAATGCCTGCCATTATTGTCCATTTCTTGCTGCATCTTATCCTTTGCCTTTAAATGAAAGCCATATATGAGTGTATTCTGTAGAGTCCGGTAAGTACTTTCAAATATCAGAATTAGAGAAAATAACTGAACTGAACATTGGAGCAACTGGAGGGTTTTTTTTTTTTAACATCTTTATTGGAGTATAATTGCTTTGAAATGCTGTGTTAGTTTCTGCTGTATAACAAAGTGAATCATCTATCAGTATACATATATCCCCATATCCCCTCCTTCTGGCATCTTCCTCCCAACCTCCCTTTCCCACCCCTCTAGGTGGTCACAAAGCATCAAGCTGATCTCCCTATGCTATGTGGCTGCTTCCCGCTAGCTATCTATTTTACATTTGGTAGTGTATATATGTCAATGCTACTCTCACTTCGTCCCAGCTTACCCTTACCCTTCTCCATGTCATCAAGTCCATTCTCTATGTCTGTGTCTTTATTCCTGTCCTGCCCCTAGGTTCTTCATGACCTTTTGTTTTTTTATAGATTCCATATATATTTGTTAGCATACGGTATTTGTTTTTCTCTTTCTGACTTACTTCACTCTGTATGACAGTCTCTAGGTCCATCCACCTCATTACAAATAACTCAATTTCATTTCTTTTTATGGCTGAGTAATATTCCATTGTATATATGTGCCATGTCTTCTTTATCCATTCATCTATCAATGGACACTTAGGTTGCTACCATGTCCTGGCTATTGTAAATAGAGCTGCAATGAACATTTTGGTACATGACTCTTTTTGAATTATGGTTTTCTCAGGGTATATGCCCAGTAGTGGGATTGCTGGGTCGAATAGTAGTTCTATTTTTTTTTTTTTTTTTTTTTGCGGTATGCGGGCCTCTCACTTCTGTGGCCTCTCCCGTTGCAGAGCACAGGCTCTGGACGCACAGGCTCAGCGGCCATGGCTCACGCGCCCAGCCGCTCCGTGGCACGTGGGATCTTCCCGGACCGGGGCACGAACCCGCGTCCCCTGCATCAGCAGGCGGACTCTCAACCACTGCGCCACCAGTGAAGCCCGGTAGTTCTATTTTTGATTTGTATTTCTCTAATGATTAATGATGTTGAGCATACTTTCATGTGTTTGATGGCAATCTGTATATCTTCTTTGGAGAAATGTCTATTTAGATCTTCTGCCCGCTTTTGGATTGGGTTGTTTGTTTCTTTGATATTGAGCTGCATGAGCTGCTTGTAAATTTTGGAGATTAATCCTTTGTCAGTTGCTTCATTTGCAAATATTTTCTCCCATTCTGAGGGTTGTCTTTTCGTCTTGTTTATGGTTTCCTTTGCTGTGCAAAACCTTTTAAGTTTCATTAGGTCCCATTTGTTTATTTTTGTTTTTATTTCCATTTCTCTAGGAGGTGGGTCAAAAGGATCTTGCTGTGATTCATGTCATAGAGTGTTCTTCCTATGTTTTCCTCTAAGAGTTTGATAGTGTCTGGCCTTACATTTAGGTCTTTAATCCATTTTGAGTTTATTTGTGTGTGTGATGTTAGGAAATGTTCTAATTTCATTCTTTTACTTGTAGCTGTCCAGTTTTCCCAGCACCACTTATTGAAGAGGCTGTCTTTTCTCCACTGTATATTCTGGCCTCCTTTATCAAAGATAAGGTGACCATATGTGCGTGGGTTTATCCCTGGGCTTTCTATTCAGTTCCATTGACCTATATGTCTGTTTTTGTGCCAGTACCATACTGTCTTGATTACTGTAGCCTTGTAGTATAGTCTGAAGTCAGGGAGCCTGATTCCGCCAGCTCCATTTTTCTTTCTCAATATTGCTTTGGCTATTCGGGGTCTTTTGTGTTTCAATGCAAATTGTGAAATTTTTTGTTCTAGTTCTGAGAAAAACACCAGTGGTAGTTTGATAGGCAGTGCATTGAATCTGTAGATTGCTTTGGGTAGTATAGTCATTTTCACAATGTTGATTCTTCCAATCTAAGAACATGGTATATCTCTCCATCTATTTGTATCATCTTTAATTTCTTTCATCAGTGTCTTACAATCTTCTGCATACAGGTCTTTTGTCTCCTTAGGTAGGTTTATTCCTAGATAATTTATTCTTTTTGTTGCAATGGTAAATGGGAGCGTTTTCTTAATTTCACTTTCGGATTTTTCATCATTAGTGTATAGGAATACAAGGGATATCTGTGCATTAATTTTATAACCTGCTACTTTACCAAATTCATTGATTAGCTCTAGTAGTTTTCTAGTAGCATCTTTAGGATTCTCTATGTATAGTATCATGTCATCTGCAAACAGTGACAGCTTTACTTCTTCTTTTCCGATTTGGATTATTTTATTTCTTTTTCTTATCTGATTGTTGTGACTAAAACTTCAAAAACTATGTTGAATAAGAGTGGTGAGAGTGGGTAACCTTGTCTTGTTCCTGAACCTAGTGGAAACGGTTTCAGTTTTTCACCATTGAGGACGATGTTGGCTGTGGGTTTGTCATATATGGCCTTTATTATGTTGAGGAAAGTTCCCTCTATGCCTATTTTCTGGAGGGTTTTTCTTGTAAATTTGTGTTGAATTTTGTCAAAATCTTTCTCTGCATCTATTGAGATGATCATATGGTTTTTCTCCTTCAATTTGTTAATATGGTGTATCACATTGATTGATTTGCATATATTGAAGAATCCTTGCATTCCTGGGATAGACTCCACTTGATCATGGTGCATGATCCTTTTAATGTGCTGTTGGATTCTGTTTGCTAGTATTTTGTTGAGGATTTTTGCATCTATGTTCATCAGTGATATTGGCCTGTAGTTTTCTTTCTTTGTGACATCTTTGTCAGGTTTTGGTATCAGGGTGATGGTGGCCTCATAGAATGAGTTTGGGAGTGTTCCTCCCTGTGCTATATCTTGGAAGAGTTTGAGAAGGATAAGTGTTAGCTCTTCTCTAAATGTTTGATAGAATTCGCCTGTGAAGCCATCTGGTCCTGGGCTTTTGTTTGTTTGAAGATTTTTAATCACAGTTTCAATTTCAGGGCTTGTGAGTAGTCTGTTCATACTTTCCATTTCTTCCTGGTTCAGTCTCGGAAGGTTATGCATTTCTAAGATTTTGTCCATTTCTTCCAGGTTGCCCATTTTATTGGCATATAGTTGCTTGTAGTAATCTCTCATGATCCTTTGTATTTCTGCAGTGTTCGTTGTTACTTCTCCTTTTTCATTTCTAATTCTATTGATTTGAGTCTCCTCCTTTTTTTTCTTGATGAGTCTGGCTAATGGTTTATCAATTTTGTTTATCTTCTCAAGGAACCAGCTTTTAGTTTTATTGATCTTTGCTATCGTTTCCTTCATTTCTTTTTCATTTATTTCTGATCTGATCTTTATGATTTCTTTCCTTCTGCTAACTTTGGGGTTTTTTTGTTCTTCTTTCTCTAATTGCTTTAGGTGTAAAGTTAGGTTGTTTATTTGAGATGTTTCTTGTGTCTTGAGGTAGGATTGTATTGCTATAAACTTCCCTCTTAGAATTGCTTTTGCTGCATCCCTTAGGTTTGGGGTTGTCGTGTTTTCATTGTCATTTGTTTGCTGGTATTTTCTCATTTCCTCTTGATTTCTTCAGTGATCTGTTGGTTGTTTAGTAGCATATTGTTTAGCCCATGTATTTGTATTAGTACAAATATTTTTCCTGTAATTGATATCTAGTCTCATAGCCTTGTGGTCAGAAAATATACTTGATATGATTTCAATTTTCTTAAATTTACCAAGGCTTGATATGTGAACCAAGATATGGTCTATCCTGGAAAATGTTCCATGAGCACTTGAGAAGAAAGTGTATTCTGTTGTTTTTGGATGGAATTCCTATAAATACCAATTAAGTCCATTTTGTTTAATGTGCCATTTAAAACTTGTGTTTGCTTATTTATTTCCATTTTGGATGATCTGTCCATTGGTGGAAGTAGGGTGTTAAAGTCCCCTACTATTATTTTGGTACTGTTGATTTCCCCTTTAGCATTCCCTGTTAGCATTTGCCTTATGTATTGAGGTGCTCCTATGTTGGGTGCATAAATATTTACAATTGTTATATCTTCTTCTGGATTGAACCCTTGATCATTATGCAGTGTCCTTCTTTGTCTCTTGTAAAAGTCTTTACTTTAAAGTGTATTTTGTCTGATATGAGAATTGCTACTCAGCTTTCTTTTGATTTCCATTTGCATGGAATATATTTTTCCATCCCCTCACTTTCAGTCTGTATGTGTTTCTAGGTCTGAAGTGGCTATCTTGTAGGCAGCATATATACAGGTCTTGTTTTTGTATACATTCAGCCAGTCTATCTCTTTTGGTGGGAGCATTCAATCCATTTACATTTAAGGTAGTTATTGATATGTATGTTCCTATTACCATTTTCTTAATGGTTTTGGGTTTGTTATTGTAGGTCTTTTCCTTCTCTTGTGTTTCCTGCCTAGAGAAGTTCCTTTAGCATTTGTTGTAAAGCTGGTTTGGTGGTGCTGAATTCTCTTAGCGTTTGCTTGTCTGTAAAGGTTTTAATTTCTCCATCGAATCTGAATGAGATCCTTGCCAGGTAGAGTAATCTTAGTTGAAGTTTTTCCCTTTCATCACTTTAAATATGTCCTGCCACTGCCATCTGGCTTGCAAAGTTTCTGCTAAAAGATCAGCTGTTAACCTTATAGGGTTTTGGGGTTTCTCTTGTATGTTGTTGCTTTTCTCTTGCTGCTTATTATAGTTTTTCTTTGAATTTAATTTTTGATACTTTGATTAATATATGTCTTGGCATGTTTTTCCTTGGATTTATCCTGTATGGGACTCTCTGTGCTTACTGGACCTGATTGACTATTTCCTTTCCCATGTTAGGGAAGTTTTCAACTATAATCTCTTCAAATATTTTCTCATTCCCTTCCTTTTTCTCTTCTTCTTCTGGGACCCATATAGTTTGAATGTTGGTGGAATTAATGTCCCATAGGTCTCTGAGACTTTCCTCAATTCTTTTAATTCTTTTTTCTTTATTCTGCTCTGTGGTAGTTATTTCCACTATTTTACCTTTCAGGTCGCTTATCCGTTCTTCTGCCTCAGTTATTCTGCTGTTGGTTCCTCCTAGAGAATTCTTAATTTCAGTTATTGTTTTGTTCATCATTGTTTGGTCTTTAGTTCTTCTATGTCCTTGTTAAAAGTTTCTTGTATTTTCTCCATTCTATTGCCAAAATGTTGGATCATCTTTACTATCATTACTCTGAATTCTTTTTCAGGTATATTGCCTATTCCCTCTTCATTTGTTTGGTCTGGTGGGTTTTTACCTTGTTCTTTCATCTACTGTGTATTTCTCTGTCTTCTCATTTTGCTTAGCTTACTGTGTTTGGGGTCTCCTTTCGCAAGCTGCATGTTCTTAGTTCCCATTGTTTTTGGTGTCTGCCCCCAGTGGGTAAGGTTGCTTCAGTGGCTTGTGTAGGTTTCCTGGTTGAGGGGAGTGGTGCCTGTGTTCTGGTGGATGACTCTGGGTCTTGTCTTTCTGGTGGGCAGGACTGCATCTGGTGGTGTGTCTTGGGGTGTCTGTGAACTTATGATTTTTGGCAGCCTTTCTGATAATTTGTGTGGTTGTGGTCCTGTCTTGCTAGTTGTCTGGCATAGGTTGTCTAGCACTGGAGCTTGCTGGTCATTGAGTGGAGCTGGGTCTTAGCATTGAGTTGGGGATCTCTGGGAGAGCTCTTGCCGTTTGATATTACATGGGGCCAGGAGGTCTCTGGTCGACCCACATCCTGAACTCAGCTCTCCCACTCAGTGGCTCAAGCCTGACACCCTGCTGGAGCACCAAGACTCTGTCAGCCACATGGCTCTCAGAAGTGAGAAAAAGAAAGAAAAAAAATAAATTAAATAAACAAAGTTATTAAAATAAAAATATTATTAAAAATAAAAAGTAATAAAATGAAAACAAAGAAAGAAGAGAGCAACCAAAATAAAAAAAATAATCCACCAATGATAACAAGCGCTAAAAACTATACAAAAAAAAAAAGAACCGGACAGACAGAACCCTAGGAGAAATGGTAAAAGTAAAGCTATACAGACAAAATCACACAAAGAAGCATATAGATACACACTCACGAAAATAGCAAAAGGAAAAGGAACAAATATATATATATATATATATTATATATATATATAAAGGAAGAGAGGAAACAAATCAATAAACAAACCTACCAATGATAATAAGCTCTAAATGCTAAACTAATATAAACATAAAACTAGAAGCAAATTAGATGCAGAAAGCAAACCCTAAGTCTACAGTTGCTCCCAAAGTCCACCACCTCAATTTTGGGATGATTCATTGTCTATTCAGGTATTTCACAGATGCAGGGTACATCAACTTGATTGTAGAGATTTAATCGGCTGCTCCTGAGGCTGCTGGGAGAGATTTCCCTTTCTCCTCTTTGTTTGCACAGCTCCCAGGTCTCAGCTTTGGATTTGGTCCCGCCTCTGCTTGTAGGTTGCCTGAAGGCATCTGTTCTTCACCCAGACAGGAGAGGGTTAAAGGAGCAGCTGATTAGGGGGCTCTGGCTCACTCATGCTGAGGGGAGCAGGGGAGGGAAGGGTACGAAATGCGGGGAGAGTCTGTGGCGGCAGAGGCTGGTGTGATGTTGCAATAGCCTGAGGCGTGCTGTGTGTTCTCCCAGGGAAGTTGTCCCTGGATCACGGGACCCTGGCAGTGGCAGACTGCACAGGCTCCCGTGAGGCGAGGTGTGGATAGTGACCTGTGCTCGCACACAGGCTTCTTGGTGGCTGTAGCAGCAGCCTTAGCATCTCATGCCCATCTCTGGTGTCCATGCTGATAGCCCGGGCCCATCTTTGGAGCTTGTTTAGGCAGTGCTCTGAATCCCCTCTCCTCGCGCAGAGAAAGAGACCGAAACAATGGTCTCTTTCCACTTAGGCAGGTCCAGACTCTTTACTGGACTCCCTCCTGGCTAGCTGTGTTGCACTAGCCCCCTTCAGGCTGTGTTCACGCAGCCAACCCCAGTCCTCTCCCCGGGATCTGACCTCCAAAGCCCAAGCCTCAGCTCCCAGCCCCACCCATCCCGGCAGGTGAGCGGACAAGCCTCTTGGGCTGGTGAGTGCAGGTCAGCACCTATCCTCTGTGTGGGAATCTCCCCGCTTTGCTCTCTGCACCCCTGTTGCTGCTCTTTCCTCCATGGCTCTGAAGCTTCCCCCACATTACCCCCCATCTCCACCAGTGAAGGGGCTTCCTAGTATGTGGAAACTTTTCCTCCTTCACGCTCTCTCCCAGGGGTGCAGGTCCTGTCCCTGTGCTTTTGTCTCTGTTTTTTCCTTTGCCTTACCCAGGTACATGGGGAGTTTCTTGCCTTTTGGGAAGTCTGAGGTCTTCTGCCAGCGTTCAGTAGGTGCTCTGTCAGAGTTGTTCCACATGTATATGTATTTCTGATGTATTTGTGAGGAGGAAGGTGATCTCCATGTCCGCCATCTTGAAGGTCTCCCTCTGTCTCGAAGTTTTAAAATTTAACTGATGCCTGGATCTAACTCCCAAGATTTTGCTTTAATTGATTTGGGGTATAGCTTGGATCTTGGGAGGTTTAGAAACTCCAGAAGTGATTCTAATATTGTGTTTATGCTGGGAATCACTAGTCTGAACAAGGGTCAGGAGTATTCACAAGGAGGATCTTCAGGGTAATAAATAATTATTAAAGAATGGCATTTAGTATAGCTGGGACATCAGACTCTTCCCTGTCCCAGCCTCTATAGAAAGGGGTAAATCTTGAGCCTCTTGGTCACGTCACAGAGTACTCAAGCAGTGTTTGTTTGTTTTGCACAGAATACACTGAGACAAATTCTGTTATTGGATATTATCAGTGGATGAATAACTGTTGGTGCCACAGAAAATTGTATTCCTGGAATCTGTTTTAGAATGTTTGGTCCATGAAAGATGCTGTTTTAGATGGAAAAGGATCCACAGACTAGCAGCTTTCATCAATGAAGTGCACAGCATCTCAAGACTGTTGGAGAAGATGGAATTAAAGAGGTGGTCTATACAATTTTCTCATTTTAATTAATATCCCCAATAAAGAGGCTCTTGCCTAAAGTGCCTAGGAATCAATTTTGCCAAATTAGATTGGTCTCACATGGAAGGCACTGAAAATTGGACTCAGACCTAACTAAGACCAGAGCAGAATACAGTTGTATTTCTTTTTCTTATTTTTTGTATGTTTTTTCCTTTTCCATATACATTTAAATAGGAGTGTGTAGAGAAAATTATTACAAATTTCTAATATTTATCTGTTTCACAGAGATCAGAGACATATATATTTTGGAGCATATTTTCTAGTTTTAAAACATAACTGAAAACGTAACTGTTTCCAATTATTTTTCATGACATAAAAATAATCAAAGATACAAAGATGTATCTGCTTTATATTCAGAGAATTTTCCACTCAGTAATAAATTTTACTTTAAAAACTTATTTTACAGAGCATTACCGTTATGGATGAATGTTTGCGTCCCCCCCAGATTCACATGTTGAAACCCTGCCCCCACCAATGTGATGATATTGGGAGGTTGGGCCTTTAGGAGATAATTCGGATTAGATTAAGTCATAAGAGTAGAGGCCTCATGAGTGGGAGTAGTGTCCTTAAAAGAGTCAAGGGAGAGCTTGTTTCTCTTTGCTCTCTGCCAAGTAAGGGTACAATGAGAAAACAACCTTCTATTAACAGGGAAATGTGCTCTCACCAGAGAATTCATGTCACCCTGATCTCAGACTTCCAGCCTCGAGAACTGTAAGAAATAAATTTCTGTTATTTATAAGGCACTTAGTCTTTAGTAAATTGTTATAGCAGCTGAACTAAGACAATTGTTATTTTTCCCTTTGCTCCCCTACTTTTTTCAGTGTGGATAATAGCTCCTTTTTTATATTAAAAAATATTGCTTCTGTTCCCTTTTACTGTATGGAGCAAGAATATGTTTAAATAAGTACCATTTAGGTAATTAGTTCTTAAAGAGAAGCAAAAAGAGAGGCAATAAACTGTACTTATAGGAAATCATGTCTATTTCTTCTATATATTATTTTTTAATCTTAAAAATCTTATATTTTAATAAAGCAAGAAAGCAAAACAGAAATGATTTTAAATATAAAATTCTATCTTCAGTTCCTAAAGTAGGAATAGTCAATAAATAAACAGATTTCATTAGGGGAAAAATTGTGTTTTTCAATAGGAAATCTCAGTTATTTAAGTTTTTAAAAAAACTATTCAGTACTATCCAGCTAGATATAAAATGTTACTATCAACAAGCAACTCTTGTCTAATTTTCCAGAGGTATGTTTTTGGGGAGAGTGTTTAGTAATATACCAATCTGCAAAGGAAATGCCATATGCATTACATGGGTACATTTCGGTATCTATAGCCTACAGCAAGCTCTTGGTCTATATCCATAATGAACAATGAAATCAGTAATTGATCTCTGTCACTAACTCTTAGATGACATGTATAACTTGTTATTGCTTGTTGTAATATTTTCTAGTGTATATATCTCACTGTTCTAATTAGGCTGTAAAATCCTTGAGGACAAGAAATGTCTTGTCCACTTTCCACTTCCCATAAATACCTAGAACACTGTCTGAGTCTGCCAAGCTAATTATGCATGTTGTATGAAGCTGCCTTAGAGTAGCTGGAGTCTAGCCAAAAGGTCACAGAATTTTGGTCATATATTACCTTAGGAAAAAACCTTAAGAGATACTCTTGTTCTTAAGCCTCCCTTTGGCATGCTTAATAGTAATACTTTTTGTTTTCAGGGAGATGCTATTCAGGCTTACATACATTTCTGTTCTTACCTGAAGACTTGTAGTATGTCCTGTCTTACCAGGCAAAATATAACCCTGGTTAGACCTCATCCTCTGCCTTCCACAATTCATTGCATTCTTCTCCTCCTTCTAAATTCATCTCTATTCCCATCAGTGGGTACTTTTTCAGTGCTCTGGATGAATCAGTCAAATAAATAGAGAGGAATAATGTTCAAAATATGTACTAGTTATGGCACAGGCCAAATCTTACCAAGCTGAGCACTAAACAAAGCAATGCCAGCCACACTTAACCGATACAGCCATATTGGTGCACACTGAATAGATCTCACCCTTGAAAATATACAAGTTCATAGTAAAACAAAAGAACTAGAATCAATTTTGAAGACTGTATTAGTTTCCTATGGCTGTTGTAACAAATAATCAGAAACTAGACAGCATAAGAAACAGAAATTTGTTCTCTCACAGTCCACAGTCAAGGTGTTGACAGTATTGATACCTTCTTGAGGATCTGAGGGAGAATCCCTTCCCAACTTCTCTTCTAATTTGAGGTGGCCACCAGAAACCCCTGATGTTCCTCAGCTTGGGGCTTCATAATTACTCTATGCCTCCATCTTTATGTTCTTTATGGGGTGTTCTTCCCTGTGTGTATCATATTTCCCTCTCTTTTCTCTTGTAAGTACACTGGTGATGGTGATTGGATTTAGGTTCCACCCTAAATTCAGGATGATCTCATTCTGAGATCCTTAACTTAATTGCATTTGCCAACATTTTATTTGCAAATAAGATCACATTCACCAGTACTGGGGATTAAGACTTGAACATATCTTTTGGGGGGACACAATTCAACCCAGTACAAAGACCAAATACTTTCCAGGTATTTTGCATACAGCCATATATTACATTTTAGTATCATTTTATGAGGGAATATTACTCTCCCTGCTTTCCATATGGGAATACTAAGGCATTTGAGTGCCCATCAAAATAGTAACTTAAAATTCTAGAATTAGAACTTAATTCATGGCTAAAAGTTCAAGCTTTCTCTCCTATACCAAGCACAGGAACTGAAATAATAGAAATAATATAATAGATTCAGGCTAATCTTGTAAGTAGGAAAAAAGACAGACAAATATTGTTTTATTTTTAAAATTTCCATTTGACTTCAAAGATACACTGAATTTGATTATAGATTTGGAAAATCTGTTACAAGCAGGTGTATGCTTTCTTTTTCCTTTTTATTCTTAGAGTAGGAGGTCTTGAAAGCAAAGAGGATCGTTATTGGAAACAGGCTGCAAGTAGACACCTGACTAGAGAAGGGGATCAATAGGAAGCCTGGCTGAGGGGAATGAAGAGAAGTGTGATGACAGAACAGCTCAAGCTCAGTGTGACATCTCCATATCTGCAGAACTGTCCTGCACATTTGCACTGGTCTTATCTCTGTATTATTCAGGGGCTCTCTCATTATTCCCAAGCCCTTTGAACTGTTTATTTATTAATGTTTCTAAGTATTTTATTCCATTGTTCAGTTTCTTCTTGCAACTTTTTGGTACTGTAAGCAAGATGTGTAAGCTTATATTAACATATATGAGTGCATTGTAAACACAACTTTCAATTGGCATACCAAATGTACTCTTAGTTTCTAGGATATGCATACTAATCTTAAAACATAAAAGACTCAAACGATTTCTAAATAACAGAAATATCTGAAATTAACTTTTGAAAACAAGGTTGAACTTATTAAAAGTAAAATTCATATGATAAAGGAGAATAATTTTAAAAGGCTTTCAAGTTAGCTATTCATTTTCTCTACAGAAAACAAGTTCAATTTATAAAAATTTAAAAAATAATTGCAGAAACTACTGAAATTTGAGATTATTTGGAGCACTCTAAATCCTCTTAAGAAACTGTTGGGTAATAAAACGTGAGCACAGACAAGTGCCAATATAAATAAACTTGGGTTAAGATTTGAATTTTTAACTACAAATTATTTTCAGTTGAGCATACTTTCATTTTTGAAACAAAATCTTCTGTAATACAGTATTTGTGTTAGAAAAATATATTAAAACGTGCATGTGTATTTTCAAGACATTTTCTATTTACAGCCTGGAAGAGATTAAGTTATGGAACTTTAGTGGTCTTGATGAGTTCAGGTAGCAAAAAATTGTGTATAATGATAAATTAGTGTCCCACTGTTCAAGCCTCATAAAATGTATTTAGGTGCATTTCAACATTACACATGTTGCTATTATGTCTGATGTAGCTAAACAGAATTATACTAGGTAACTGACTAGTTTGAGAGCCAGGCATGTCTTGTTTTATTCTGCAGGAATGAATGCTAAGCTCCAAATATGCTCCTCCTTTTCTAATTATACCGGGTAGTTCCACATTTTTTTCAAATGGTTGTGGGTATCATGCACTTAAGTTAGAGAAAAACAGTATTCTCACAAGTGTGATATCTCATATAAATGGAAGGGTATTTGTCCCATATTTTTTTTATCTCTGCACAAGACCCTGCCTTCAACCCTTAAACATGCAAACTCAGACATGAGCTGTGTGCGTAATCACTACACACACACACACACACACACACACATACACTATGTAGAAGTGACAGATGGTTGGATTTTAGGTGATTGTGGTCATCTGACCTCTGTTCATTCTGCTTCCTCCTCCTCCTCTCCTTCTCCATCTAAATCTAGACAGGACATTGAACCTGGAAAGGAAACACCAATAGTGTGTTCAGGACCTAGTTCTATTCATGGTTTCATTGCATGTTACATATTGAAAGGATTGAAACATGAGCCTCTTAACCTAAATAAAACATTCTTGTGCCTGAGCTTACTGCATTTGATTTTCCTTCAGAAGGAGGTTTGGAATGAGTAAAAATTAAAGTTTCAGAACAAAAGGCATTAATAGGAGTTAATGTTTGATAAATAATGTCTATTGTAGGCAGGTGTTTATATTGTTACTCCATTTATCCTTATTAAATTATGTGACATAATAGCTTTTACATGATAAAATCGAGTTCAGCAATTATATATTTTATGAAGATCAAGACTTGGAGAATATCAGAAGTAATTTCAGGATCTGTATATTGGTCTTAGAAGGCAGTTGCTAATATAATAGCTTTCCCAAATAGATTAGAAATCTAAAAGAGAAGAAAGAAATGGAAAATAGTTAATGAGTGCCATATGAACTTGGTCAAGTCTTTAAAGAAAAGCACAATATAGACCTTGTAGGTTAGCAGTGCAATTCCTCTTGCCTTAAAGTGCATTTTACTGAAATAAACTATTAACGAAGTTGTTTTGGAACATGATTAAGATTGCTATGTGGGGCTAATTGCCAGGGTGTGAGATTAAATTAATATGACAACAAACTCACAGTCCCATCCACTGTTCCAAGCTGGAACAAGGCATTTTAGAATCAATCCAACATAGTAGTGCTTAACTGAACCAGTGTTTAATAAAGGAATCAGTGTTTAGAAACATCACAACACACTAATTGCAAAATCACCACCCGGACTTACAGATCTAGGCCAGCTAAATAATCACTTTACATACAATCTAAAATGTTAATATTATGCCTGTTGTTTATTGATTCTCTTACAGCTGAAGGGCAAAACAAATGAGAGTAATATCAGATACCATGTTTTAAAACATCAGTGCAGACACTTTCTTTCACTGAATATAAAAAAATGAGATTCTTGTTATTGAATAAGAATTAGGTGAATGCTGTGACAGTTAAGCCTCTTTTTCCTTACGGCTTGCAATAGCTACTTTGCTTTTCAGGTGGGCAAAGCATTGCTTTTGTTTCTGGTTAAAATGCAGTTCTCACTTCTATTTATGCCAAATTCATATTCTTGTTCACATAATGACTCTGAATAGAAAATGATGTCTTAGAGATAAATATTATTTTCACTAAATGAATTAAAACTGCAAAGGACAAACATACAAAACAATCAATATTACCAAAAGAAAAGGTGAAGTAAACAAACTGAGAAATTATTCAATTTTGCATTTTCACAAAGCTTTTCAGAAATCCTCTTTTGCAAACTGCTAAAGCTGTAATAATTTAGAACCACTCTTCTTAATATTCACTTTATATCCTAAATTTTATTTGCCTAGAATGATGCTTGAGTGTATCTCTCAATATTATATAAGACAATGATGAAAGAAACATTGATTTCTGGGACCCCCGTGACTTACATCTAAAAAATAAGATATTAGGTATAGATCTATCATCTTTGGTAAACATTTCCTGAAAGAAGATCCATAACTTGTGCCCACAGAACTAGAGAGATGTAGCTAGATAGAAGGAACCAATAAAGAAAGGAACCAATAAAGAAATTTGCATGTGATCTTCAGTAGTTAATTATCTTACATGAAGTATTTTGCTGTAATTAAAAGTAGGAAGAAACTGATACTACACTAAGCCTGTTATGTCAATACTTTACAAACCAAATTGACTTCAACAATTAATTTCCAAGCATTTTATTTTTCAAAGCATATTTTTATGTGAGTTGAACGTTCAAGTAGTGGTTTTTGAATTCCATCTGTCAAATGCTCTCCAGGTTGTCTGAGTGGCCTGTCCTATAGTACTTTTGTCAATTTTTTGATCTTTTATTCAGCAAACATCAAGTGCCTGCTAGGCAATAAAGTAACCTGCAAAGAGAATGTGAATAACAAATGTCCCATGACTTCAAAGAGTTTACTTTGATGGAGAAGACAAACTTATGAAAAAGTAATCATGATATGACAAACACATGTTATGCTGGGAGTGTGAAGACATCAAAAGATAGGATCCAGAACTCAGATTTCTGAAACTTCGAATGTTATTCTTAATAAGCCACTTATTACTTATCTAGGGCCTCAAAGGAGATAAATGGACAAAGGATGTGGTTAACAAACAAAAAAAGAAAGAAACAAAAAAGACTGTTTCTACTTGACGCTTTGTCTTAAAACCTCTATTTCAACACTGGCATGACTGGTCCACACAGAAACTTCTCTTTCTGATGACAGTGACTTGAGAATCAAAGTAAGTAAGATTTTTTTTTTGCCAGTTTCTTTCTGAACATACACCTGGACTTTAGCTCGTTATGTTTCCAACTATGTTGGTGAGAAAAGATTTGTGAAAGAAGTGCTCACAATCCATAAAGACACTGTAACTGCAAAAACAGAAGACTCAGCGAGGGTTTTGCTCCACACCTTGTGCAGAGCTGGTTTTTGGCATTTGCCCTAGACATTAGAGCTCTGAGGAGGGAGGCTGGGTCTCAGCTTGCTCACTTCTTGGACAGCGTAGAAGGAAGGAACTCAACAGACAGACAAGAAAAATGCTGGGTCTTCCCAAGCCTTCCCATTGCTCTAGTCTTCTAGGAAAAGTGCAAGTCTCCTAAGAGACTAAACCCACACGAAAGGCAAATCATAGTACTTGAATAATTGCGTAAATAATATTCTTATTTGGGGGTAGAACAAAGGAAGACTGGTAGAAGGAGAAAGGTGGGCTTCCCTATAGGCTAACAGATTATAATAGATATATATACATTAAAATATCTATCTATATCTATATCTGTATCAATATCTATATATACACAAAGTGTTATTGTGCTTTGATTGGGAAGGAAGGGTTAAAGTTGGTTTTCCTGGAGAAGTTAGTAAAGTCTTCAACTAAGAGGAGAATAGAGAGGACAGGTATCCCAAGTACTCCCAGTGATATCCTGGATCAGATCTGAGCATCTCAGTAAACAGATCTGCTAACTAGGGACATTTCTTTAAATCTATATTTATAGTATTGTACATTTACCCTAGTATGTAATAATCATCCTATTACTGACACATACTCTCTTTTTGGAAACTGAAGTTTATAAACCACCAATAAAAACCACAGCAACTTTGTCAAGATGACATTGACTTGTGGTTCTGTCTTTTTCTTGAATAAACACTTATTACTTTGCATTTTATTATGCTATACCTTGAGAATAGTAGTTAAGTGCAGACTAATGTACAGGGAGACCCAAAATATTCAAAACTGCTTTGGCACTATTGTGAATGACTGTGAGACCATTAGATATACTTACCTCAGCTCTGACCTCTGATCCTGCCACCTAGACATATCTGTATTTTGAAATGTAATACGGAATAGATTAAATTAAGTGAATCTGTTTCTGTTCCTACATATAATAAAAAGGATAGTGTGTCTCTTCAGTCCTATTTTTGTTATAAAGAGGACAGCCTCCATAAGTTAAATAAAAATTAAAACGGAATTAAAATTTTAAATAGAATCACCCACTTAAGTGTAATCTACGATTTAATCCCCGCTGCAAATATACAGAAAACATACTCAGGTTTTAATTATGGTACATATATTTGAGAGTCATCTGCTGCATAATTATGAGTGATTCTATTCTTTTTTACAAAATATAACTCATTAATAATACTCTCTCTGGGCTTCCCTGGTGGCGCAGTGGTTGGGAGTCCGCCTGCCGGTGTGGGGGATGTGGGTTCGTGCCCCGGTCCGGGAGGATTCCGCATGCCGCGGAGCAGCTGGGCCCGTGGGCCATGGCCGCTGGGCCTACGCGTCCGGAGCCTGTGCTCCGCAACGGGAGAGGCCGCGGCAGTGAGAGGCCCGCGTACCGCAATAATAATAATAATAATAATAATAATACTCTCCCTTACTGACTTTCAGTTACATTTAATCTGAAGCACTAAAATATCTTAGATATTATGGATTACAATCTATTTCTTATCTTAGGAAGGCATTTAATGGCATGTCCATCCAGAACATAGAGATTAGGAAGGATGAATATATACAAATATTAACTCCAGATTTGATATCTATAATAATAAAGTATTAGTAAATAACATGACAAATGTCTAAATAAACCATCTATGACATTTTTAAGTTGTTCATTCTCAGCATTCTCAGATGTGTTCACTCTCTCCCTCTCTCCCTTTCTCCCCTTCTCTCTCTCTCCGCATTGATATACATGTATTGAATATAATTAGATATTATACTCACATAATAACTATATTGTAAATATGAATATACTATGAATATAAGTAAATGAATATATTGTCTTTATCTTCCCCAGTTGTCAGGGGAAAATTGAAAGAAAACGATGGTACCCTAAAAGTAAATCTTGGGAAATTATCTGAAGAAGTATAAAACTGATGGCCAAAGTACTACCTTCAGCTTTTTTTTTTTTTTTTTTTGCGATACGCGGGCCTCTCACTGTTGTGGCCTCTCCCGTTGCAGAGCACAGGCTCCAGACACGCAGGCTTAGTGGCCATGGCTCACGGGCCTAGCCGCTCCGCTGCATGTGGGATCTTCCCGGACCGGGGCACGAACCCGTGTCCCCTGCATCAGCAGGCGGACTCTCAACCACTGTGCCACCAGGGAAGCCCCCTACCTTCAGCTTTTAAAAGCTATCATTTTCATACACAAGAAATCATAACTCATCATATTATGAACAAATCACAGGTCACCCTGTGGGATTTGGAATTACACCTCCCATAACTGATTGATGCAATATACCCAAGTTTATAATCAGAAGGCATAGCTGGCTTTTCCTAAAGAGAAATCACAGGAATCTCTCCATGACCTTCAGCCCAGAACCCTGTTTTACTTGAAGCAACACCAACATGAGACTGGTCTTGAAATTTGTTGGAACCACTTCAGATACTATTAACTGTTGATACAGTAGGAAATTTACAAGGCATAGATCTCTGGATCTATGCTTCCTAATTCAAAAAATATGTGCTCCCATAATAGGATGCTGTCACTATCTGGAGGTCTGAAGCTGAGAATCTCACATGATTTTTCCAAAGCAGAAGGGTTGAGGCAGGAGAAAGCTTTTCCAAGAATCTCACATCAAGCAGTAGATTTCCAGGTATAAATAGCTTTGGCCCAAGATTCCAGAACCAAGACCTCCACTTCTGGGAACTACTAATTGTCATACACTTCCTCTTTGGGTTACTATTATATTTTAAAACTTTTTCTTAGTTAGCAGATTGTTAATTTTAAAAAATGAAAAGTTAAGATTTTTTCCCCCTTAATACTAACGCCTTGATTTCCACAGATTAATCTTTGATGTTTTCACAAAATCTGACTGATAAGATAAAAGATACAACAGAAGAGATTTATTTTTAAGAAAGTGGAGACCTGGCCTCTGTACCACTTTCTGGGTCATCCAGAGGGAGGATTCAGATAGAATTTAGAATATGAGACTTCTTTTCCTTAATAGAAATAGGGAAAATAGTTGGAGAGCTAAGCAGAGCATTTCATTGGTTATTAATGATTCTACTTATTTTCCATCCCAGCCCTATGTTGTATTCTTTCCAGTCTTAAATGCTTCTGTGTAACCGCCATCCCAAATGAGAACTGAATCACTATATAAAACAAAAGGTCAGAGGAGGAATTATCAAATGCACTCAACGCTTATTAGTTCTTCAGACTCAGAAACATCAGCTAGTGGTGAAAATCTGGACTCTGAAATTTGACCTCAATATGTTTACCTTGAAGCCAATGCTGGCCTCAAGGAAGGACTAAGAATGATCTTGAAAGCCACCATGACCCTTGTAGTTCCTACTATCCTCCCACTTCTTCTCCTTCCATCCCTTACTGAGACTAAATTGTTCAAGCAATGTTTGCTAAACCATGACCTTAGTCATACTTTCCATCCCATGATCCATGCATAAGGACAGAAAGCATAAGATTCTCCATACTTTCTGAAAATATGAGCAGGGCCTAATTTTTAGAGCAAACTGAACTTTAATTGACTTTCCTCAATCTATCTTATGAAATCTTTGAGCTATTTGCTCCCTTCAGGACACTAATCTTGGACCTATTCTTGTGTTGCAACATTTTAATGAAGGTTTGAGCTAATGGGTTGTTGATTTTTCTCTTTCATAACATTAGATTTATGGGAAAGGTGAAGAGGCATATACGACGTTTCCAAGAGCAGAATAGACTGATGGAAACAGCTCAATGAGTTTGATTCACTGTTGTTGCTTAAAGCAGCTTGAATAGGAAACATCAAAGCTGCCACTGGATAAATCAAATCTTGAAAACATTCTAGAGTACAGTGACCAACACTTGCAGAATATTCTAGTTCTGACTTTAGATAGTGTCATTTATACTATCTCATTAATATTTTCTTTAAAGAAATTCCATGTTCAAATATCATATATTGAGTAATTAAAACATTATTAATATTAATTTCACCTGTTACTTTTTACCTTATTAATGGAGCTATTGAAATTTTCTTAATTGCATATGTGGCTCAAAATAAATATAAATTTTTATATATTTATATATATTGGATAGGGCTGCTCTAGGTAGTGCTACCTTGACTTTGCACATATTAAAGATAGCAATATGAAATGATACGTAGCCTAAATGACTTTCGATAGCAGTCTAAGGAAGCTGCTTCATGAATGAAGGACCTATGAGACTCTGGATGGTGGCTGAAGCAAATCACCTTTTCAATTCTCTAAGTCCTTATGGTAACTCAAGTTACCTTGGGCTCTTTCTTAATAGATAAGTGATAAAAACAATTACAGAAAAGAAATAGTGTGTGAATGTTGGTAACAGCAAGCAAATCTGAGAAAAGATTACCTTCTTATATAGTTTGTCCTGAACTAAATATTAAAGGTAGGATACATTCAAAGGTGGGACATAACTTTACAGAAAGTGAGACTGAGCTGGGTTTAGTCCTGAAAGTTGTTAATATTTATTCAATATATTTTTATTGGTGCTTATTGTGTGCCTGGCCTTGTAAAGGTGCTAGGGTATCCTAAAAGGAATGAGAATAAGAAACGTCCCCAACTGGCCTTAGAGACAAATAGAGATGATATATAAACTACAACTGCAAATATAGTGTTAGTGGATCTGTAAGAGGTACATGCACAAGTCATATTGGGTGATAGAAGCAGCAAGTGTCCATCTCTAGCAGATGGTCAGCTAGGAGTCACACAGTCTAGTACCTCTAGGGGTTTTGCTATCCTCCAATTGGAATAAGAAAGTAGATTTTTCTAGGCAACAACAAATTACAAGCAACATGTCCATTATTTGTGTAATGATGTTTTTGAGAGGAGTAGGCATCATTAGAAATGCTATCTGATAATATATATTCATGCACATTGTGAGTATTTTTATATGAACTTAAATATGGCTCATGGTTTTCAGCTTCCTGAGTGTTGTTGATACATGGCCTTTCACTTCCTTAGAATTTCCAGTTTGAAAGGAATTTGGGCACCAGGACTATGGTGTACGCTTAGCTACTAGCATTTTGGAAAGGTTTGTTCTGTTCTTTTAGTACCTGTTGACTGAAAACATGCAAAAAAGAAAATTCTATTCTGTTTTCTTCACCTTCCTATCATCACTTATTTTTACAAAGAAAATAACATTTCTTTCAAGTGTGGTCTCTTGGTTCAGTTTCTAGTGGATTCTCATAGATCTTTGCGCCTCCTAGTATTGAAAGAGCTCAAAAAATTCAACCAATGATTCAGAAATATAAGATTTTTTTAGAATTCAAACCTCAGGTATATCAAAGGCATTTTATAGCACTCAAAAGCATTTGAAAATTACCGACATGATTTGTTATACTGACGTGTTATTTCATAAATTTAACAGTTTTAAAAAATTACATGGCCATGGTATTTCTAAGAAAATCTGTCTCCTTCCGTCTTCAAATTATTTTCTTTAGAGTTTTTCTGTAAGTTCCTTTAACCAGTTTCTGACATCTTCCAAAGGAAAGGTAGTTTTTCATTCTGACTAGGTCACTGATTTCTAAGAGTGATAAAAATCATTTAACTTTAAGCCTAATAGTAGATGATTCAAAAGCTTTATAAGCTTTATCTATTTTCTCTTATGAAGTTATTGTACATTTTAGACACCAAGGCATCACGACCAGAATCTGATATGATTCAGAAAAATTAGAAATTCAAAAGGAAATTGCTATTAGCATTATAGTAAGCACTAAGGTTCAGGTGACCATATAGTTTAAGAGACAACTATCATTGAGTATAATGAGGTAACTCTTAACATGTCAACATGACTCAATTATATGTGAAAAATCAATGAACAAAAACAATACTGTCCTTTAAAAAACAAAAGAGGTACAAATGAAATGAAAATTTACCTCAATTATATCCATTTTTGTCCAGCTAAACAGCACTTAGAGTTCTTGGTGTCTTTCCCCCAAAGACCATTCCTCTAGAGTTACATGCACGCGCACACACACACACACACACACACGCATCCACAAACACACACTAATACTCAACCACACACATTTATGTGAAAAATTTATCTTTCTTTTCCCAACTCCAGGACTTTCCTCATCTGAGTGCTAATTGAACATTTATTTTAAATTATCATGCAACATATATTTACTAACAAGCTATTCTGTGCCCTTCTCTAAATTTAGCCCTATGGGGGTTATAAAAATATGAATACCATTGCTATCCTTTCTCTTCTCTCCCTTTCTTCATTCCTTCCCCATTTCCTTTTTCCTTCCCTTTCTTGTACTCTTGTCATCCTTCTGAGTATACAGTAGTATAGAGAAGTATAAATTCCCATTGGGAGATCATTTTCTCAGATGTTTTTAGGGTACCATTATGTTTGGGTTTATAAACACAATTGACTTGGTAATTTAATTCATTCTTAGACAAACAATTTAAATTTCATCATTAAATTAATATTGAAAAGTAGCAGAGTCAAGTTTGACATACTGATAAGCTATTAATGAAAAAAACTGAGATAAAGTGCATCCTTTGAAGAAGTCTGCATTTTAAAGCAGTTTAAAGCCCAAGGGATGGTTTAAAAAGCAGTATTATAATAATGAAGCTAAGGTTAAATGTTTAAGTTAGATATTTTTAAGCATGTATATACCAATATTTAATGAGAAAATTAAGAACTCATGGGGACAGTTAATAATGACCTCAAAATATTTACTAGAAAATATGTGACCAATTTATTTTATCTGGAGAGCTTGTTTCCCCTGGGGTATTGTTTTAGCTTTCTAAAGCTGCATAACAAGTTACCACAAACTTTGAGGCTTGAAACACCTATTTGTTGTCTTACTGTTTCCTATGTAGGAGTCCAGGTATAGGTTAACTGTGTCCTCTGCTCACAGTCAATCTCACCTGGCTGAAAGTGTTGTCCAGGACTGGCATTTTGTCTGAGGTTCAGGGTTGGCCCTTTTCCAAGGTACTTGTCTGCAGCATTCACTTCCTTGTGATTGAAGCATGAGTTCTGCAGTTCCTAGAGGCTTCCCCTACTTCACATCACATGGCCTTCACAACATGGCAGTTCGTGTCTTCAAGGTTAACAGGAAATCTCCTTTCAATCTGCTAAGACAGAGTTTCATACAACATAATACACTCAGAGGTGTAACTATCTGATCCCTTTCACCATATTTCATTGGTAAGAAGCAAGTCAGTTTTACCTGCACCCAAGGGGAGGTGATGACACAAAGGTTTGGATAGCAGGGCCAGGAATGCTGGGGGCCATTTGAGAATTCTGTCTACCACAGGTACTTTACTATGGTATTCACAGTCTTTTCATCATAGTCTTCAGTTTCAGTTATGATGCTTTTAATTTCAAGAAAAATAATATGCATCTAAAAGTGGTTTTAAAATTAGGGCTTATTTTCTCACATAATTTCACTGTTGATTGATGGTGATTTTTGAATCAGACTTTTGGTGTCATACTTAAGAATTTTTTTGCCAAATCAAGGTTTTGAAGATTTAGCCCTATGTTTTCTTCCAACGGTTTTATAGTTTCAGTTCTTCCATTTAGATATTTGATCCATTTTTAGCTAATGTTTTTATATTGTGTGAAATAAAGGTCTAACTTCATTCTTTTGCATGTTTCTATCCAGTTGTCCCAGTATGTTTGGTTTATTCTTCCCTGTGCTATGATCTGGAAAGTTCTACCAGGAAAAAACTAAAGTAACTGTGGGGCTTACCTCTTATGTTTACCTTCTCTCAAAGATAATAGCCTTTTGCTGCCCATTGTTCATTGTATGAGAAGAGGTGCTCCATGCATTTTGTCCAGTTTTATATTTCTTAATTGTGGGAGAAAAGGTCCAAAACAAATACTTGGACATGATCCCCTCATACTACTTTTAAACATCAATAACTATAAGATTTGTTTTCCCATATTTTGGTCAGGAAGATGAGATAGTCTATATATGTTAAGACAGTTTTAGGGTAAAACCTGACATGTACCACCATTAGGATTTTGTGAGAATGGAAATGTGATGATAAGGTTAGACGTCAGACAACATATAGTTAAATGAACATGTCTCCAATATCAGAAGGAGAGTCACAAAATTTGGTGGTGTTCTCATCATTTCAGGGATCATTGATTAGAGCTCAGATTGGACATCAAAATTAAAGCTTGATTTTAAATAGAGAGATGTATAAGAAGAAGATGGTATAGGGCTTAGATAAATAAGAAAATACATTAAAAAGAAATAGGGAATAATGCCGAGACCCAGGATGAAAATTGGGAAATTATCTTCTTGGATAACTTTAAGGGAGACATGATTAGACAACTAACTTCACAATTGAGTTTTCATTTTGTTTGTTTATGTATTGTTCTGCCTCAGGTACAAACTGAGAACTGTAATGGGGCTAATAATTTCGGAAGTAGTTAAATCTACTCAAGATCATCAATCAGGATAGTAGATCAGTTCATTTATTCAAGCTTGAACACTGGAAGAATGATAAACACAGCAAATTTGAGAAACTGGTAATAAGATTTTAACTGAAGACACAAATAAATGGAAAGATATCTAATTCACATGAAATGGAAGAATTAATATCATTTCAATGTCCATACTACCCCCAAAATATATAGATGCATGCAATCCCTATCAAAATCCCACTGGCATTTTTCACAGAAATAGAAAAAACAATGCTAAAATTTGTATGGAACCACAAAAGATCTTGAATAGCCAGAGCAATCTTGAGAAAGAAGAACAAAGCTGGAGACATCACATGCCCTGATTTCAAACTATATTACAAAGCTATAGTAATCAAAACAGGATGCTATTATCATAAAACCAGACATATAGATCAATGGAACAGAATTGAAAGCCCAGAAATAAACTTGCACATATATGATCAATTAACTTATGACAAAGGAGTCAAGAATATACAATAGGGAAAGAAGAGTCTCTTTAATAAATGGTGTTGGGAAAACTGGATAGCCACATGCAAGGGAATGAAACTGGACCCCTTCTTACACTCTACACAAAAATCAACTCAAAATGGATTAAAGGCTTAAACATAAGAAATAAAACCATTAAGCTGCTAGAAGAAAATATAGGGCATAAGTTCCTTAACATTGGTCTTGGAATGATTTTTGGATTTGACACCAAAAGCAAAGGTGTCAAAAGTGAAAATAAATAAGTAGGACTACACTAAGCTAAAAAACTTCTGCACAGCAAAGGAAACTATCAACAAAATGAAAAGGGAACCTACTGAACGCAAGAAAATATTTGCAAATCATATATCTGATAAGGGGTTAATATCCAAAATATATAAAGAACTCATACAACTCAATGGCAAAAAACAATCTGACTAAAAAAATGAGCAGAGGATCTGAATAGACATTTTTCCAAAGAAGACATACAAATGAGCCAAGAGGTACATGAAAAGGTGCTCAACATCACTAATCATCAGGAAAATGCAAATGTGCATTATTAGTGGGAAAGCAAATTGGTGCAACCACTATGGAAAACAGTGGTTCCTCAGAAAATTAAAAAATAGAACTATTATATGATCCAGCAATTACACTTCTGGGCATATATTCAAAGGAAATGAAATCACTATCTTGAAGAAATATCAGCACCCCCATTGCAACATTATTTACAGTAGCCAAGACATGGAAACAACCTAAGTGTCCATGGATGGATGAATGGATAAAGAGAATGTTTTATACATATATATATATATATATATATATATCCATAAAAAGAAGGAAATCCTGTCATTTACAACAGCATGGATGGGCCTTGAAGGAATTATGCTAAGTGAAAAATATCAGACAAAAAATGACCAAGATCTCACTTATATGTGGAATCTAAAAGAAAAAACAAAGTCATAGAAACAGAACAGATGGGTGATTGCCAGAGTTGGGAGATGGGAGGGGTGGGTGAAATGGGTGAAGGTTGTTAAAAAATACAAACTTTGTGTTATGAATAAGTTCTGGAGATGTAATGCACAGCATGGTGACTATAGTTAACAATATTTGAAATTTGCTAAGAAAGTAGGTCTTACAAGTTTTCATCACAAGAAAAAAATTTGTAACTATGTGAGGTAACAGATGTCAGCTAAAATTATTATGGTAATCATGTCACAATATATACACATATTAAATATGTTGTACACCTTAAACTGATACAATGTTATATGTCATTTATATCTCAATGAATTTGGAAAAAAAAGAAAAGATATGCAAAAAAGATTTTATTTGGACACTGTGAGTTTGAGGTACATCTGAAACATTACTGTAATATCCATCAGCAATTCTGAAACATAAGCCTCAATTTTGGAAAAGATATTGAATAGCACATGTAATTAACATGATGGTACGTGATCTCCTCTGGTTGTGCTAAGTGTGCCAGTAATAGGTGCAGTTTCAAAACCTAAAAACAATTGCTGGATTAATATATGTTTAACAAGAGACGGATACCAAAGAAAAGAGTTTAAAAAAAATTAAATCTAAAGTGAGAATGAAGTTCAAATGATTGACTATGGAGTCCACATGTGGTCAGGCACTCAAGGGAAAAAGGACAGTAAGAAAGGATTATTGTTAATTATCAGGGTGAAGAGTTCTAGAAGAAAATGAAAGAGCATTTGTTGAATGTTATCTATTTGGAGGGCAATTTCATGTATAATTTATTTTCTAATTTTTACAAAAAATCTGAGAATCAATTAAATTTATCATCAGAGAAATTCTGTAATTTGTCCAAGGTGATGATTTATTATGACAGTCAGAATTTTAACCCCCATCTACCTGCGTCCAAAGCCCACAAGAAAAAAGATATTGGGGTCAGAAAGCGGAATTTATAATATGGGATCTTGGAAATAGGGCATCTCTCAGTGGTGCTGAGAGTTCAGTTGTGAAACATCATCAAAAGCTGACATGAAACCAGCTCAAATCTGATTTCGTATGTTTGAGAACAAGAGCCAGCCAACTGTATCACTAGTTCTTTAGTGCCGTTTTGAAATTGTTGTATATTTTTCTGGGTAAATCATTTTTGAAAAAGTATCCGGAGCCTGCAACCTTCAATGGCCTTTGCACAGAACACCAACCAGCAGAATGCCATCATCTTTAGATTAAGGTGACTCTTCAATTTTTAAAGTCCATTTAAATGGCATTTCCAATACCATGAGGGGTTAAATAAGATTTAATTGTTTTAATAGATTCATGGTTTCATGGTTTATTTTTAGTAGTGTTAGAATTATTATTATAATTAATGTCATCACACTAAACTATGGGAATAACATCATTTAGTTCTAAATATATATCAGTCTATATATACATATATATATAAATTCACACACATATATATAATTCATGATGAGGCAGTTCAATTAATCTTTTGCACATGCTATGTATTGGTATAAGCAGTTCTAAATATATATCAGTTCTAATATATATATCAGTTCTATATATATATCAGTTCTAAATATATATCAGTCTATATATAGTTTAGTTCTAAATATATATCAGTCTATATATACATATATATATATATATCAGTCTATAAATACATATATATATATAAATTCACACACATATATATAATTCATGATGAGGCAGTTCAATTAATCTTTTGCACATGCTATGTATTGGTATAAGCAGCTTATTTATGCCATCTGCTTCATTTGCTGGATTTAATTCACTGATATTTTCAAAGAGAAGATCTGAATAAGCAAGACGGTGCTTGATTTACTTAGGTTTTGATAATAATCACATGACAATGTGTGTGGTTGTATATGTATGTAATTTATAAGAGGAGAACATTGTGTGAGTATATCATTTTTATTTACGATGATATACACATTTTAAAACAACACGGAAAATTCCCTCTTTAAAAACTGTTAAATGAGAATCCTGGTAGTTTTGCTTCTCTTAATAATATTTCTCAACTATTTTATAAAATAACCCTCTAACTGGAGGCAATGAATCCCTATTGATAGGATATGGGGGGAGATATATGTCAAATAATCCATTGAAAACTAGAATTTCTTTTGGTATTTCCTGTTTATGTGAAAAAGTACAGAGATTTTGTATTTTAGTTTATACTAGATTCTTCTGTCAAGCTGCTAGTTATCCTGGTTTGAGAAGGCCTCAGTATCAAAGTCTTCAGAAGTGCATCACCAGCCCTCTGAATATATTTATCTGATTTATCTGATGTTGTGACTGTCTTGAGAGCTCTTTCTATATGTATAACATAATGATTATAAACCAAAGGCCTTTGAATTAATGAGATAAATATTATCAAGACTGAATTAGGAAACATTATACATGGTTAGACTCTGCAGTAGCAAAACAAAACAAATGCTATTAAATGTTTTCAGTCTTTTGAAAATGTGGAAATTTAAAGTCTCATTTGATCAACCAGTATTGGAAATGCTAGTCTGAATAAATCCTAATAAATACTTCATTTGTTCTTTTCCCCAGCCCAATGTCAATTTCCTTTCACACTGAATCTTTATTAGGTTATCTTTCTTAGAGGCTGATGTAGATTAATTTATCTGTCTGGCAGAATGCATAAGGAGGATTTTCTTAGACGTGTTGATGCTGAGCACATGGATACATTTTCTCATCCTGTTATCCTGACACCTTTGGAGAAATTTTCTTCCTAGCTTATCTCATATTCAGTTAATGCTTTTATAAAGTGATACTTATTAACCACATATACATGCTTAAATATATAATTTAAAAATTTCTAAATTTTAGAGTAATGTCCAAATCAGACTCTCAAATGATATAAACTGTAATCTGTAAATATATAAAATAGTTAGATTTTGACTAAATCTTTAGACAACTAGAGAGTGTGCCCATGGAGAGTTAATATGTTTGTAATAGCTATTCCAATAATTTAGAACCTACAAGGTAATTAGACCACAGTATCTATTAAGTCATTATGACTTTATTTTTACTTTAAGCAATTGATTATTATAAGAGGTATCATCATCTGTAGAAGTCATAATATCTGGAGTTGGTTCCTGGTTATTATAAAAGGAATTCAAGATAAAATTCATCTGAACTCATTATTTTTTTGTTAGTTTCTGCTTTATAACAAAGTGAATCAGTTATATATATACATATGTTCCCATATCTCTTCCTTCTTGCGTCTCCCTCCCTCCCACCCTCCCTATCCCACTCCTCTAGGTGGTCACAAAGCACAGAGCTGATCTTCCTGTGCTATGCGGCTGCTTCCCACTAGCTATCTATTTTATGTTTGGTAGTGTATATATGTCCATGCCACTCTCTCACATTGTCCCAGCTTACCCTTCCCCATCCCCATATCCTCAAGTCCATTCTATAGTAGGTCTGTGTCTTTATTCTTGCCCCTAGGTTCTTCATGACCTTTTTTTTTTTTTTAGATTCCATATATATGTGTTAGCATACAGTATTTGTTTTTCTCTTTCTGACTTACTTCACTCTGTATGACAGACTCTAGGTCCATCCACCTCACTACAAATAATTCAATTTTGTTTCTTTTTATGGCTGAGTAATATTCCATTGTATATATGTGCCACATCTTCTTTATCCATTCATCTGTCGATGGACACTTAGGTTGCTTCCATGTCCTGGCTATTGTAAATAGAGCTGCAATGAACATTTTGGTACATGAATCTTTTTGAATTATGGTTTTCTCAGGGTATATGCCCAGTACTGGGATTGCTGGGTCATATGATAGTTCTATTTTTAGTTTTTTAAGGAACCTCCATACTGTTCTCCATAGTGGCTGTATCAATTTACATTCCCACCAACAGTGCAAGAGGGTTCCATTTTCTCCACACCCTTTCCAGCATTTATTGTTTGTAGATTTTTTGATGATGGCCATTCTGACTGGTGCGAGGTGATACCTCATTGTAGTTTTGATTTGCATTTCTCTAATGATTAATGATGTTGAGCATTCTTTCATGTGTTTGTTGGCAATCTGTATATCTTCTTTGGACTCATATTAATGCTCTATCTGCATTGTGCCCTTCAGAATAATTTAACAAAGTGACTGGAAATTTTTTAGTTTGCATTAGAGCACAGAATTTCTTATTGACTTTACTTAATAATAAATTATTTAATAGTAAAATTAAATTGTATATTTCCTGGACCTCAGGTGACTTTATGAGTGTAAAATAAACAAACATTGCTCATGGATCTATCATGACCCAGAAGATACATTTCCTGCTCTCTACAGCATGCATTTTGCAAATGTTCCAAAGTGCCTGGTGCCTGTGGCAGTAAATGTACTAAGCCATCAGATGGTAAATGACTTTGGAAATTAGTTGGAGGTTAATTCTCTGCCTCATTGGCCCCCCAGAGTGGACAAACTCTAATTGATTTTGATAGCTTTTATGAAGCACTTTTTTTCTGGTGAATAATGGAGGAGTACTCACGGAGACATCCTCTGGATATAGAAAAAATTAAATGGGTACCAATGAGATGTCATTAAGAGTTTATGTTTCTATGCTTAATAAACTCTCCCTACCTTTAACAGTTTTGCTGCTTTTAAAAAAAACCCTACAAATTCTAAACTGTCAAATGATTTATTTTTTCTGCCAAGTATTTTTTATTTAACTCAATATTTTGAACTAGCACTAATATTTTGTTTCAGTACATATTGTTGTAGAAAAGCAGCAGCTATGGCCATGTGCGTTAATTTGTACCTATAACCTCATGGAGAAAAAAATGCAGAGTGATCATCCTCTGGGGAAGTGGTATCCTCAAATGCACCTTGAACAAAAGGAGTACAACATGACTAGTACATGTTCACTGTCATGGATCTTGTTCAAAAGTTACTTGAAAAAATTGTCAATGTTTTTCCATTTAAATAAATTTCTCTAAGATCTCACTAACAAATCAATTATAATCTATATATTTTAGCCTTGTATTTTGCATAATCCAAACCTTTTAAAATCTAAGCTGGGATCTTAGGATAGAGTTCTGTTTGATCCTTAAAATGTACCAAAATAGATGTCCTGATTAGTTTGATGAGTGGATGAATGTAAAATATCTAATTGTATCAAATGTATGTTTACGATGCTGTGCATCTTGAAAGAACTAAATCCAATTGTTAAATCCACTTGTGGGCACTCTGATTTGAGAAATTCTAGGCTATAACCACAACGACATAGTAAAACAAACAGTATTGAGTAATAAATAGTTACTAAGCTCTGTGCTAAACAACTTTTATACATTATTTAAATATTATATCAGTCTTTATGAATAAATTTTTTTCCCATTTTACAGATCACAAAACAGAGGCTTTTAAGTAACTTGCCCAGGACTACACAGTAAGTTCTGGAGCTAGAAATCTAACACAAATATGTCAAACTTGAGATAATTCATCAATCAAAAAATATTTTTAAAGGAAGATAGGACATTCTTCAAATAGTACACTATGCTAACATGTCAATTATCCAATCTGGGACTTCCCTGGAGTTCCAGTGGTTAAGACTCCACACTTCCACTGCAGGGGGCAAGGGTTCAATCCTTGGTCAGGAAACTAAGACCCCACATGCCACGTCACGTGGCCAAAAAAATAAAACCAACAATACAGGACAAAGTTTATTTCTATTTAAAAATAATTATCCAATCTGATGTCTCCCAGAGGCACTCAGTAAAAATAAACCCAACTCCTTTCATTACTATGCCAAAAACACTAGATTTACTACTTACTAACAGCATTTTTTATTCATGGGATTAGAACGAAAATTATGATAGCTACAAATAAAAATGAAATTCTGTCTTTGTCCACAGTAAGCTTACAATCCATCTAAAAATAGCACGATCTGGAGTATTCAGATAAACTTTTCTATATTTATGATTAAAATGCTATACATAGGCTTTTGTATTTATATTACAATATAATAATTGGGGGAGGGAGTTGGAGGAGATTATGTCATGCAATGCATCCAAATAATGAAGAGAAATATTTAATTAATCCTGGGTTACTAAGCATGCAAGTCTCCCCTGTCCAGGAGGTTTAGTGCAATGGGTCCTCTTTTCCTTTCAATGTATTTTAATTGTTTCCAACCTGAATCTTTCATTTGCAGAGTGGTTGTTATATTATATACAAAGATCACTGGAGCCAAACAAATCTATGAGTAATTCAAAACATTATTTCTCAGACCATCAATTTCTTGATTGTTAACAATGTAGAGAAAATACTTGTTACCACTGGCATGAGGTTAAGGGAGGTAATGGCCATAACACATCTAGGACAGTGCCAGGAACTCAATAAAGTATGTATCAGTCAGGTCAGGCTGCCATAACAAAGTATAATAGACTAGGTAAAACAACAGAAATTAATTTTCTCACAATTCTGGAGGCTAGAAGCCCAAGACCAGGGTGCTGGCTGATACGGTTCCTGATGAAGGTTCTTTCCTGCCTTATAGGTGGCTGCCTTTTTGTTGGGTCCTCATATAGTAAAGAGAGAGAGAGAGGGTGGGGGGAGAGTGCTCTCTTCCTTTTCTTATAATCTTATTACACCACCAATTTATTGGCTTAAGATACCATCCTTATAATCTCATTTAACTTTAATTACTTCCAAAAAGCCCTATTTCCAAATACAGTCACCCTGAGAGTTAGAGCTTCAACATATGAATTTGAGAAGGGGGAAACACAATTCAGTCCACTGAACATCTACCTCTAGTATTAAAAAATAATTTTTAAAGGCACTCTTTAGTACAAGCTACACTTTTTAAAAAATAAATTTATTTATTTTATTTATTTGTTTTTTGGCTGTGTTCATTGCTGCGTGCAAGCTTTCTCTAGTTGTGGTGAGCGGGAGCTACTCTTCGTTGTGGTGTGTGGGCAGTGGCTTCTCTTGTTGCAGAGGATGGGCTCTAGGCACGTGGGCTCAGTAGTTGTGGTTTGCGGGCTCTAGAGAGCAGGCTCAGTAGTTGTGGTTCATGGGCTTAGTTGCTCCGTGGCATGTGGGATCTTCCCAGACCAGGGCTTGAACCTGTGTCCCCTGCATTGGCAGGCAGATTCTCAACCACTGTGCCACCTGGGAAGCCAGTACAAGCTACATTTTTGTCTCAGTTAATGGAGATTTTGTGGTATATTTTAGATCATCTTTCTTTTTTTTTATTGGAGTATCACTGCTTTACAATGTTGTGTTAGTTTCTACTGTACAGCAAAGTGAATCAGCTATATGTGTATATATATATATATCCCCTCTTTTTTGGATTTCCTTCCCATTTAGGTCACCACAGAGCACTGAGTTCCCTGTGCTGTACAGTAGGTTCTCATTGGTTATCAATTTTATACATAGTATCAACAGTATATATTGTCAACCCCCATCTCCCAGTTCATCCCACCCCTAGATCATCTTTCTGCAAGGCCCATTAGACAAGTTGGCCTGATTAAATTCCATGTCCTCTATGGGTTTATTTGTAAGCAACCAAAGGGGACTTTTCTTCCTTTATGCTCTTAACTCTCTGAACTGTGTTTGACATGATTGAACATAGTGTCCTTAGAAGCCAGATAGAGCCACTAATAGGACTATTTGGCATAGTGGCTGGGGTGTAATTGCTTTTCAGTCCTACGGATTTACTAGGAGACTATTACTGCTCTATTAGAGTGATTTTAGAGCTGGCTGTTTAAACAATGAAATTTTCTCAAAATAGGCCTTTACTGACAATTTTCCTCTTTAAAATTGGTGTTTCTGTCTCCATGAATTCAGTTTTCTTTTCTCTTTTTAGGTGGCTCATGGCTGTCAGATTTCTTTCAGAGATGCTGCAAAGGTTCGAGTGTAGTTTTCATCCTCTCTTCATTACTTCAAAATGATGCATAATATGAGGAATGGGTTTTCCCAGATAAAATATAGCAAAGGAAATGTGTGTGGGTGTGTGTGAGAGAGAGAAAGGGATGGAGGTGGGGAGGAGGAAAGAGAGGTGGGAGAAAAGGTGGGAAACAATGGAAAGAAGAGAAAGATAATGTATAGAAAAATATATTCACATAGACAATAGCCCAGAATTATCCAAACTGATGAAAGATATTAACCCTCAAATTTCAGAAGCTCTATAGACTCAAGTATGAAAAATACAATGAAAACTATACCTAGACACATTATGATCAAATTAGTGACAAATACAGACAGAAAAAATGCAAAATCAGCCAGAGGAAATAAACATACTTCCTTCAGGGAAAAAAATAATAATTTTGAGATGTGGCATCTCAACAGAAATAGTGGAAGACAGAAAATAATAGAATGCTATGTAGTTCAAAGAAATTAATTTCAATTCTAAATGGAATATGTCCTCCCAAAATAAGGGCAAAATAAAAACAATTTCAGGTAAACAAAAAGTGAGAGAATTCATTGCCAGTAGATATATATTATAAAATACATTAAAAAGATATCAGGTAGATACACAAAAATATTGAAAAGAATAAGGAGCCAAAGAAGAGCAAATGTATGGATAAACATAAAGTAACACTGACTGTACAAAACAGTTCTGGTAATATATTTTGATATTTAAAATACATATAGAAATGAAATGTGTGTTAAAAATAACAAAGTATGAGAGAAGATGACATAGAAGTAAGGTTATTTATATGTAATGTAATAAAGTAAAGTTACTATGTTATTTGAGAAGTGGTAAAATTATTAGTCATGAAGGCATTTTGTAATCTATAAAGTTAGCACTAAATAAACAGTAAAAATTTGTAAGTAGTGAATGGCTTAATAAGTGGGCAGGGAGAGAAACAGAATAATAAGAATATTGATTAATCCAAATGAAGTCAAGAAAAGAGAGATAAAAAGAATGCAAAGCATATAAATTCAGTAGAAAATAAATAATAAAATGCTATATAGAAACCCATATACTTCTAATCTAAATGGACTAAATACTCCAATTAAAAGATTAAGATTGTAGGGGCTTCCCTGGTGGCGTAGTGGTTGAGGGTCCGCCTGCCAATGCAGGGGACACGGGTTCGTGCCCCGGTCCGGGAAGATCCCACAGGCCGCAGAGCAGCTGGGCCCGTGAGCCATGGCCGCTGAGCCTGTGCGTCCGGAGCCTGTGCTCCGCAATGGGAGAGGCCACAACAGTGAGAGGCCCACATACCGCAAAAAAAAAAAAAACAAAAAAAAGTTTTGCTAATGAAAGAAGTCAATCACAAAAGACCTCATTCTATTCATACTAAATGTCCAAAACAAGGAAATGCTTAATGCTGGGGGATGAAGAATAGGGGGTGATGAATAAAGGGTATAGGTTTTTTTTGAGGTGATAAAATGTTCTAAGTTGACTGTGGTGATGTTGCACATATCTGAGAATATACTAAAAAACCATTGAGTTGTACATTTTAAATGGCTGAATTGCATGGTACGTGAATGCACCTCAATAAAGTAGTAAATAAATGTAATTAGAATTTGTCTCTAGCCTAATTTCTTACTAATTCCAAAACATTGATTCAATTATACAGATGTACGTTGAGAATGACTTCATTGAGATGCCACCAGTAATTTACGTTTTTGAATATGTTTCCCTTCCACATCTCCACTCCATTTCATTCAGGTAGCCAGACATTTTTTCCTTGTCACCTACTAGCAGGGCAGAAAGTCAAACAGCAACATCCTTCCAAGTTCCAGTTATCCTTAATACTGAGCTCCTGGAATGGGTTATTAAGTAGAGGCATTGAGGGAAGGAGCAGCAATATGGAATGAAAGAGATATCCCCTTACTGAGCAGGGGAAAGTGGTCCATAGGCCTTGTAGGTATTGTAAATTTGGCAAGGAGGATGAATGGATCTATGGAAAAGCTAAGAAGCTGTACCCTAAGCACCATTTCCCAGCCTCAGTACCCAGGCATAGCACAGAAGAATCAGCACTTCAACAAATCATATGTGCCAGGCCTTCTATTACCTCAATGGTAATCAGTGTGGACGAAAGGAGAATGCTTCCATCTCTGGTTTTGTTTTGTTCTGCAGATATTTCAGAACTTTTGGTGAGCATAGGTGAACAGGGAGCTCCAATAAGACTTAGAGCACATTTTCTAGCAATCTAGCATGATCAGGTCTCAGAATAAACTTAATTTGGTTTAAGATAAATTTTAAAAAATGTAACACTGTTTTGCATATGCCAATGGCATACATGTTTCAAGGACTGGATTCCTGGCACTATATTAAGTAATACTCAGAATAACAAAACATGGGCTTTTTTCTAAAAAGTTCAAATTATAACCTAATAGACATAAATAATCATGATACAACATGGCAGTATTATAAGAACTTTCACTAACCATAAGAGTTACACAGGGTTTCATTGCTAAAGAGGACTCACAAGACTACAAAGACCAATGCTTACAAATGGATGGTTTATTGAAGGAAAAGTATATAAATGGTAACAGCATTAGAGTAAGGATATTCATAGTTGCTGAGCTGCCTCACAGCAAGGGGTAGAGAAGCCAGGACCAGCTCTCTTTTGTTCTCTCTCTCTCCTTCTCTCTTTCTCTCTCTCTCAAGGTTCATGGGGCACAACAAAATCAGGGAACCCAAAATGGAACCTTGAACAGGGTTTTTTTTAATACCCTGCTGGTCATATACATTCTTGCTATGTATCTCTCCCCAGTGTAGAATCACCCTAGGGTCTCACTGAGATCAGGAGCAAATCATGAATTTCACTGTTCTCAATAAGCAATGCTGATGAGCTGGTGCAAATTGCCGCCAAACTGCTTTGTGTGTGACATCTTTTCCTTGATTATATCTAACTTCATATCAGTGATATAAATGTCATTATCCCATTTTAAAAAAGAGGAAAATGGAATAAGAACATGGCTTAAGGGCCATGTTCAAATAATATATAAATTGGAATTTTAATCCATGTCCCTGAGATTTAAGAATCTTTTCATTTATTTAATTTAAAAAATTAATTTTTTTATTATGTGCTGCTCCCCTTCTTCTCTTTTCCTCTCTCTTCTTCATAATAGTTAACACAGTTAAATTTTTATATTCATTTGTGCAATGCTTTGATTAACATAGATGGTGTAGTTTACTGAACATGCCTCTTGATCTTCACTTCTGTCTTCTTCCTATCCAGATCATGGGACAGAGTTATATGTGGTGGGATAATTATTGAGAAATTAATTTATCATTTGCTCCTATTACCCTAGATGTCTGGAAGGAATGGGAGAGGTTCTTAAATCTTATTTTCCAGAAGGTAACTAACGCTTTGGGTTTCCCCTGGGATCTGTTAATGAAAGTAGTGTCCAGGACTTCTGAAAAAAATTTTAGCTCAAACTTTTATTGCTTTAATTAAACAAACAAACAAAATCAAAAAATAAAAGCAACCTAGGTAGGGAGGTATGAATGCAAGCAGAGGGGTGTCTTAAGAGTTTCTCACAATGACTAGGAATGGATTGGAATTTTGAAGGGCTCTCACCCCATTGGGAGATCATGCTCCCTCATAGGAGAACAGAACCTTGGAAGGGGGTCACTGTGTGGTGCTGCCTCCTTGGTAGCTGTACTTGGTCCTTCAGTTTTCAGCTCTGAAAAAATAACTGAATTCAATCCAAGCACAAAGGCAGCAGAGTGGCCATTGTCAAGGGCCCTGGATCAGTAGCACACCACTAAGAATTTGTGTGAGTAGACAAAAAGAGGGTCTCCCTACTGGGATTTTAAGTGGGATTCTAGAGAATATATAATCTCTTCCACCTCACCCTAAAGTCTATGACTGAAAAATAATTTCATCCTATCTTTCCATCAAGAGAGTATGTAGAGCAGGTTTAGCATGGTTTCAGAAGATAAAGGGGTAAACATTAAGGTGCATAAACCACAGTACTTAATTATATTCAGCTAATCCTTTCTTTAAAAACAACTGTAAAGAAAACTTGACATGGATATGCTTTACTAAACTCTCATTACTAATTTTAAGTTTGCTATACTATTTTCATCAGAGTTGCATGCTATAATAATTTGCTAGGTCTGCTATAACAAAATACCACAGACTGGGTGATTTAAACAACAGAAACATGTTTTCTCATGGTTCTGAAGGCTGGAAGTTCAAGATCAAGGTGTTGGCAGGTTTGACTTGCAGATGGCCATGATCTTGCTGTGTCCTCACTGGGCCTCTTTCTCTGTGTGCCTGTGTATTCTTTGTGTCTCTTTATCTTCCTATAAGGACACCAGTTGTATTGAATTAGGGCTTCATCCTTGTGATCTCATTTAACCTTAGTTACCTCTCTGAAGGACCTGTCTAAAAATATAGTCACGTTAGGCGTTAGGGCTTTAACATGAACTTTGGGAGAATACATTTTAGTCTATAAAACTTATTAAATGCTTCATTAAAATATCATGGAGTTTAAAGACTCTTATAGAAGGGTCCTGTATGATGTGCTGAAACACAAATATTGTCAACATAGATTACCTCCAGATGATCACATTTTGCTTTGTTATGCTTTGTGTGGAGGAAAAGATAGTCAGTTATACAGCACTGAAATTTCTATCAGCCTTTCTTTTAACTTTGTCAGTCTCAGAAGTAATATAAAGCAGACATTCCCTGCTGTGAAGAGATTAAGGAATCCCTGTGCATGGCCACTGCAGAACTTACTTGTCATGCATACTTTCACCATATTTCATTTTATACAAAAATCTATGTGTAGTAATGCATATTTTAGATAAGACATGTTTCAAGAGCCTCATACTTACCATTTCACTGATATTTTCTTGCCACTCTTGTAATAAATGACTGTTAAATGGCAATTGTGCCATGATTATATGACACCTTTTGTAACATTTACAGCCATAAAGTACATAATGATATTTTTTTCTTTCAGATACTTAAATGGAAGAGTCAGTGCTTCCAGATGATGGAAATAATTTCTAATATAATTGGTGAAAGTGAATTCATTTCAGTTTTTAAGTGAATAATTTGTGGAGGTGTAATAAATAAATATGAGAGCAGTTCTCAATTAGTCACTGCGTAAATACCTATCTAGGTTAAACCATAATCTTCATTTCCTCTAAAAATATACTCATTGATATTCAACAGAATGCAGAGAACTTCTGAGTAATCTTGTCCCATCAGTGAGTCTCTAAAGTTCGTGTTTGTCATCAAAACTTTTTATCCTAGTTGTACTTCTTGATGTAATTATATAATTTAATTAAATATTATAGAACAGTGAACTCTGAAACAGAGTTATTTCTATGAAATAACTGAGTTGAATATTTTGGAATTACACCAAAAACTGAACTGCTAAAACTTGATGTTAAATTAATATTGATACAACTTTATAAATTTGGATAAATCATAAAAATCTAGGCTTATCTACTCCTATTATTTCATACTATTTTCCATTTTTCTGTAAAGGAGCTGAAAATAGAAAATTGGAATGAATTTACAAGTAAAATAATTAAATTAGTATTAAAATTCATTCCACAAATAAAAGTCAAGTCCAACCAAATATAAAAAGAAGAAATAATACTAGATCTTTATAAATTCCTTCAGAGAATAGAAGAGGGAAGATACTTCCAAACTCATTCAGTGAGGTCAGTATTATGTTGATGTGAATAACTACATTAAAATATTATGAATGTCAATGCTCATCACTAATAATTACATACAAAAAGGAAAGTATTATTTGCTTAACAGTTGATAGAATAGATAATTATGTTAGTGGAAATAGATTAAAAATAAAATCTGGATTAGAATGATAGAATGTTTTATAATACCATGTTTTCAACAAATAAGTATACATAATTTCCAAGTTGAGATCGCTATAATTAGCTCTTTCCCCATCCACGTATCCCAATCAAACGACTATCTCTATAATATTCTTGTCAAATTAATCTTAATGCAGGACATCTGAACCCTTAAACTACCTAAGTATCAATGATATTTATATTTATATTTTAAGAAGCCCTCAATGATCTTTATAAAATATCTCCTAAATTATGAATTAATAAGAAGTTACAGACCATATGAGTGCTAATTTACATGATTCAAGTTTTTTTCACATCTATTTCTGAATATTAAATTGAGTTCACAGAGTTCTATTATAGAAAATTAGTGATCATTACTAAATGAATTTTGGTGAATGCTATTTTTATTTAATATGCTTCTTGAGTTTAGAGACAGTGAAACTAAACATTAGATTAAGGTACAATGATTAGTTATATTATTAATAAAGATGCATAACGAGCATATTAAGAATTGTTTGCTTCACTTTATGCATTCTACATTTCAGTGTTTTACATTAATATCTGTTTTTCTAACTCTGATACCTTCCAACATAGAATTAAGCATATTTTGCAGTCACTCCAGTGTGACAAGCTGTGACATAAGAGTTACTGAACTCTTTGTATTTTATTAGTCTCAGCCTTCCTGTTTAGGTCTTTGTTCCATAGGATTCAAAAATAGGCAATTGTTGGTATGAGTCTTCAGACAAAAGTGTTAAGATAGCCTTATACGAAAGACATGCTTAAAGTATATTAGCTTTTTTTAAAAAAAATTTTTATTGGAGTATAGTTGATTTACAATGCTGTGTTAGTTTCAGGTGTACAGCAAAGTGAATCAGTTATACATATACATATATCCACTCTCTCCTTTTTTTTTTAGATTCTTTTCCCATATAGGCCATTACAGAGTATTGAGTAGAGTTCCCTGTGCTATACAGCAGGTTCCTATTATCTATTTTATATATAGTAGTGTGTATATGTCACTTCCAATCTCCCAATTTATCCCTCTCCCTCCCTTATTCCCTGGTAACCAAGCTTTTTGTACAAGCTGCATTGGCAAAGTCATTTCAAATTTTAATGGATGAGTGTGGCTTGTGAAATGCACTTGTCGAAGAAGGTCTTCCAGGGTAGTTCCAGAAAATGGACAGATATATACACAGTCAGTCAAATACTTAAGTCATACTTAAGTAAAAATGACAGTATTTCTTGGAATATGTCATATATAAGACCTCAGTCATATGTATTATGGGAATAGATTCTTATTTTATGCCTCTTTACCTTTTCTTCCAGTGAATCATAATAAATATCGCCTATAGTCAGTTATGTCATGAAAAGAAGTAAAAATTTCATTGTTTAAAAAATAAACATGAATTTAGTTGAAAAATGAATTGCTTCTACACACTGAATGATAAAGAAAATATTCAAATGTATTTTTATATGTAAATATTCTATTACATCTTTATACTTAGGATTCAGATATATAAATCAATCCAAGTCTGCTGTTTTCCTCAAAAGCAAAAACTAGCTATGTTCCAATTGCTTCATATAAAAACATATTCAGGGGAATTCCCCAGCAATCCAGTGGTTAGGACTCAGCGCTTTCACTGTGGTGGCCCAGGTTCAATCCATGCTTGCAGAACTAAGATCCCACAAGCCACATGGTGTGGCCAAAAATAAAAAATAAAAACAACAAAAACAATGAAACAAGCATGTTCAGGGATGAGCTTACAGGGACAATGAGTGAGAATACAGTTCAAACCCATAGGGATTTTTCAAGTAAAAATATAGTTGTCACAAAACATAGATGAAGAATTCAATAAAAACAATATTTGTATTACTACACACACAAATTATGCTGTTCAAGAAATAAATCTTTTGAGTTACAATGAAGAGGACTCTATAAAAAGTAAATATATATATGTATATATGTGTGTGTGTGTGTGTGTATTTCATCAGAGCAAAATAACTTTCAAATACAAAAGATACTTGAAGTGGAAAGAGTCTGCCAACAATACTTTCAAAGTTAAATGAATTACTAGAATTGACTGGTTTTTAACAAGTCAGATTTTATTGAGAATCCAGAGTCTTGTGAACTGGCATCAATTTACATGTTGGGGTGTGGGTGGACTGGTCAATCTTGAATTTTCTTGGTGCTGTATGTGTAATGTTAATAAAAATTATGGCTTCATTAATGATGGGCCTCCAGTGTGATGCTCACTGCCAGAAGCAGCCTCTTTACGATATCTGATAATTTGGTTCTGCCACTGAGTTCTTGAGAAGGCTGCTGAAGCAAGTGCTAGACCTGCAGAAATGGCCACCTATTTCTCATACTCCAACAAGTTTCCAGCCTGATCTGACAGTTTAGAAGGAGTAATATCCTATGGATTAAAAAAAACACTCATCATTTTCCCAAAAGGAACCTGAAAACAGGCCTATCTACATAAAATTAGAAGTGTGTAATATTATTCAACCAATCTCTTGCTTAGCTAATTAAAGCAACATCTTTAGGTAAACTATTATTTTCCACTTAAAATGAGATAAGTGAATTCAAAGACTAAAAACCCAATTTATCTTGTAACTGTACCTCACAATCATATCTGTGTATGTATCGTACAAGTTTCTTTATTTGTATAGTAAAGGTGCATTTCATCGTGCAGCCCACTTGCATTCAACACAGAGTAAGTCTTTACAGCAATTCTGTAGCTGTACTCTAAGTCCAAATAAAGCATGTAACTACAATAAAAAACCCTTTATACTTGCTTGGGTTTTAACAATGCATTAAATTAAAAAGGCAGCTTACCCTGAGAAAGGTAATCTCTGGGGAAAGGGGGAAGTTTTTAATAAAAAGTAATGCACTTTTAGGGAAGCAGCTAACTATTGATGCTACTACTGGGCACTTGTGTTTCCAACAGCCAATTTCATAGACTCTCTGTTGAGTAAAATCCAGTTTTAAGATTTATAATGCAATTGAGTTTTGTCAAGGGCAATAAGAGCTGGACACAGTTGGAAGTGACCTGGAAATCACCAAGTGAAATCTCCACTTTTAACCAAAGAGAAAATCGATACCCAGAAAGGTCAAAGGAGTTTTCCAAGTTTATACAATTACTTACTTACAAGATAAGGGTTAAATTTCAAACCACTGACTGTCAGTGTTTTTGTTCTAGCAGAAAGAGACACACTGTTCTAGCAGAAAGAGACACACTTTATATTATGCATAAACATAATATAATGGTAAATTATGCCTTATGTAGAAGGTGGTAAGAGTCATGCAGAAAGAAAAGAATTAAGCAGTAAGAGAAATATTGAGATTGTCAAAGTTGAGAAAAAGTGAGGTAGGGGTATACTGCAGTACCAACTAGAATAGTCAACATTTTCATCACTGAGAAAGTGAGATATGAGCAAGGACTTCAGAGAGATGTGAGCTAGCAATGCAGGAACCTGGGGAAGAGTGTTTAGGTTAGAGAGAACTGATAAAAGAAAGGCCCTTCCTTAGTGCAGGGACTGTCTGGTTTGTGAAAATGCTCCATAGCCAGTGTGACTAAAGTGGAATGACTGAAGGGGAGATGAGGAGATCATGCAGGATGATGGAAGAGAAGTAGGAACCATTGAAGAGTTTTGAATAATGAAATTATTGGACTTAGTTTCAAAGTAAACCTAGTTTCAAAGTAAACCTTCTAGCTACTGTTTTTTAAAAAAAGTTGATAGAAGGACAAGAGCAGAAGTAGTGAGACCTGACAGGAGTAGTATTGTGATATATGATGGTAGTTTAGACCTGGGTGATAGCAGTGATGAAAGTAGATGGAATTCTCAATATATTTTCCAGCTAGATCTAATAATGGCTAGATTAGATATAGTATGTGAATGGCATGTGATACTGTTGACTCAAAAAAGCAGAGTCAACAGTGACATCAAAATATATGGCTTGAACAACTGGAGAGACAGAGTTGCCATCTAGGGATGAGGAAAACTATAGGAAGGCAAGCTTTAGGGAGCAAGATCAAGACTTCAGTTCTGGTTCATTCATTTGACCTCCAAATTGAGATGTTGAGTAAACAATTGGAGACATGAGTTAGGATTTAGGAAATAAGTGTAGAATGGAGATGTATATTCAGACATTTGGGGCATACAGATGTTACTTAAGCCCAGGGACTGGATAAGGTCTCCAGAGAATGAAAGTAGATAGCGAAACAAAAAGATACAAGAACTAAGTCTTGGAAAATTGATATTTAAAGGATTGAGAGAAGAAGAGGAATCAACACAGGCAAATAAAAAGGAATTTCCAGTAACTAGGAGGAAAACCAAGAGAAAGAGGTGTCCTGGAAAGCAAGGTAAGAAAGTCTTTCAAAGATAAGGATGTGAACAAGTGTGGCAAATGTTGTTGATAGGTCAAGGCTGGTGACACTAAGAGATAACTTTAAAATAAGCTTTAAGGAAGTTAGTGTTGACTATGGGAAGAGCAGTTACAGTGGTGTTACAGAAAGAAAAGCTAGAATGCAGTGGTTGTATAAGAACATATTCATCAACCTATTCTATCAAAAATAAGATATCATTATTTTTTCTATTGTTTTCTTCATCTCTATTTCATTTATTTTTGCTCTGATATTTACAATTACTTTCCTTCTGCTAACTTTAGGTTTTGTTGGTTCTTCTCTAGTTGCTTTAGGTGTAAGGTTAGGTTGTTTATTTGAGATGTTTCTTGTTTCCTGAGGTAAGACTCTATTGCTATAAACTTCCCTCTTAGAACTGCTTTTGCTTCATCCCACAGGTTTTGGGTCATTGTGCTTTGGTTTCCATTTATCTCTAGGTATTTTTTGATTTCCTCTTTGATGTCTTCAGTGATCCATTGGTTGTTTAGTAGTATATTGTTCAGCCTCCATGCATTTATGTTTTTTACAGTTTTTTTTTCTTGTAGTTTATTTCTAATCTCATAGCATTGTGGTCAGAAAAGATACTTGATATGATTTCAATTTTTTTAAATTAACTGAGGCTTGCTTTGTGGCCCAGCATGTGGTCAATCCTGGAGAATGTTCCATGTGCACATGAGAAGAATGTACATTCTACTGCTTTTGAATAGAATGCTCTATTAAAAAAAAGAAAGAAAGAAAAGGAACCAAAGGAACCAGGGATGCTCTAGAATTACTAAGCACAATAGACTTAGACACCAGTCTTAGGACACTTTAGCACTGAAGCCTTCTACTAAATAATTAAGTATAGTCTATCCTTGCACCCTAAATACTCACTAGTATGTTTCTTTCATTATTAATGGGCCTCTTTTGTAATTCAAATATAACTTTGCTGGTGATGAATCCAAGAAACTAAACATCTTAACATTCTGATTAATTTGAATCTTTAAAGGTTATAAGAACAGTTTCAACTATTTCTCCCTCCATAAAAGTTATATAATCATTGTATTTCCCTTGTCTTATTTGAAAAGTCTATATTTGTCCATATATTAATTTTTTTCATATGTTGCAAAGTCCTTCACCATCTGTAAAACTGAAAGACTACTACCAAAATAATAGAATAGTTGAGCAGTCTTGCCCAGAACAGAGCCTGGTATATCGAAAGCAAGCAATACATGTGAATTCATGTTTTTATAATAGTGGTAACAATAAGAAGAGATATAATTAAGAAGCAGCATGCATTCATTCACTAGGTCCACAGTGATCAGAAAGTTGAAATCCATGAAACAAAAGTCAATGTTCCTGTGTATATATTTGTCTCAATTCATTATATATTAGGCCAATATAGTAATTTCGAAGTGTTGGTTGTTTTTTAAAAATCCTTTTATTTTAATTTTTAACACTCACTTATAAGTAAAATCACCAGTTGGACCCTATGTTGATTATTAAAATCAAGAGTATGGTATCCAATGTGGGCAACTCCAAAGTGATAAATTGCATCTCTAACATTCTAACAAGTCTTAATTCTTACCTAGATGTATTACACATGATGCTACATGTTTAATTAAAATAGGGCCAGCCATAGATGGAATTCTAGCAAAGTGGCAGACCCGAGAAGCAACAAAAAAACAGTTGATACAGAAAGTTTAAAGTCAAGGGAATAAACATGGGACCCATTGCATCTTCTCTTCATTTTAATTGTTTGTTTTATGGTGAGGATTTTGAGAAATGAATAACTTTTTTGTGTAGGATGAGAACATTCAATTTATCCCAGATCCCAAGAGTTATCAATTCTGCATGCATATTAGCATCAATTTAGGAGTTATTTTTAAATACCATGCCTAGTTCATGCCCATATCAATTTAATTAGGATATTTGGAGAGCAGACACTGGTATATTTAAAAATTCCCTAGGCAATCTAAATGGGTAATCAGGGAAATAAACTACTGAAGTATATCATCATATAGACATGGCAAGCTAGTAATCAAAAGGAAAAATGGTACTAAATAGAAAAAACATGTAGCAAGGCGTATTAACCTACCTTTGCAGTTTTCAAAAATCTGTATTAAAAATCAAGTTACAAACATCATAATTAAAACTGCTGAATGTATTTTATTGAATGAGAAACCAGCAAGATATTCAATGCATATATTAGATGCCTCCTATAGGCTATCAAAACACACTTGTGATGTATAAGTATGTGATATGTATGTAATTAAAGAAAAATGGATTTTTAGGGTATATTTATTATCAAAAGTTCTACGTTCCTTTTGTCTTGTGAAAATTAAGTGATTCTTTTTTTATTCTTCCCATGATTTCTATGGGAATATTATTATTTTCATATTTATATATGTATGCATAGATTCTACATTATATAGAGTTTGAATTATATAAAACATAAATGTTGAGTCCAGTATATTAGATCTTTTTGTTTGTTTGTTTGCACCTGCTTTCTTTCTTTTTTTGAATTCCTTATATTGTGTTTACCATCTTATAGAATGGGTAGGTAAAATATGCAGAGCAACCCTTTTGAATCTGGGGATATTTTAAACATATTTCTGGGTTGTTGAAATGCCTGATTTAATACCCACTCATACCTCTGGCCCTTTCCAAGACAAAGTGGTAGAGCTACCTCCTTTTGTATAGTACCTTAACTCTCACAATTAATGACGGAAAAAATCTTTGGCAGATCAGGTACAATGTTGTATTAAACATATCCATAGACATAGGCCAAAGTAAGCATTTGCAAAGTTGGATACAAAATTTTATAGACAGAACTTAAATCATGTAACATCATAAACTATAAACTCAGTAACAGTTAGTGGGCAGCCATAGTAGTGGCCATTACTGTGCCTACTAGTTAATGCAAGACTGAAGACTGGACAATAGACCAGGGGTGTGTCAACATCTGCACCTGGTAATCATTTACAAAGTCTGGTTTAAAGAATTTACTTTTGAATACATGGAAGTATCTGATAACATATTCCAAACCTCTCACATTAGATCTTTATATGAAATAAAATCTTACTAATTATAAGGATAATCCAAATTAAGATAGCCAGAAAGGTAAATTTATTTCTTTCAAGAACATGTGGCATATAGGAAGCAATGTTCTAGATGCTAAATGTTACACATTTGAAATTCATTTGGTTCTGATGTAGAAAATAGATAATAATCACTTATAAGGAATACTGCTTTTATGTAAACAAACTAAGCTAACATCCTCACAATAATGCATTCTCTCTCATGCACTAAACTGTTACTATTATTTTTCTGTATGTTTTGCCTTCTTAGTTATCACAATATGAATGATTCAAAGGAAAACTTTTACAGCCTGGAAAACTTTTGTAATTCTGAATAAAGTAATCCTGATCAGTATGAATAAAGCTAATCATATGCAATGTAATAAAAATCAAAACATAAGAGTTCTCTAATAATACCAATAATGTGAAACAGTTCTAATTCACTGAACATGGAATTAAGGAAAAATCTAAAAATTTGGAAAAAAATGTAAGAAATACGTATAGAAATGCCAAACATGACCCAAAAGTTCACTAAATTATAGATATTAGTTTTAGATTTTAAATTTTTTAAAGAAACGTATTGTTGAGTATAAAATTACACTTATGTGAGCATTTTATTTTACTCTTCAATTTTACCTATATAATTTAATGGAATGGGTCAGTAATACCATTAATCTATACTTATGTATATACTCTGTACTTACATATTTAACTTGATGCTGTGCTCAATAACTCCCTTGGCAGCTGGAAATTTTTGCCTACTCCCTCTGCACTGAGCCAGGAAAGATAGCTGTGTAAAACTGCCTCTGTTTTCTGGGGTCCAAGGAGACTTGTGAATGCAGAGCCCTATGGGCTCTCAGAGTTAAGTGATTTGGGAGCCAGTCCCTTGGGTGGCAGCCATAAAAGTTCAGATGCTAGATCTGTGGTCCAATCCCTTTGTTCCTCAGGGGGAGCTGGGTGTTGGGGATTCCCTCCCAATTGTAAAGTGCTGTGCTGGGGATGGGGACTTGAGTGTGTCCCAGTTTTTCCTATCTGTTTCAATATAGATATTTTTTCAGTCACCTGTTATATAGGAGGCTCTCAACTAATTTACAGATTTTTCTTGGAGGGAATGGTCCATGTGTAACTGTATATTTAGTACTTCCTTTGTAGGAGGAAAAGTCAGGTACGTCTTCTGCAACTTGGCTAATATAACTCTCAACTCATCTTTTTAAAAAAGTTTGGGGAAAGAAAAAAATTTTAAGTTTAAGAGCATTGATGAAAGTTCTGTTAGATAAAAGAGATCAATGTTTCCCAGGTAAAACGATAAGAATTAATTTAATCAATTTCCTTTGGGTAGAATCCATATATAGGTGAGATTCATTAAATTGGATAGTGTGCATATAATTCTATGACACTATCAAGATATTTGTTCACACAATATTACTGTTTAAATTCAGTATACCCTGAGTGGGTTAAATAACAAAATAACCTCTATTTTTAATCTGCTTGAAATATGTTATTTATGGTGTGAAGTTCTAAAACAAAAGAAGCTCAAAACCTATGAGTTTGTGTTATATATGTTGTGTGTGTATGTATATGTTTTCCATTTCTTTAAAAAGCACAATTGCTTTTGTTGTTTTCAGATTTACTGTGCTGTTGCTATTTCAGCTTTCTGAGAAAAAACGTTCTATTGATATACAGGACAGAGGCTGCAAATAAACTGAATGGATGGTAATTCCCTACAGTATTTCAATAGTAAATTTTAACAGTATAATTGATACACAGTGAACTGGCCCATTAAATTAGTTTTACTACTATAAAATCTTTCATTCCAAACTGAAGTGGTTGCCACCATTACCCACACAGTGATATAGTCTTATCTAAGTAATTTCCTTTTCCTCACTGTGCAGAATCATGAATTTCATTTTGGTTACATGGTTTATGTTTTAGTAAAAATCAGCTGGCTCACTGACATTTTTAAAATAATGCATCTGCCAATGCTTTACCTGCTGGAAGACCCATGATCCTCTTCTGTGAACTGTATTAAACTAAAGATGACTTAATGAATTTATTTTAAAATTTCTGTTCAATTAATCAACTTATTTGCAAAATGATATCAAGAAAGTCAAATGATTGCTATGCTTATAATAGCAGCAATTATTATACATATATTCCACTATATTTTGATGGCCATTTTATACTCTTAAACTTCCTCATAAATTTTAACCTAGTATAGAAAATATTTTTTTCATGTTTTTAAAACACAGACTAAATTTATTGTCTACTTGCAAAAGCACTGTTTTTCACTAAAAAATATGCCCATCAGAGCATAGTTGGACCTATACATATTTTGTATCCACATCAAACAGATAATACAGTCTGTAACACTATTTGGCAAATATCAGTAATAATTGAGCTAATAATGAAGTGGAATTATTTTTCAATATGATGAAATGTGCTCTTAATCAGTATTTAAGCTTAATCAACAATTGATTCAAATAATTAAACCCCATACAAAAGAAGGGTTATAAATAGTCTTTGTCATACTAAATCATGTGATAAGGAAGCATGGGTATGTTTTAATCAATAATCATACTGGATGGATCTTATAATTAATAAAGGGGAAATTAAATCATATTTAAAATCTTTCTCATTGGAGTCAAAAAGACCTGAATCACTGACTTGACTCTGCCTCCAACTGTGGTATCAGGGATATTAATGCCTATGTTTTTGTTTCCTCACCTATAAAAACAGGTATAATTATGGAACTTAAAGCTTAGGTTTGTGTAAAAATTAACTATGGTTACATATGTAAATTGCTTGGCACAGTGCTTGGCATATTGCAATTATGCAATAAATGTTTGCTATGATTATAAATGGTTGCTATTATTTTAAGAAAATCAAAATATTTGAGTCTCACAGATTCTGTTTAAATGTACAGTATAGAAACATGTTAGAGGTGAATGTATTAATTCAGAATTATTGAAAATTCAGAGATAGGAGCTGACCTGTAGTATTTGCTTCAAATACCATAAACTTGAATTGAAAACTTTATTATTTATCAAGAACTAAACAAGGTCCAGTGAATTATAAGAGAAATGAGAAAGAATCAATCCTCAGTGGCAAACAGAAAATAAATGTGCAATAGGATCAGAAAGAAAAATTATGAAACATAAATCTAAAACAGTATTTAAAAACTCCATGTATATAAGAAATCTTTGAGAAAAATGAAAAACACTTTAATAAAAGGAAGGATACACCTTATTTTGGAATTACAAGACTTAACATTGCACAGATGTCAATTCTTTCTAATTTGATCTCTAAAGTAAATGCACTCTCAACAACTTTTTGTAATGAATATTACTAAAGTTGTAATTCTAAAATGTATCTAATAATGCCAAAAATCAATTACAGTCAAAGGAATATTTCTTTTTAGGATATAACTTACATATTCTAAAGTGTATAAATTTTAGCCCAGATTGGGAAAAGCCTTATCCGTGTGTGTGTGTGTGTGTGTGTGTGTGTGTGTGTGTGTGTGTGTGTACATATGTATACGTATGTTCTTCATTTATCCTGCAACATCAGTAGTATCTGTCCCAGCCTTAGTTTTTCCAACTAGTCAGCCATTACAGAGCTGATGTGGATATTTTCATGTTACTGTATAGTCAAGGCTTTTTGAGCAAAAATTTCTGGCAACATGGGTTAAAGGATGAGTAGATGGCAAACAAGCATTAGGAGTGAAAGATAGTGAACTACCCAGACAGATTGACAGGTTTATCTTCCCTGAAGCCGTTTGTTCATTTTTCAAAGGGGAATTAAAAAAACCCCACAAAACAGGGCCATTTATTTACATTACAAGGTGTTATAACAATTTAAAGATCTTCCTTTTCTCTTCCCAGAAGTGGTGTGATTATATTAGAGAGCAAAGATTTCTGTCCCTCTCTCAGGAGGAAAGGAATATAGCTGTGCAGCCATTCCGAGGAAAGCTCTGAAAGTCACAATTTCAGTGTTTCTCTCCTGTAGTATATTGGTGACATCTACCCTGATCATGTCACTTGATGGAGAAATGGGGCATGGGGAACCGATGCTAACATATTCTGTAAGTAAATAATTGGTCTGCCTCTGATCCAGAAAACTTGTGTTTGCTTTCAGGAGAAGATGAGTAAATAAAGATCCTAAGAACTTATCACTATGTAACAGGGACAGTTCTAATTTCTATGTTAATATCCTTAAGAAAATAAACTTTCAACCTCCCCGAAATTCTCATGCTAATTTAAATCTTTATTTTGTATTTTTTACTAAAGCTCATTTCCTCAGAACATCTTCAAAAGGACCCGGTACAAGTTTAAGTGTTGTACACAGGCTATCTCATTTATTTCCTATAATAACTTATAAATCGCAACTTCTATATATGGATATAGGTTCAGAAAAATGTAAAAGACTTGTCAAAATAGTGGAGTAGAAATAACACACCGGGTCTGTTTGATTATTATTCACTCTACATCACTGCTTCCTTTAAATACATTTGAATGAAGGAAGGAATGAAAATGTTTTATGTTTGTGTGCCTGGTGTGAATTAAAGCTGATACTTAAACAATGGATAATTGAAAGAAATAAAACAGTACTTTATCAGGCACATTGATTCAGACCTTCCCCCCTCGCCAAAATTAATCAAGCTTTACTCTGTTTCTAAATAGACCAACTGTGTCTCAAAGCAACTGCTCCATATCTAAGTGATGAATAAAGTACCTTATACCTCAGTGAACTGACTTAAGTAACAACCATCATCATCATCACCATCATTATCATCGTCATCATCATCATGATAGCTTGCTATATACCAGGCAGGTATTAGCCTATTTAATCCCCATAATTACCTTTTTTTTGGCCGCATTGTGCAGCATGTGGGATCCCAGTTCCCCACCCAGGGATTGAACCCATGCCCCCTGCACTGGAAGTGCAGAGTCTTAACCACTGGACCGCCAGGGAATTTCCCCATAATTAACTTTTAAAGTAGATGAAACACAACATTATCTTTGCTTTACAAATGAAGAAACTGAGGCACAGAGAAGTTAAGTGAATTCCCAAGGTCACAGAGCTAGTAAATGACAGAAATCTGATTCTAGTTCAAGTAGTTTGGCTCTAGAGTCCATGCTCATAGGCTTTACAGGCTATCGTTTCTCCATAAGGTGTATATTCTTTCAAATGCCCTCATTTTCTGTGAACTGTATTTACACTTTGGCGAATATAACTTATTCATGATATCTCTTATTACATATGTATTATCTATTAAATCATTAATCATCCCTAGATTGCATATTGTACTTTAGATGGCCAATGAGTGCTAAAATCAAACTGGCTACTGCACCAAAACTGTGCTCCAAGAATGCCTTGCATAATTTATATTAGATGTGAAAACAAGCAAAGTTCCTTAAAAAGTCATGCCTGTAACATGGCAGGTGCATTTTCTATAATCATGTTTAATGAAATAAACATCAGACTGACTCATTTTTGTTCTGCCAGCTCAGTTATTATAAAGAAGTGACAATTTACACAAAGATCTGAAATGAAAAGGTCATTCTCATCAATCGGCCCTACTTCATAATTTCCAGCTCTATAAAGAGAGTACTTTAGATATATTCATCTGTGCAGATTGTTTAAAATGAAGGCCATAAACTCTAAAATCATTACCATTCTATTCATAAAGCAAAGGTCTCAAAATGTGTTCAAGAAGGAAATAATTTCAAATGCTTTGGTCAAAATGTACAATAATATACTAGGCATTTATTCAATTGTCCACTTTTAGAAACTTAGAAAAGTTATAAAAGCTGAATTATCAGTCATGAAAAGGAGATGTGTCATGGTTTTCTCAAAAACGTCTAAACTTTTGGACACTGGAGTAGGCTTAATAAAAACTAGCCCAGAAGCAGAAAAGATACACCACTGTGTCAATAATTATACATGCCACTATCTCATTATTCTATAATGAATATTCTCCTTATTCATTATTTTAGGTTCCAAATAAACATTATATTTCCACAGAGACATTGGACATAGTATAAGAGGTGAAATGAATATTAGCAAATGAAGGTTCATGCACAAAGATCAACAGGGCAGAACCAACTCATATGAAGGAAAACACCAAAAAGCTGTGGCTAGATTACCAAAAGCACAATTTTATATAGTGTATAAAAAAAGTTCAGGACTTCCCTGGCAGTCCAGTGGTTAAGACTTCGTGCTTCCACTGCAAGAAGCGTGGGTTCGATCCCTGGTCAGGGAACTAAAATCCTGCATGCTGCGTGGCACTGCCAAAAAAAAAAAAAAAAAAGTTCAATGCACGTGAAGTTTTGTGATTCTTAAAATATTTCAGTCTGTCTTCTACTTTAGCCCAGAAAAAGACCAAACTACTTGATTTTTGAAAAAAATATTAAGACTATTTTTTTAGAGCAGTTTTAGGTTCACAGCAAAATTGAGCAGAATGTAGAGTCCTCATCTACATCTTTCCCTGTCCCCCCACCCCCATAGCCTTCCCCAACCACCAGCTTCCTGCACCATTGTGGTACAATGGATGAAACAACACTGACACATCATTATCAATCAAAATCCATAGTTTACATTCATTGTGTGTACTGGACATTCTATGGGTTTAACAAACGTACAGTGACATGTATCTATCATCATAGTGTCATGCGGAATATTTTCACTGCTTTACAATTCCCCTATGATCTACCTATTCAACCCACCCTCCTTCTAAGCTGCTTGCAATCATGCGTCGTTTTATAGTCTCCATAGTTTTGCCTTTTCCAGAATATCATATAGTTGGAATCATACAGTATATAGTTTTTTAAGATTGGTTTCTTTCACTTGGTAATACGCATTTAAGTTTCCTCCCATGTCTTTTGTGGCTTCAGAGCTCATTTCTTTCTAGAGAAATGGTTGCTTCCAAGTTTTGGCAACTGTGAATAAACTGGCTATAAACATTAACATGGAGGTTTTTGTGTGGACATAAATTTTCAAGTTGCTTGGGTAAGTATCAAGGAGCACAATTGTTGGATCATAGGGGAGGAGTATGTTTAGTTTTAAAAGAAGCTGCCAAACTCTAAAGTGGCTGTACCATTTTGCACTCCAACCAGCAATGAATGAGAGTATCTGTTGCTGTACATATTTGTCAGGATTTGGTACGGGCAGTGTTTTAAATTTTAGCCATTCCAATAGGTGAGTAGTGCTATTTTGTTGTTTTAATTTGCATTTCCCTAATGAAGTATGATGCTGATCATCTTTTCATATGCCTAACTGTCATCTGTATATCTTCTTTGGTGAGGTGTCTGTTTATATCTTTTAACTGTTTTGAAATTGGGTTGTTTTTTTACTGTTGAGTTTTAGGTGTTCTTTTGGTTAACAGTCAATTATCAGTACAAATATTTTCTCCCAGCCTGGTTTGTCTTCTCATTCTCTTGACGGTGTCTTCACAGAGAAGAAGTTTTTTAATTTTACTGAAGCCCAGTTTTTCAATTCTTTCTTTCATGGATCAATTCTTTCTTTCATGGATCATGCCCTCAGTGTTGAACCTAAAAAGTTCTTACCAAATCCAGTGTCTTTTAGGAGTTTTATAGTTTTGCATTTTACATTTAGGTATATAGTCCATTTTGAGTTAATTTTTGTGAAGGGTGTAAGATCTATGTCTAGATTCATTTTATTGCATATGGATATCTAGTTGTTCCAGAACCATCTGTTGAAAGGACTGCCTTTCTTACATTGTATTGCCTTTACCCCTTTCTCAAACATCAGTCGACTATAATTGTGTGGGTATGTTTTTGGACTCTATCTTCTGTTCAATTGATTTGTCTGTTCTTTTGCTAATACCACACTGTCTTAATTACTGTAGTTTTTATAATGAGACTTGAAGTCAGGTAGTGTCACTACTCCAACTTTTTTCTTCTCCTTTAATATTGTGCTGGTTATTCTGGGTCTTTTAACTCTCCATATAAACTTTACCATCAGTCGTTGGTATCCACAAAATAAGATTTTCATTAGAACTGCATGAATCTATGTAGATCAACTGAATTCAATTGAATCTATAGAAAAATGAACAACTTGTCAATATTGCCTCACTATCCATGAACATGGAACATCTCTCTACTTATTTAGTTCTTTGATTTCTTTCATCAGAATTTTGTTGTTTTCTTCATATAGATCCTACGCATATTTTGTTAGAATATATGTAAGTCATTTTTAGTGTTAATGTATGTGGTGTTGTGCTTTTAATTTCAAACTCTAATTTTTACTGTTGATATATAGGAAAACAATTGACTTTTGTATATTAACCTTGTATCCTGCTACTTTGCTATAATCACTTTTTAGTCACAGAATTTTTTGTTGTTGACTCTTCAGGATTTTGTATTTAGACAATCATTTCAACTGCAAATAAAAACAGTTCTATTTTTTTCTTTTCCAGTCTGTATACTTCTTACTTCCTTTGCTGGCCTTGTTGCATTAGCTAAGACTTGCAGTAAAATGCTAAAAAGGAGTGACGAGAAGGAACATATTTGCTGGTTCCTGATCTTGGCAGAAAACAATCTGGTTTCACACTATTTAGTATGAGGTTAACTAGAGTTTTTGTAGATTTCTTTATCAAGCTGAGGAAGTTCCTTTCTATTCCTAGTTTGCTGAGAGATTTTGTCATGAATGGGTGTGTGATTTTATCAAATAACTTTTCTGCCTATTGATTTGATTATGTGATTTTTTTCATCTTTAGCCTATTGATGTGATGGATTACCTTAATTGATTTTTGAATGCTATACCAGCCTTGTATATCTGTAATAAGTGCCCTGTGGTCGTGGTGTATAATTCATTTATACATCGTTGGGTTTGATTTGCTAATATTTTTTGAGAACTTTTGCATCTACGTTCACGAGAAATTTTGGCCTGTAGTTTTCTTTCTTTTAATGTCTTAGTCTGGTTTTGGTATTAGGGTAATGTTGGTTTCATAGAATATGTTAGGAAGTATTCCCACCACTTCTGTTTTCTGGAAGAAACTGTAAAGAATTGATATAATATCTTCCTTAAATACTTGGGAGAATTTACCAGTGAAACCACGTGGGCTAAACCGATGGTTTCTTTCTACAGCTGGGAGAAGCCTTATTGAAATTCATAGGTAGGTAGCAATGCTTTGAAGCATTTCGTAATTAAGCAATTTCAATGTAAGTTACTCCCTCAATCACACAAAAATATTCAGAAAAAATTTAAATAAAGGCTATAGGATTACCACTCATACCATCATGACCATACAAACTGGGCAAAACTTTAAAATACCCTAATACAATGCAATAGTGCATAAAAAATATTTTATACTTTTCTGAGAGAAACCTCACTGGTCAAAGAGGACAGAAAACAAAGATACCTGCTTCCTCCAGAAAATTCTGGCATTCACATGCAAGATTCTTAAAAATATTTATTTATTTGGCTGCACCAGGTCTTAATTCCAACATGTGGGATCTTTTATTTGCGGCATGTGGGCTCTTAGTTGCCATGTGGGATCTAGTTCCTTGACCAGGGATTGAACCTGGGCCCGCTGCATTGGGAGCGTGGAGTCCCAACCACTGGATCACCAGGGGAGTCTCACATGAAAGATTTTTAGTAATGCAGCGTATTATTCAATAATTCCCATTTCACCATAAATTTCATAATTTCAAAAAAGTATCCATTATTTAATGATGTTTTTGATTGTCTTATTATACACAACTCACTTTCAAGGCCCAGCTTCAAGGTAACCATTATATTCCAAAAATTCTCAATGAATACTGACCACATATCCCCACTTACTACGGCCTGTGTCTACCATTCATATTCTTTGGAATATAGCAACGAGTTTCTTGCATGCATTTTACTTAAAATATTTAAACCTGAAGTAACTGTTATATTCATGAGAAAAATAAATATTCCAGCAAAAACTCAGGAGAAAGTGGTGACTACTGCATATTATCATTTATATGTGATGTATATAAATATGTATGTGTAAATGTATTATATATTTATAGATATGTCTATATTTGTGTGTATGATTTCTCCTCCTTTCAACTAAAACAATTACACAAAATGAAATTAGAGCTAGCCAGAATGTCAGATACCTCTGGATGTTATAGGCAGCCCATCTGGTCCTATATCCATAATGAACTTTGCATAAATCAAATGAGATTGATGAAAACATGCCCAGTTGGTTTCCAGAACTCAGAACACGTCAGCACAGCCAAGTGGAAACAATGGATAGCACAGGTATCTAATGATCCTGAGCTGTCGTTAGGGCCAGTGACTTTCACACAGCTACTCAACAATTTTCCATAAGATTAAAGATAACTTCTATATTTAATTAAACAAGTTTGGCTTTAGGAAACTCAAATTAATAATGTAAATAACTTAGAAACCTGGAATTTCTTCCAACTACATGCTACAAAATATCTCCTGGGCTGCACGGGGATTTAAGAGTGTTTTTTGACTTTGCTTCTACAGATTTCATGGGAGTCTCGAGTAACCATGACTGATCCATCACTCTGAAAGGTAAAAACAGGAAAAATGAATTGATTTTCTACTCTTTGTACAAAGTAGCAGTGATGATTAAGATAGAAAGGCAGCCTTCCATGGGGAAAAAAGTTCCTTTTATGTCTGTAAAGATAATTTGCTTTTCATCCTGCATGTGCATCTAAATGAAGATTCTTTTATATAATAAATATTTTTGTAATGTATCTACCTCTTCAACTATCTTAAATTAAAAAAAAAATTATGATCACAGAGGCTTCACCTACTTTCTCCTTAATTCATAAAACAGACAGTTACATTATGTGTGAAAAAGACTAACATTTAAAAAACACAGACAAAAAGTTACAGAAGTTTATTTTTAATTCCATAACATCACGGAAATAAAGCTAGATTAAGAGCCAACAGATCCCTATTCCAGTTTCAGCCTAGAACAGGTCAATATCTATGTCTTCATGAATTAGGCCAAGATACTTCACTTCTCTGAGTATCAGGGTCTATTTTCTTCTCAATGAAGGGATTGAACTCAGCTTCAAAGTTTCCTTTCAGCTTTATTACTCTATGCAATATTTCTCAAAATATATTTGTCAGAACTCTGGTCTTGCAAGCTATTTCATTTGAAAATGAATGTTTCATGATTAAATTCATTTGGGAAGTTGCACACTTCATTTATTCAATGTACATTTATATAATAGTTTTATAGTGTGAACTAAGACTGCCTTGAGGGGTCAGTTAATATGTTTTATCAAGGAGACAGCATTAATAAGCATGCAAATAGGTGCTTAAAATAGCAGTCATAAAATATCATACAGACAAAATGTACTTGATATTCTGAGGCTCCTATTAGGCTGGGCATTCGACCAAAGCTTTCGTGAGGAAGTGACAATTTAAATGAGATTAAATGTTTGCTTAGTATTTAAGTAGGAAAAGCAGGAGGGAAGATATATCTAGTGAATGGAAAGTATGAGCAAATGCACAGTGGCAGAAGGCAGAATGACACTGTAAGACAAACTTAAAGCAGACCCAGATAGCAGAGGGAAAGAAAGCACCCCAGACTGTAGGAGTGATGAAGATCAGGCTTTTACAAAGCCTTTAAGCAATTAAAGATGTTGCTCTTAGTAAAGAAAGAGAGCTATTCAACAAATATTTGAAAGAGGCATGAAATGACCATACTTGTGTCAAGAATATCCTGGGTGAAAATAAAAGATTGGAGCTAAACTACAGCTGTCTTGAATAGACCAGTTTGAAGATTGAGATCAAGATCACAAATGTTCTGAGGTTGACCCAGGCTATTAGTGATAGAGATGAAATAGATATATGAGATACTTAGTGGATAGATTAAATACAGAGAGAAGCAGGAAGAGAATCACAAGGATGAACGTTACGTCTCTGGTTCACATAATTGTTAGGAAAGGGCATGTTCATTGAAATAGGAGATCTGGACAAATACGCGACATAATGGTCATCTATTGCTGCACCTATTGCATAATTTATCTATCATATAAGCTTTGTACCTTAAAACAAGACACATTTGTCACCTCACATTTTTTACTATTAGTTTTATGTGTCAATAATCTGGTAACAGTGTAGCTGGGTCTTCTATTTTAAGGTCTCACAAAGTTCCAATCAAAGCGTTAGCTGCGGCTGCAGCATTATTCAAGGCTCAACTGTGAAACCACCTGTTTCCAAGCTCAGTGGTTGTTGGCAAGCATTGCTTCTCTTGATTTGTAAGACTGAGGGCCACGGTTTCTTACTGACTGTCAGTTGAAGGTCAAGCTCAGTTCCTTACCATGTGGCCCTTTCCAAAATTGCTGCTTGCTTCCTGAAAGGCAGCAAGGAAAGACAGTTTCCTCACAAAATGGATGCTGCATCTTATATAACCTAAACACACATACATGATCATATACATTCTGTCATTTTTCTTGCATTCTGTTGGTTAGAACAAAGTGTCAAACACACCAAAGGGGAGAAAATCACAGAAGGGCATGAAAACAAGAAAGCAGAGATCAGGGGGCCACCCTAGAGTCTGTCTACCATACTAATGCATGGAAATTTTGAGATCAGTTTTGGTTATATTGAAACATCCTCTACATGTCTGAAAAATTCATGAGAATACTGACTTGAAGTTATAAACTTGTTGGTGCTCCCTCATTTAAATCCAAAGGATGTTAATGCCCAGGGAGAGAAATATGTATTGAAGAGAGAAAGAGGCTCAAAAACAAACCCAGAAGAACTCTTAACAGTTACTGTCTAGGTAAGGAAAGATGATCCTACAAAGAAGTTGAAGAGCTAGTATACTAATATACTAATTATACTAACAATATTATATATACTAATTACATATTAATATAATACTAATAAGATATATTACTATAACTAATATAATTATCTTATAATAAAGATATAATTAAATTTAGTTACTATCATTATAATGCAATTATACAATAATTATACAATAATTATGACCAAAATTATAACTGTATTAATTATATTAGTTATCATATAAAATTCTAAAAGAGAAACTACCATAAACCATAAGAAATGAGAAAATGGGAAGACAATTATAGAGGAAAACCCTACTTTTTAAATAATCTGAATATATTAAATAATGGGATAAATTTAAAACTCTCTCTCTTTCTATATATATATATATATGTATATATTTCTCTATGATATGTGTTACAAATCTCCCTATTTTGTGACCATGTAGAGAGGTGGGATAGGGAGGGTGGGAGGGAGACTCAAGAGGGAGGAGATATGGGGATATATGTATATGTATAGCTGATTCACTTTGTTATAAAGCAGAAACTAACACACCATTGTAGAGCAATTATACTCCAATAAAGATGTTAAAAAAATGTGTCCATCAAGTTATAAGAAAAAGATCAACATTAATCTAATATAAGAATGGGCAAAGCATATAAAAAGACAGATCAGGGAATACAAGAGACTCTTAAACCAGTGTAAAGATAAGATACTCAACTATGCTCAGATTAAGAAAAATATATATTAAATAACACTGAGGTAGTATTTCCTATCAGATTGGATAAAAACAAAAAAACTGGCACCACCTTCTGCTCGTCAGACCGTGTTACTATTGTCATGTGTTTGATGTAACCAATGGGTGGCAATTTGGCAATATCTATCAAAATTATAACTGCAGTACTTTTTTACTAGGTGACTTCATTTTGGTGAAGTCATCACTCAGATATATCAGCACAGCTGCAAAGTAATGTGTTGTCTGTAGTAGCGATATTTGGGAAACAGCTTAATATCCAACTCTAGAAATAGATTACATCAATTATGTTATAACCATAGAACAGAATCTTATCCAGCTGTACAAACAAAACATAACAAAACAAAAAAACAAGAAAGCTATTTATGTATTGATTTGGAAAGATCTCAAGGATATTCTATTAAGTAAAAGGGCAAGGTGTTTACATATTCTAATCTGTGTATTGCTATGCTAATATGGGTAAAATAGGACAAATAATGTATGTAAATACTAGTCTATGCATACAGAAATTGTGGAAGGATAAACTAGACACTACTGACACTGAATATCTGGGCAGAGAGAACAGATATGATATAGAGTTGGTTGAAGGAAGAGTTTCACTTTATACTTGATTATACATTTTTATGTTTGTAAATGCATTGCTTCTTCACAATCAAATAAAAACTTGAATTGTGAAAATAAAGAGGAGTCTGATGATGTTGAATAGGGCTGAGAAGTAAAGTAAATTGGGGACTGAGGACTGTCAAATATTTTCACTCTCGTTGATGCTCTTAGTTATTGTACCTAACAGACTTTGAGAACATCTGCATTAATGAAACTCACATAATAGTTTAATTCAGTGTTTCCCAAATTTACTTGATCATTGAATTACTTAAATATCACACATTAATAGCCAAGTAAATTAGTGCTCTGTGAAATGCATTTTGGGAAAATACTGATCCATGGCATTGAAACTTTCAAGTACTTTATCAGTCACAGACAATGACTATCTTAAAGGTTCCATTATCTAGTGGACACACAAGGTATATGTTTTTATGAATTTAACTGTAAGTGCTTTCAAAAGGATAGCATATATAATTATAACCATTATGAAAAGTGATTTGCAGTAGAATGATAAGGAAATTAAATTCTTCATATGGGTGAGCTTGAAATTTCTTCAAGCTGAACTAGCAACCTTAATCCTTTGAATAACCTACATTTTTAATTTGGCATGAAAGCATTTCAAGCTGTGTAATAAAACTAATGAGGCTGCTATTATTGCAAAACAATAACCAACATATATTTTATTGTTGGAAACTGTAGTAAGTCCATGCATGGGGTGAACTAAGACAGCTTTTCTGTTTGTTTGCTTCAGAAAGAAGGATGATATATATTCACACTGCTTTCCTTAAAGAAAAATAAAATAGCATCCTAAATATGTACAATGCCTGGAAGAAATTCAAAAGTATTAGTTATTTTCAAACAAATGTGGAACTCTGAGAATCATTCAATGTAATGATATTAAAACACAAACATATCTTCTCTGCCTACCAATTGGACCTAAACATACACCTATAAACATTAAGCATATAGCTTCAACCAACAGATTCTATTCATCAAAACTGCTGGTCTTTCTCTATAGCAATCATGATCTGTGGCAGTAAATACTATCTGTTAGCATAATACGTCTGGCAGCTGAAAATGAGTTCAGATTTATCCAAGTGATGTGCAATGTCAGAAAAACTGATGATTCTCATATGAATGAACTATAGTGGCTTTTCCCTACAATATGTAAGCTGAATCAAAAGAGTTACTTTAAATTATACACTGCAAATTTTTAGAAAATGACAACAATAACAAAACTACTTAAAACAGCTCTTTGTACCACTCTACTAAGATGACGGGTTAAGTATAATCAACCAACACAAGGTTGTTTGTGCATTTATTCATCAATTCATCTGGCCATGCAGCTACCCAGTTATCTACTTGATTTCTTAAATTATTACTGAGTGTAATGAGGTCTCAGCTTTGGGACTACATATATAATTAATCCACAGCCCTTACCCTCAAGGAGCTCACAGTCTGGTGGAAGACATGTGTTGCTCACATTACTAAGTATTCTTACCATGGGAGCAAAAGTGGGTGCATTATGGTGGTGGGGTTCATCTAACTTAAGTCTGGGATCAGGGAAGGCTTCTTACAGTGGTGACACTTGAGCTCAGTCTGATTAGGCTGACTGGAAGCTAGTCAGAGAAGTATCATGCATCAAGAAAACACTATAATCAATGCTGCAGAAGAGAAGGAAGAAATGTTCATTATTTTTCCTGAAGAGTCATGCGAACTTGGAATGCTCACACTACGAGCAGCAGTGCCTCTAACTCTTAGCTTCACTTCAGAATCACTGGGGGAGCTGGGTAAATATAAAGATCTCAGGATCAGTAAAAATCAAGATCTGACAACAGAGACCAGGAAGCCCTATTTTATAGGTAATTCTGATGCAGCTGCACTGAGGCCATGTATTTGAAAATGACTATCAAACCCTCTAGTCCAAGCTCCTTGTATTCCAGATTAGAAAATTGAATCTGAAAGATTAACTGTCTGTCCTCATCCCCCGGCTTCTCGTGGCAATCTGACCCTGTTCTTCTGACGTGAGGTCTTTCCACTCCATGGACCCATTTTCCTATGATCATGGTACTCTTGATCATAGTACCTTCTTCCCAGGTTTGTCCAAGCTTCCTTCCTGTGTCTTTCCCTTCCTTCTTTTTCTACAGGCTCAGTGCTCTCACTGTTGGCATCAAAAAAGAAATAAATAAGTAAACCTTCCTTGAAGAAAGGACCTGAAACCCATTGCCACTACAGTATCAGTGTCTTCCATTGCTTTAGCCTTCATATACACATTTTCGATGCCCTAAAGTCTAATTCAAATTAAAAAAGTGATAATTTTTGTTATCATTATTTATTTATATTATCCTGCATGCAAGCAAAAATTTCAGAATTGGGGACAGATTTATTACTACTTATTTACAGCAATAAACACCCCCCAGTTCATCACTCTCTGGGATGATGCGGTGAGTCAGATGGATAGACCTGTATCTGCCCAAAGGGGGTTTTCTTACAACAAGGAAGAGGAACCCTGAAATTAAGAATCTGGAAGAATGTCCAGAGGCCACCCTCCCCTCCTGAGAGAGAGAAAAGAACCTATCTCCTTAATGTGAATGAAGTATCTTTAGAAAGAGAAGGGGAAGGCCCCTGGATTCTTAACCTATGTAATGTAAATAAACATCTCTGGAGAGGAGATAAGACAAACATTTCAGGGTTTATAACCCTTAATATGTTTCCATGGTTCAAGGATTTGTTCCCCATTGACACGTAAACAAAAACCTCTGGGAAGGTAAATCTTTCTGGAGTTCTCAGAGCCATCTAATCACTTTTAACTCCCAAAACTTGTCCTTTTAACTTATATTCCAAATTTCTCTGCTCAGAAAGCCCTAACATTTCAGAAACCAAAAATATTTTAGAAAATATTTTCTCTATAGTTCCATGATTATTGAATTTATCATATCCTTAAGACTCAGAGATGAGAGGGTGTATAGTATTTAGGGATCACAGTGAGGCGCTCTCCATCTCTTTTTGGCAACTGTCCATACAGATTTTGTTTAGAGCAGAGCATTACCATCCAGATTTAACCTCCAAAACTGGGCAGAAATGACTTATTTAATAATGCTTATCAGTGACTTCCTCATTAATTAATTGATTTTTCATCCTATAATCTTTATCAAATGACCATTATGTTGCAGCTACTATGCTTCTCTGTTAAGTACTAGTGGCAGAAAATAAATTAAACAGCATTTCTTGATATTGTGTTATTCTCAGGCCAATGGAAAGAGGAAGGAAATGAGGAAGAAAAACAGGAAGGAAAGAAACAAGAAGGAAGAGAAAGAAATACAGATATAATAAAAACATACTACTTGGCAGGATGTATACTGTGTATATCCACATGATATGTCTTATTTAATTCGAATTACTTAACCTCCGCTAACATTCTAGGAAGTGCATACCATTATTATCCAGATTTCATACTGGAAGAGACAAATTCAGAGAGGTAACATAATTAATCAGCTGGTGTGACAGATGCCTCCACTATTATTACAAGTCAAAAGCCTGCTTTCTCAGATACCAATGATGGCCTGAACACAAAATACAAATGAGGAATTACCAAATATTGTGGTTAGCAATGTAGGTGCACTAGAGTAAGATACTATGGGGCACAAAAGACAAAGCCACTAACAATGCTGGGGACACAATGGAGACATGTCAGAAAGAATTCTATGATTACCAGAGATCAGCTAGAGTATTCTAAGAGCCAAACGGCAATTTCTTTAGCTCATTATTCATTCAAGAAATAGTTATTTCGTACCTTTGGGTATAGGTAGTATACATACTGGGAATCCAGTGGTGGAAAAGACATACACAATCCTTGTCCTTATGGATTTGGAGCTTGTAATCTTTTATAAAAGCATATAAGTATGGTATTTGTTACAAAAGAATGATTAGAGGATATTATGGGAAAATGGACCCTAGCCCAAGTTAATGGGGTCAGGAAAATTCTGTGAAGGAAGCCTGAGTCTTAAGGAAGAAGCAAGAGTTAGATAGAGGGGACTGAACCCATTGATGGGAAAGGATGTTTTAGAAAGAAACAGCAAGAGAATGTTAAAGGAAGTGATAGAAAGCAAAATATAATGAATATTTTCATTGAAACTGACACAGGCTTTAGTAATATATTTTTACAGATGGAAATATTTGAATCTCAATACTCCACAATAATATTATTCACTACAATTATGGAGGTATTATGGAAGGCTGTTATGTGCCAGGTAGTGTACTAGATGCTTTATATATCATTGGTACTCACAACCACCCTATGAAGAAGATATTTTAGGGTTTGAGATTGCTAAAAAATTCCGTGGCTCAGTGGCACATTTAATAAATTTTTCTTAATATTTTCAGAGGGAAAATAACAAACAGGTTGAATGAAGGAGAGAGTAACAGTACTAATGAAAACAAATTATAAAGAATTTGAATTGAGTTTCTCCTGCCACTATGATGTCATCATAGGAGTTTCTTATTTAATGGAAAATATCCAGTGCTGGGAGCCATATCTGGATTCTCACTTTTACTCTAATCTAACTAGACCACTCAAACTCTTTGTACATTAGTGTTGTATTCTTTCATCAATTTATATATCTTTCTTTATCTATCTAATAATTATTTTAATGCAACCTTCAATTTCTTACTCCAGTTTATATTCTTACCACATTACACCTGAATTATGACAATGACTTCCCCAGTTCATCCTTTTAGTATCCTTCTACTCAAAACTATGCCATTAGGATAACATCCTAAGTACTGCTTTCATCAATTTCATATTTCAAAATCCTATATTCATTTTTATTGAATGTAAAGTTATATTTTCAACTCTACCTGCATCCAAGTTTTTCCTTCCAATTTAGTCAACCATCATTCCTACCCAACATAAAGTCTCTGGATTAGCCAGAATGTTTAATCACAGAACTCAGAATTCACCTTCAACAAAATGAATGGTCTCTCACTGCACTCAGACTCTTCCTTCAAATTACCTTAGTTCTCTTCACATATCTAAATCGCAACCATTCTTCAAGATCCAACTCTAATCAACTTTCTCTCAAGAGGGTTTTCTGAGGTTATTGGAATCAACATTAATTTCTAAATATTCTCTGATGACTAGAACATTGATTGCTTAATTCATTTGATTAAAATATTAATTACTAGTCATATTCTGTTTTGTGCCCCTTGAGGGCAGGGGTCTCATCATGTACTTTATCTGAATCATCTATAGTCACAAATGCTGACTACATAGAAGATCAAAACATATTTAGAGAATTAAATTTGGAAAAATTATTTTGTGTCAGAATGATTTAGGATGTATGGTATAATGACCTTCACTTTGGAATGAGTCATACCACTTCTATAAGCCACAGAAGCAATGGTGAATAACTGGCAGACCTAAGATCATTCTTTTCATGACTAAGACTGATCTTAGGTCTGCCAGTTATCCACCATTATACATATACAGCAATGATCCCCTATGCTTTTATAACCTAAAATGAATTAGGCCAGCATTGAGGTGGGAAGGTTGCCTCGTGCCGTAAAATCAGTAGAGGATACAAAGTTGCTCTCTACAGCTACACTACTGATTAAGAAAGAACTATACAGGAGTTTGCATAAATTGGACCTAATTTAAGCCCTTTTCAAAACAGCAAGGGAATTTTGTTCTTGTTGTCTGATTTAGGGATTCAATCCCAAACTACAAACTAGACTTGAGAGTGACTTGTGTTCTACCATCACAAATAATGGGATTAGATGTTTATTTATTTTTTTTACTTTTAAAAAATTTATTTGTTAGTTTATTTTTTTAATTTATTTTTAAGCATCTTTATTGGAGTATAACTGCTTTACAACAGTGTGTTAGTTTCTGCTTTATAACAAAGTGAATCAGCTATACATATACAAATATCCCCATCTCTCCTCCCTCTTGAGTCTCCCTGCCACCCTCCCTATTCCACCGCTCTAGGTGGTCACAAAGCATCGAGCTGATCTCCCTGTGCTATGCAGCTGCTTCCCACTAGCTATCTATTTTACATTTGGTAGTGTATATGTGTCCATACCACTCTCTCACTTCGGCCCAGCTTACCCTTCCCACTCCCCGTGTCCTAAAATCCATTCCCTATGTCTGCGTCTTTAAACCTATCTTGCCCCTAAGTTCTTCAGAACCATTTTTGTTTGTTTGTTTGTTTTAGATTCCATATAAATGTGTTAGCATACGGTATTTTTTTTCCTCTTTCTGACTTACTTCACTCTGTACAACAGTCTCTAGGTCCATCCACCTCACTACAAACAACTCAATTTCGTTTCTTTTCATGGCTGAGTAATATTCCACTGTATATATGTGCCACATCTTCTTTATCCATTCATCTGTCGATGGATACTTAGATTGATTCCATGTCCTGGCTATTTTAAATAGAGCTGCAATGAACACTGTGGTACATGGCTCTTTTTGAATTATGGTTTTCTCAGGGTATATGCCCAGTAGTGGGATTGCTGGGTCATATGGTAGTTCTATTTTTAGTTTTTTAAGGAACCTCCATCCTGTTCTCCATAGTGGTTGTCCCAGTTTACATTCCCACCAACAGTGTAGGAGGGTTCCCTTTTCTCAACACCCTCTCCAGCATTTGTTTGTATATTTGTTGATGATGGCCATTCTGACTAGTGTGAGGTGATACCTCATTGCAGTTTTGATTTGCATTTCTCTAATGATTAGTTATGTTGAGCATCCTTTCAAGTGTTTGTTGGCAATCTGTATATCTTCTTTGGACAAATGTCAGTTTAGGTCTTCTGTCCATTTTTGGATTGGGTTGTTTGATTTTTTGATATTGAGCTGCATGAGCTGCTTATATATTTTGGAGATTAATCCTTTGTCCGTTGCTTCATTTGCAAATATTTTCTCCCTCTCTGAGGGTTGTCTTTTTGTCTTGTTTATGATTTCCTTTGCTGTGTAAAAGTTTCATTAGGTCCTATTTGTTTATTTTTTTAATTTCCACTTCTCCACGAGGTGGGCCAAAAAGGATCTTGCTGTGATTTATGTCACAGAGTGTTCTATGTTTTCCTCTAAAGGTTTTATAGTGTCTGGCCTTATATTTAGGTCTTTAATCCACTTGGAGTTTATTTTTGTGTGTGGTGTTAGGGAGTGTTCTAATTTCATTCTTTTACATGTAGCTGTCTAGTTTTCCCAGCACCATTTATTGAAGAGGCTGTCTTTTCTCCATCGGATATTCTTGCATCCTTTATCAAAGATAAGGTGACCATATGTGCATGCTTTTATCTCTGGGCTTTCTATCCCATTCCATTGATCTATATTTCTGTTTTTGTGCCAGTACCATACTGCTTTTTTTTTTTTTTTTTTTTTGTGGTACGTGGGCCTCTCACTGCCGCGGCCTCTTCTGCTGTGGAGCTCAGGCTCCAGACACGCAGGCCCAGCGGCCATGTCCCACGGGCCCAGTGGCCATGGCCCACGGGCCCAGCCGCTCCGCAGCATGCGGGATCCTCCCGGACCAGGGCACGAACCCGAGACCCTGCATTGGCAGGTGGTCTCCCAACCACTGTGCCACCAGGGAGGCCCCATACTGTCTTGATTACTGTAGCTTTGTAGTATAGTCTGAAGTCTGGGAGCCTGATTACTCCAGTTCTGTTTTTCTTTCTCAAGATTGCTTTGGCTATTCTGGATCTTTTGGGTTTCCATACAAATTGTAAAATTTTTTGTTCGAGTTCTGTGAAAAATGCCATTGGTAGTTTCATAGGGATTGCACTGTATGTGTAGATTACCTTGGGTAGTATAGTCTTTTTCACAATGTTGATTTTTCCAATCCAAGAACATGGTATATCTCTCCATCTGTTTGTATCGTATTTAATTTTTTCACCAGTGTCTTATAGTTTTCTGCATACAGGTCTTTTGACTCCTTAGGTAGGTTTATTCCTAGGTATTTTATTCTTTTTGTTGCAATGGGAGTGTTTCCTTAATTTCTCTTTAAGATTTTTCATCATTAGTGTATAGGAATGCAAGAGATTTCTGTGCATTAACTTTGCATCCTGCTAGTTTGCCAAATTCATTGATTAGCTCTAGTTGTTTTCTGGTAGCGTCTTCAGGATTCTCTATGTATAGTATCATGTCATCTGCAAACAGTGACAGCTTTACTTCTTTTCTGATTTGGATTCCTTTTATTTCTTTTTCTTCTCTGATTGCTGTGGCTAAAACTCCCAAAACTATGTTGAATAATAGTGGGGAGAGTGGGCAAGCTTGTCTTGTTCCTGATCTTAGTGGAAATGGTTTCAGTTTTTCACCATTGAAAACGATGTTGGCTGTAGCTTTGTCATATATGGCCTTTATTATATTGAGGTAAGTTCCCTCTATGCCCATTTTCTGGAGGGTTTTTTATCATAAATGTGCATTGAATTTTGTCAAAAGCTTTCTCTGCATCTATTGAGATGATCATATGGTTTTTCTCCTTCAATTTGTTAATATGGTGTATCACATTGATTGATTTGCGTATATTGAAGAATCCTTGCATTCCTGGGATAAACCTACTTGATCACAGTGTATTTTCCTTTTCATGTGCTGTTGTATTCTGTTTGATAGAATTTTGTTGAGGATTTTGGCATTTATGTTCATCAGTGATATTGGCCTGTAGTTTTCTTTCTTTGTGACATCTTTGTCTGGTTTTGGTATCACAGTGATGGTGGCCTTGTAGAAGGAGTTTGGGAGTGTTCCTCCCTCTAATACATTTTGGAGGAGTTTGAGAAGGATAGGTTTTAGCTCTTCTCTCAATGTTTGATAGAATTCACCTGTGAAGCCGTCTAGTCTTGAGCTTTTGTTTGTTGGAAGATTTTTAACCACAGTTTCAATTTCAGTGCTTGTGATTGGTCTGTTCACATTTTCTATTTATTCCTGGCTCTGTCTTGGAAGTTTGTACTTTTCTAAGAATTTGTCCATTTCTTCCAGGTTGTCCAGTTTATTGGCCTATAGTTGCTTGTAGTAATCTCCGATGATCCCTTTGTATTTCTGCAGTGTCAGTTGCTACTTTTCTTTTTTCATTTCTAATTCTAGTGACTTGAGTCTTCTCCCTTTTTTCTTGATGAGTCTGGCTAAAGGTTTAACTAATTTGTTTATCTTCTCAAAGAACCAGCTTTTAGTTTTATTGATCTTTGCTATTGTTCCCTTCATTTCTTTTGCATTTATTTCTGATCTTTATGATTTCTTTCCTTCTGTTAACTTTGGGTTTTTCTTGTTCTTCTTTCTCTAATTGCTTTAGGTGTAAGTTAGGTTGTTTATTTGAGATGTTTTCTGTTTCTTGAGGTAGGATTGTATTGATATAAACTTCCCTGTCAGAACTGCTTTTGCTGCATTGCAGAGGTTTTGGGTCATTGTCTTTTCATTGTCATTTGTCTCTAGGTATTTTTTGATTTCCTCTTTGATTTCTCTGATTTCCTCTTTGATTTCAAGTGATCTCTTGGTTATTTAGTAACGTATTGTTTAGCCTCCATGTGTTCCTGTTTTTTACGTTTTTTTCCTGTAATTCATTTCTAATCTTATAGCATTGTGGTCAGAAAATATGGTTGATACGATTTCAATTTTCTTAAATTTATTGAGGCTTGATTTGTGACCCAAGGTGTGATCTATCCTGGAGAATATTCTGTGCACACTTGAGAAGAAAGTGTAATCTGCTGTTTTTGGATGGAATGTCCTATAAATATCAACTAAATCTATCTGGTCTATTGTATCATTTAAAGCTTCTGTTTCCTTACTATCTGTCCCTTGGTGTAAGTGAGGTGTTAAAGCCCCCCACTATTATTGTGTTACTGTTGATTTCCTGTTTTATAGCTGTTAGCAGTTGCCTTATGTATTGAGGTGCTCCTATGTTGGGTGCATATATATTTATAATTGTTATATCTTCTTGGATTGATCCCTTGATCATTATGTAGTGTCCTTCCTTTTCTCTTGTAACATTCTTTATTTTAAAGTCTACTTTATCTGATATGAGCATTGCCACTCAGGCTTTCTTTTGATTTCCATTTGCATAGAATATCTTTTTCTATCTCCTCACTTTCACTCTGAAGTGGGTCTCTTGTAGGCAGCATATATGGGGGTCTTGACTTTGTATCCATTCAGCCAGTGTATGTCTTTTGGCTGGAGCATTAAACCATTTACGTTTAAGGAAGTTATTGATATGTGTGTTCCTATAACCACTTTTTTAATTGTTTGGGGTTTGTCTTTGTAGGTCCTTTTCTTCTCTTGTGTTTCCTGCCTTGAGAAGTTCCTTTAGCATTTGTTGTAAAGCTGGTTTTGTGGTGCTGAATTCTCGTAGCATTTGCTTGTCTGTAAAGGTTTTAATTTCTCCTTCAAAATTAATGAGATCCTTGCTGGGTAGTGTAATCTTGGTTGTAGGTTTTTCTCTTTCATCACTTTAAATATGTCCTGCCACTCCCTTCTGGCTTGCAGAGTTTCTGCTGAAAGATCAGCTGTTAACCTTATGGAGATTCCCTTGTATATTATTTGTTGTTTTTCCCTTACTGCTTTTAATAGTTTCTATTTGTAGTTAATTTTTGATAGTTTGATTAATATGTGCCTTGGTGTGTTTCTCCTTGGATTTATCCTGAATGGGATTCTCTGTGTTTCCTGGACTTGATTAACTATTTCCTTTCCCATATTAGGGAAGTTTTCAAGTATAATCTCTTCAAATATTTTCTCAGTCCCTTTCTTTTTCTCTTCTTCTTCTGGGCCCCCTGTTATTCGAATGTTGTTGTGTTTAATGTTGTCCCAGAGGTCTCTGAGACTGTCCTCAATTCTTTTCATTCTTTTTTCTTTATTCTGGTTTGCAATGGTTATTTCCACTATTTTATCTTAAAGGTCACTTATCTGTTCTTCTGCCTCAGTTATTCTGCTATTGAATCCTTCTAGAGAATTTTTAATTTCATTTATTGTGTTGTTCATCATTGTTTGTTTGCTGTTTAGTTCTTCTAGGTCCTTGTTAAATGTTTCTTGTATTTTCACCATTCTATTGCCAAGATTTTGGATCATCTTTATTGTCATTACTCTGAATTCTTTTTCAGGTAGACTGCCTATTTCCTCTTCATTTGTTTGGTCTGGTGGGTTTTTATCTTGCTCCTTCATCTGCTGTGTGTTTTTCTGTCTTCTCATTTTGCTTAACTTACTGTGTTTGGGGTGTCCTTTTCACAGGCTCCAGGTTCATAGTTCCCGTTGTTTTTGGTGTCTGCCCCTAGTGGCTAAGGTTGGTTCAGTGGGTTGTGTAGGCTTCTTGGTGGAGGGGACTAGTGCCTGTGTTCTGGTGGATGAGGCTGGATCTTGTCTTTCTGGTGTGAAGGACTGTGTCTGGTGGTGTGTTTTGGTGTGTCTGTGACCTTATTATGATTTTCGGCAGGCTGTCTGCTAATGGGTGGGGTTGTGTTCCTGTCCTGCTAATTGTTTGGCATAGAGTGTCCAGCACTGGAGCTTGCTGGTCATTGAGTGGAGCTGGGTCTTAGCATTGAGATGGAGATCTCCTGGAGAGCTTTTGCTGCTTGATATTATATGGAGCCAGGAGGTCTCTGGTGGACCAATGTCCTGAACTTGGCTCTCCCACCTCAGAAGCTCAGGCCTGACATCTGACCAGATGAAAAAGGAGAAAAAAAGATAAAATACAATAAAATTATTAAAGTAAAAAATAAGTATTAAAAATAAAAAAATTAAAAAGTAAGAAAAAATAAAACGGACAGACAAAACCCTTGGACAAACGGTAAAAGCAAAGCTACACAGAAGAAAAAATCACAAAAAGAAGCATACACATATATACTCACAAAAAGAGAAAAAGGAGAAAAATATATGTATCATTGCCCACAAAGTCCCCTGCCTCAATTTTGGCATGACTCGTTGTCTATTCAGGTATTCCATAGATGCATGGTACACCAAGTTGATTGTGGAGATTTGATCTGCTGCTCCTGAGGCTGCTGGGAGAGATTTCCCTTTTTCTTCTTTGTTCACACAGCTCCTGGGGTTCAGCTTAGGATTTGGCCCCACCTCTGCATGTAGGTCGCCTGAGGGCATCTGTTCTTTGCTCAGACAGGATGGGGTTAAAGGATCAGCTGATTCGGGGGCTCTGGCTCACTCAGGCCAGGGGGGAGGGAGGGGTATGGAATGTGGGGTGAACCTGCAACGGCAGAGGCCGGGGTGACGTTGCAGCAGCCTGAGGCATGCCGTGTGTTCTCCCAGGGAAGTTGTCCCTGGATCACGGGACCCTGGCAGTGGTGGGCTGCACAGGCTCCTGGAGGGGAGGTGTGGAGAGTGACCTGTGCCTGCACACAGGCTTCTTCATGGCTGCAGCAGCAGCCTTAGAGTTTCATGCCCGTTTCTGGTGTCCGAGAGCCGTGGCTTGCGCCTGTCTCTGGAGCTTGTTTAGGCGGTGCTCTGAGTCCCCTCTCTTCACGCACCCCGAAACAATGGTCTCTTGCCTCTTAGGCAGGTCCAGACTTTTTCCTGGACTCCCTCACAGCTAGCTGTGGCGCACTAGCCCGCTTCAAGCTGTGTTCACCCAGCCAACCCCAGTTCTCCCCCTGGGATGTGACCTCCGAAGCCTGAGCCTCAGCTCCCAGACCGCCCCCACCCCCCGCAGCTCCCAGACCCCCCGCCTCGGTGGGTGAGCAGACAAGCCTCTTGGGCTGGTGAGTGCTGGTCGGCACCGATCCTCTGTGCGGGACTCTCCCCTTTGCCCTCCGCACCCCTGTTGCTGCACTCTCTTCTGTGGCTCCAAAGCTTCCCCCCTCCGCCACCCCGTCTCCACCAGTGAAGGGGCTTCCTAGTGTGTGGAAACCTTTCCTCCTTCACAGCTCCCTCCCAGTGGTGCAGGTCCCATCCCTATTCTTTTGTCTCTGTTTTTTCTTTTTCCTTTTGCCCTACCCAGGTACATGGGGAGTTTCTTGCCTTTTGGGAGGTCTGAGGTCTTCTGCCAGCGTTCAGTAGGTGTTCTGTATGAGTTGTTCCACTTGTAAATGTATTTCTGATGTATTTGTGGGGAGGAAGGTGATCTCCACGTCTTATTCCTCTGCCATCTTGAAGGTCTCCTGCCTAGCTGTTTAAGAAACATTGTACATATTAACAATTACAAAGCTTTAATAAAATTAGAGTCCAACAAATAAAACTAATATTGCTTATAATATGTATATAGTAAGATTCTGATATATATGTTTATTGGTATCTTTCTGTATTTCAAGCAGTGTTAGTTGCCATCTATATTATTCCATTTAACTTAATTCTCTTAACACAATAGGAAGGTCGGCATTATTATTGCTATTTTGAAGATTAAGTGCTTGACATTAAAACTGAGTATGTGACTAGTCCAATATCATTATTTTAGTTGAAAAATTAACTTCAAACCCTGCTCCTTTGCTCCCCTTTTTTCACTATACTATAGTCAACAACACATATATACATACACAATTATCATTATTGCTAAAATGATATTATTTGTATAGTTATAATAAATTGATATATCTATGTTATATGTCATTATATTTAAGCATATGACCTAAAATTTTTACATATACTGGAAACTTTCTGAATCTATGAGAGTGTTATTGAAGCTCATGTATTTCAGGAAGTATTTCCTCTTCAGTGTCATTGATTTTCATTATAATCTTGCCCCCAAAATGTACTTTTCACAAAACACTTCATTATTTTCCAGAGAAAAATATTTGTCATGGGTTCCATTTCTTTTATCATATCAGTAGTATAATGAACATTTCCCTAGCTCATCATTCTATATTCTGAAAATATGAGATGTGCCATCCAAAGTATTCAAAGCAGTTTTTAAAGACTCAATATTTACCTTTATCTGATATAAGACATAATAGCTTTTCTTCATTTCATAAAATGAAAAACTCAGTGACTAGCTAGAAGATCAGATACAATTTGTTTCTACAAGAAAATGAAATCCTACTGTCCTATGATTAATGATCTGTTATCTGTTTGGTGTTTCTGAGATTTTTTGTTTAACTTGACAACTGTTTTGATTTTAAAACAGAGTGCATTACTTTTGGAGAGCTTGTTCTCTCAACTTTGTCAATTATAGATAAAATCCAAATCACAAAGACAAAGATGTTTTGCACTCCCATGCACTCAGCATTCACTCAAGTCATCACTTCCTGTTAGAATTAGCAGATATGCTAACACTACATGAGGGAACTTTAGAATTAGGTGCTCCAAGGCTCTATATCAAGACTTAAATTTTAAGATTAGGACGTTTGGGCTTCCCTGGTGGTGCAGTGGTTGAGAGTCTGCCTGCCGATGCAGGGAACATGGGTTCGTGCCCCGGTCCAGGAAGATCCCACATGCAGCGGAGCGGCTAGGCCCCTGAGCCATGGCCGCTGAGCCTGTGCGTCCGGAGCCTGTGCTCTGCAATGGGAGAGGCCACAACAGTGAGAGGCCTGCATACCACAAAAAAAAAAAAAAAAAAGGACTAGGACGTTTTGCACAAAAGTGGAGTTTCTTAATTAGTGTGTAAGAATAAATAAGATGTAAAAGTAAACATATAAGAAAATACAGATCAAATTATCAAAGATCTAGTGGATTTTTTGAAATAATATTTACACATTTATGGTTTTTAATATGAACTCTTGATTTACTGCACTTGGAGTTATTCCTTTTAAATCAATAAAGCAATGCTTTCAGTACTAAAGTTACCTTAAGATTAAATTTTTCTGTTTTTTCCCTAATAAGATTTCATGAAGCATTACAATCAAATAGTTTCACCTTTGTTATAAATGAATTATTGGAGAAAATAAGAATCATTATATTTCTGTATTTGTTCAGTTTCTTCATTCAAATAAACAGAATGCTAGAAGAAAGGAAAATTTATGAAACTGAATGTTCTATTTAGTTGAGGGCTCAGTAGAAAACATTTTAGTATAAAAATATTTTTAAGTTTAAAGTTTGTTTTCTGAATTAGTAGAGGGCACAGGTATTTTACTGCATTAGTGGGATAAATACAAATCGATTAGTGGACATCTAGAGAATTTCACAGGTTGGTTAGTTATATCTAGAAGTCTTTGACAAATGCAATTAGCACTTTTTTTTTTTTTTTTTTTTTTTTTTTTTTTGCGGTACGCGGGCCTCTCACTGTTGTGGCCTCTCCCGTTGCGGAGCACAGGCTCCGGACGCGCAGGCTCAGCGGCCATGGCTCACGGGCCCAGCCGCTCCGCGGCATGTGGGATCTTCCCGGACCGGGGCATGAACCCGTGTCCCCTGAATTGGCAGGCGGACTCTCAACCACTGCGCCACCAGGGAAGCCCAGCACATATGTTTTAAGTGATAGTTTTCTGTTTTTTGTTGTGTCCTTAATCAGACTCATCTCAGTGTGATATAAATATTTTATTTTCTCTTGCCAGTACCTCAAATCATACTGTGTTGAATTGCTATTTTCTGTATTTTTAGTCAGATAATACACTTTTCCAGTCATTTTTGATCTATTCAATTTAATATTCCAAGCTCAAACTATTTACATTCTATCTACTTTCCACCCTCTTGTAAGTCAAGCTGGTATCCTTACCATTTGGGGAAGGGATGGTGAATGATTCTGGTTCTGAGATACCTGTTTTATCCTTTTTATTGAAATCCTACTTCCTTTTATGTGTTAGAGTGAAGAAGAGATGTGTTAGTATTAGGGGTGGTTGGAAAAGGGACAGATATCTCTACACTTAGCGGGCTCTTACATTCCTCTCTCAATTGTCAACCAACTGTCTGGACAACTCTGCTGATCCTCAGTGCCTTCTCTGTGAGCTTGCTTTCTTGAGGCTCTTGTGTGAATTATTTCAAGTGCTCTGTAAGCATTCTCATTTCTACAGATCTCCATAGGGTGTTCCAGTTTCAGCTCAGTCTTTCACATTTTCTTCAGTTGTGGCAAATAGGGTTTAACTCCAGAGCAACTTGCTGTTGGGGGTCCTCTAAACCACAAGATAGCACTAGCCCAGCCAACTTCTCTAAGTGTCTCAGGTCCCCATGGAAAGATCAAACATCCTTGATATGCTAAACCAGGGGAAAGTCATTCCACACCTCTCTCCTTCTATACCATGCCATGTCTCACCAGTCTCTCTCCTACCCAACTTGGCATAAGATTAGCCAAGGAGTGTTGCCCAAAATGTCCAACAGTTATACTTCCAGTCTTTAACACTGAATCTCTTGGAACCAAATGATGTCTCGCTTTTCCGACTAAATGTGGGTCTTTTACATTGTCAACATCATTTGAGAACACTTTATAGCGTAGGAGTTGCCTATCTGTGACCTGCTGTCCAGAGGTGGTTTGAAGGCAGACATTTAGTGGAAGGTGGTTTAGTTGTGAAATGTAGTTTCCTCCAAGCTACTCAGGTGCATACATTGCATACCCAGGCACCCAGGTCTACAAGGTTTGACTTTTATATACCCTCAGTACTCAAATGTCCTTTTCATACAAATTGAGATAAATAATACAGCAATTAGCAAACTTGTCAGGATGAAGAGATCCGTTCTGAGTCACCAACAATCCTTTTTTACTTCTTTATCACCTTTAATGAAATTTCCTTTCCCAATTCAAACACTGTGGTGACTTTCAGCACTTTTCCACTCCCAAAAGGGGAACATATCTGATATGATATTACATATTCTGATGCACGTTTATTTAAATGTGAAAATTCTCCTATGTGTTTGCCTTTTAAAAGACTTTATCTTTTAACTACGAAGTTGAAGTCTTTCTTGTTATATAAAGTTTAATAATAGTAAACAGGTAGATATAATTTATTTGGGTAGAGGGACCATTTAAATAAGCCTTGAATGCATATTCCTGGCTCTGGTGTCCACTTGGGGAGGAAGATGAGAAGCAACAGGTCTTTTCCTTCTCATCTTTTTTTTTTAACTTTTCCCAGTCCACCCACATTATCAAGACCCCTCTTGGGTTTCTTCTCTGTCCATCACATCACACCACACCACAAAATCTGGTGGTGCTTCAGAAGTAACTAATTTCTTAGGGTTTCTAGTCCTTAAAGACACCACAATCCTAGTCTAAGGGAAAAAGAATGCCCACAGGATTCCAAGAAGAATTGAAGAGGCCTACGGGGAAATGTGAAATTGGAAAAGGTGAACTCTCAACCTGGAATTTGGCAAGAAATGTTTGGGTTCAAGAGAACCCTATATATTGGGGAATCCAATCTAGAACAAATGTGAGTGTCCATGTATATGTCTGAGAACTTGTGTTATTTTAATTATTGATGATTATGATTAATTGTACATAGTTTGTGAAAATTTACCATAGCAACTGATTTTGTATATTAAAAAACTAATAAACTAAGAAAAAAATTACATTTGTAGAAAGCACTAAGGAGTGTGAAATGCTATTTATACCCAAATACATGGTGTACAACAGTTATTGTCCACATAACTAAAGGAATATAAGATTAATTTATTTCACATCACTGTGACAATAAACAATATACATAAATGTGTACCTAAGGACATCACACCTTACTCTTCTAGACCAATTGGCTGTTTCTAGAGTATAGTTATTTCCTTCCAACAGTCTTATAAAAGACAGAGAAAATGTGTTCTGCATGAAGTCAGGCCACTTTTAGATGATTCAACACCCACATATTCAGCATCCATACTCTTCATCAGTACTAAAAGGAGGACAAAGTATTTTGAAAGTTTGTGGCTATTATATGCATGTTGACATAACTTAAATCCTGCAATTAGTTGACTGAGGTCCTCATTTACTAGCTGTTGGCCAGGTAGTTCTCATCTCCTAGATTCCACCTTTCCACATGGCATCCAAAGGCAATTCAAAAACTGCACATTTACTTCCTTTCAGGCTACCCTGAGCACATCTCTCTGGCTTTCTCTTCTGCTATTAGTTGGAGAAAACTCTGCTTTTAAAGAGCTCTTATGACTAGGTTAGGCCCATTCAGAATATCTCCCTGTTTTAAGGTCAAATGGTTAGTAACCTTAATTACGGTAGCAACAGCACTTTTGCCATGTAAGGTAACATAAGTACAGGACTAACACCAAGGAGGCAAAGTCATGAGAGCCATCTCAGAATTCTGCCTATGACAACAAAATATTAAAGCTACTTCATAACAGGCAGGTATTAACTTTTTCTGAACACATCTTTTCCCAGAGCAGTTCATTCATACACACTGCTTATATTTTCTTGTTTAAGACATACTCTGTTAAAATTTTCTGAAAGATTTTCATAAAATACAGTGATAAAAGCAAGAAGTGGAGGTTCTTCAATGGCCAAGAAGAGTAGCTGGGTGGACTGACAAAAATTTGGGGTCCTTTCTAGCTTTATGCGCTTTGGATATTGATGATTAATACATGCATTAACTATTCTTTATAGGTCATAGACAACACTAATTGGTCCAAAGCAGAAAAAATAATACATTTGACAATAATCAATACGTGGTCATAACCGTCTGCCTATTGTGCTAAATAAATGTCAAGCTAACTCTGATCTCTTTTCACATGCACATATTGCCTTATTTTATTTACAGGTTCTTTTAAGGCATACAAACAGATGGCTTGATTTAGAAAGCTTTGCCTTATCCAGGAAAATTAGGTTCTGACCAGATGGAGGTACAAGCTTCAGTGCCAATATTATACCTTTACCATATGGACAGAAAAATTTATGGCAGTGGAAACTATGTTCCACTTCATACTTTAACACAGATAACGTTTGATTACTTGTTCATACTCATTAATTCTTGTCACTAGGGAACCAGGGAATAGGAAATCCTATAAATAGAGTATTAAAAACAGTAATTTCAAGAGTCCTTGCAAGTTCATAATTAGCAAATGGCATATTAGTACTTTATATTTTTTCAAGTTTATAAAACTTGAAACATGTAAAACAATTCAATCAACTTGTATAAAATTAAACAGGGAATTCTAATGACTATCAATTTATAGAACAGAAACACTCACAAACATGACCTACAATTGACAACAGTATAGTTAAGGCACAGTGTCAAAACACTAAAAATCTCTTATAACCCATAGTGAATTCCTGAGGGAATTAAATTATGAATTAGATCTTGCAATGAGAAAGGAGCACATTTTTTTTTTTGTTACAAAGGTCACTTTTTAAAGAGGAATGGGTTAAAATTTTTATTTTTCTTAAATGGAAACTTCTGTCACCAACATTTCAGGTTTTAATAAATTAAAAAAAACTATATATATGTTAAATGAAAAACTATATATATAGTTTTATTTATATTTTACATTTATTTATATTTTATTTATATGTATAAATGAATATAGATGTATATATAGATGTATTTGTGTATACATATATATGTATATATATGTATATATGTATGTATATATATGTATGTATATATATGTGTATGTATATATATATATGTGTGTGTGTGTGTGTGTGTATATATATATATATATATATATATATTTGTAATCAGAAATGTCTCTAAGAGCTCTGTAGAGAAGACGAGCCATTTTCTTTGCAAATCATCTCCACTGCATCTTCACTGCAGGTCATCTTTATCACAAATATGCCACACTAGTCATAAAAAGACAAAGTCTGTGCCACTTACTAAACCAATCTTCATGTTAGCAAAAACAATGAAACTTGCGTTCTTAGCAGCTGGTCATTAATGTAATTTCAAGAAAAATAATAAAATCTAAGTTTTAATGTAAAATGAAATTAATTAACATAATTTCAGGATTTTTAATATGGAATATTTGACCATATCAGTTTTTCAAGTTTTATAATCAAAGGACTGCAATTATTATTAAAGAATTGGGAGAGCCCAATATCAAAAAAAATCACTCAACCCCAAGAATGAAACAATTTCATATTCTTGAATAAAGGATGCTTGAAAACACTCTCATAGAACTTTGAGATATTTAAGCAAGTCTTGAAGTTTGCATGTTATTAAAATATGTATACTGACTTTAACAAAATGTCCTAACTTCCCTAATCTGTTTTTTTATTAAGTTAAATATCTGAAGATAGACTTCTGAACCAAATAACAAGGAGATTTACATGTTTTGGAAGAAAATGAGGGAGGTAAATGTGAAGATCTTAAGCCAAGGGCAGTAAAATACATGCATAAAATAGTCCAGGCTCATGGTTCTATTTCTGCAAGAAATTTAATGGAAACTGTGTTCATATATGTGACCTGAAGAACTATAGCATGCTAATACACATTTGCAATAATTAAATAATAAATTACTTTCAATAGCTTATTAGTGTTCATGGTTGCATCAGACATTACTGGTTGCTTGCTGCCCAGTAGCCATTTCTCTGATTTCGTTACGGTAGTAATGTGCCTGGTCTAAAGGGATAAATCATAATTTAAGACATTCATGGATTTCTCATCACATTTTGTCAATTATTGCTCTAAGAGTAGGCATAGAACTTGGTTTCGGTCAATAAGACATAATGGGACATCTGCTGAGAACTTCTGTTCCATGACAAGAGAGGTATAGGAGAAAAAGCTTTCTTTCCAGTAACTCTTTTCTCCTTATTTTAGATGTTGCTGTCATGTGAGGAAGGCATGATTCTTAAAGCTGTAGCAGCCATATTGGCATCAGATTGAGATGGAGAGTCAGCCATCATACTGGGGATGGAAAAGGGGGAAGGGCCAAATGAGCTTGGATCCTTGATGACACTGATAACCAATGCTGGGTCATCTACCTCTAAAATGCAATTTAAAGCCTAAAGCACATCATGAATGTTCTCAAGGATTTAAGCCAAAGTTAGTGAGTTTTCATCTTAACAGATACGATGATATTTTGTGGTGTGCTTATGCTTTGGAAACTCAGAATTCTCCATTTACTAGAGTAGTTGATTAACTGCAACATGTTAGTCTCTCAGATGCCATGTATGTATATTTGGGAATCTGGGATATATATGAGAACCACTTGGAGGATTTGTTAAAATATAGATTGTTGGGTCTCATAGCCAAAAATTTCCAATCAGTCAATATAGGATTGGTCTCTAGAATCAACATTTCTAACAAGTTCCCAACTGATGGTGATGGTAAGGATGTGATGATGATGATAATGTTGGTTCAGAGATCACCTTCAGTCATCAAACTTTTCTCTGTAAAGGACAAGATAATAAATATTTTAGGCTTGTGAGCTATATGTCTCTGTCACAACTTCTCAACTCTGGCACTGTTGCTCAAAAGCAGACATAGACAACATGTAAACAAATGATCACGACTGTGTTCCAATGAACAGTTACTTACAAAAACAGGTTGTGGAGCCGAATTTGGCCCATGGGCCATAGTTTGCCGCCCCTTCTCTAGAGCAAGGTTTTTCAAGATCGGCACTATTAACATACTGAAGTGGATAATTCTTTGTTGTGGGAGGCCTTTCTGTGCCTTGTAGTATGTTTAGCAGCATGCTTGGCCTCTAACCTCTAGATTCCAGTGACACTTTCCCAAGTGTGAAAAGCAAAATGTCTTCACACTCGGTCAAATGTCTCCTGATGGGCAAAATTGCCCTGGGTGAAAACCACTACTCTAGAGGAAGAAGTTATTATAGGAAACTAGCATGTCATGATAGAAAATGCAAGAAGCTGGATTCTGAGAAAAGGAAAGTCTGAGCAATCTAAGCAAACATTTCTGATTCTTCTCTTTATCATGGTTTCCAGCTGGGATTCCTCAGGAAACAAAGCAATCATGTTGAAGCCAACTTTTGAAACCTGTTAGAGAGCTGAATAAAGCTGTTATTTTGAAAACAGTTTAAGAAGTGTGGTACTTACCACAGATTAAAATCTAGCTTCTTGGCAAGTGATTTATGTGAAGAGTACCATCAATTACATATTTCCAAGAGTATATGTCCTGGGAGTAGATCAAGTAAACAGACTTATCTTTAAAAATAGAGAGAAGAACGGACTTTGGTCACTGTTAAAAATAATAATATTCAAACTGTTAAAGAAAAAAAAATCATCCAATGACAATTGTTAAAGATAGTAAGGAAGATTTCTTTAAGGGAAGACTACTGTGATAGTGATAGGGATAAGTACAATGGAGTCTTGCAGTGGCCAGAGAGATTGGGGTCAACCCTGGAAACAACAAGGAAAAGTGGAAATTTATAGCCAGGGACAGGTTGTGGGTCAGTAGAAGCAAAATTACTAAGAGGAAACATCAAAGGAAGGGGGATTCTAACTAAACTGACATTATAGGATTCTCGCTGAAGGCAGGCCAAGGTGCTCAGACATCACCTGCAGGATGGTGGAGGATAAGAACCTGATTAGCTAGATACCCAGGATGATCTGATATGGAGGATGGGAAATTCTGGCTAAACCGACTTAGCAGGATTCTTGTTAAAACTGAACAAGGCAGAGAGGAACATGGAAGTCCAAAAGTTGAATCCTACTTGAAAAAGAGTTCAGGGGTGCCTGAGTAGAGTTTGGTCAAGGAGAGAATCTAGTTACCACATAATGTATACACTTTTGGAGAGTCTAGCTGCAACCATTCTCTCAGTCAACATCAAAATTAAATTGTAGGGTAGGGCTAAGGAAAAGTTTCTCAACACGTGTTTCTTGACCAGCAGCATCAATGTTCCCTGGGAATTTGTTAAAAATACAAATTTGGCGGTCCATCCTCCACCTACTGAATTAGGCAGTCAAAAGTTGAGGCCCAAGAATCTGTGCTTTAATTTTAAGAAGTCCTCAGGTATTTCTGATGCATGCTTAAGTTAAAGAGTTACTGGGGCTAAGGTTAATCCATTCTCATTTGCACATGAAACAAAGTTTCCAACTTCCCTCTATTCCCCTCCTGGGTTATTTGTTTTTTTGATATTGAGCTATATGAGCTGTTTGTATATTTTGGAAATTAATCCCTTGTCTGTCTTGTTACCCTCTTTCCTGTCAGATGTTGTCTTTGCCTCAGCAAAGCAAAATGCTGATTTTGGTAAACATCACTGCTTTTAGAGCTGGGAGAACGTGCAGACTTTCAGGGTTTCTGAGACAAGGTAGGAAGAAAAGATTTTTTCAGGTACCATTAGGTGTGGATCAGTGAAACCCTAGGATGCTCTTTGAGAGTGCACTGGAGCTGCCAAGAGTGCTAAGACAAATAGTTCCCTGTAGAAGATATATTATGTAAATAAATAAAAAATGTTATGCTAGTTCCTGTTGATTTTTCCATCACAAGTAGATAAATGTATTTAGAAAGAGTCCCCTAGAGTTTACTAGATCTTCTTAACTCAAGGATGAACATGAGTGCTAGAAATAAAATACTAATACTTAAGTACATTTTTTCCCTCTAGTTCCCTTCAAGATATATATCTATATATCTATATATCTATATATATATAGATATATACATATATTTTGTCTTTAGAAAGAAAAGTAGGGCTTCCCTGGTGGCGCAGTGGTTAAGAATCTGCCTGCCAATGCAGGCGACATGGGTTCAATCCCTGGTCCGGGAAGATCCTACATGCTGCAGAGCAACGAAGCCCGTGCACCACAACTACTGAGCCTGCACTCTAGAGCCCGCGAGCCACAACTACTAAGCCCATATGCCACAACTGCTGAAGCCCGTGCACCTAGAGCCCATGCTCCACAACAAGAGAAGACACCGCAATGAGAAGCCTGAGCACTGCAACGAAGAGTAGCCCCTGCTTGCCGCAACTAGAGAAAGCCCGTGTGCAGCAATGAAAACCCACTGCAGTCAAAAATAAACTAAATAAATAAATTTTAAAAAGATATTAAAATCGGTGAATTTAAAAAAAAAGAAAGGAAAGTATCATTACAGTATACATTTCTCTTATTTATCTGATACATGTTATACTTCTAGTGTATATGGAATCATTCTTGCCATCATTTTTAGAAACTGATCCATTAGCTCTATGTTCTTCTCTTTAGAGTCTCTCGATATGCATTCTAGCATTCTCACTCTATCCTCCATGTCTCTTAATACCCTCTTTTCATATATCTTTCTGTTCACTAATTCTCCTTTCAACTATGTTTAATCTGGGGATTAAACTGTCTAGTAAGTTTCTTATTCACTTTATGCTTTTCATTTCAGGAAGTAAGTCACTTTTCTGCCTGTTTATTTTGATAGTCCCTTGACAATTCTTTATGTTTCAGTGAATCCTGTATTTAAAAGAATTGCATATTCTACATTTTTAATCTGATCTTCAAAATTTCTGTAGTACCTGGGGGATTAACTTGTTGCTTTTGATTCTATTAACTCTTGTCGTTGTGGTTTGCCTTGTAGTATTTTTGATAGTTTGTTTTGGTGAGCTTATTTCTCACTCTTATTGTATTTTATGGGAGTCTTGCAGGAATAACTTTGAATAAGAGATTTTTTTTCTGTTCTGCTAGTAGTTTGTGAGTATTCCCAACCTAGGACCATTTCAGTATCCTTGAGGGTTTAGGTTCAGAGAAGGAATTAAATATCCAGCTTCCTCACCTTTCTTTTCCTCCAAAATTCAGAATATGCAAGAGGAATCCAACCCCAGGGCAACCCCCATCTTTTTAGCTATCAACTGGTTTGGGCAAGTGCCCTGATGCTCTAGGTTCCTACTTCTGTGGCCTAACCTCCCAGTTGCTGAAGCCTAGGGGACCACCAAAGCCCATCTCCTGGCCTTCAAGCACAGCCTTGGTTCACTGTGGGCCTAGCCATGGTTTATTTTATTTGTTTTGAGAGATTGAATGTATAAATAATGGCCAGACCATATATAACATTAGAACTTTAACCAATAACCTGTACCAAACTGCACAGGAAACCAACCCACACAGAAAACCAACCCCTCCAGTGCAGGAAGCCAGGATGTCACAGATTAGACTTGCAGGAAGCCAAATTGATATTTCTAGTAACAAACTAGGAAGGTAAACAATAACTTCTGTAACAATTGGCCCCAAATGGCTAGGAATTGACTAATAACTTGACACTTCTCTAATTTTTGTCTGTGCTTCCAAATTAGGACCAACCAAAGAACGACAAATATGCACTCCTAATCAATCACATAGGATACCCCACTTCTAGTTAGCTTGCCTAAAGTCTCCTCTATGCCAACAGCCTTCAATCAGGCCATGACTAAACCCATCCATTCTTCCCACTTATAAAGCTTTCCCACTCCTCTGCTTGCCTTTGAGTCTCTACAAAAACACAAGTAATGGAGGCAGATTCCTTTGCTAGAGCAAGCTCTGAATAATTTGCTTTTCTCATTTGGTTGGTTTTCAATTATTTCCATTGTTTGCTATAATAGGAGTATTTGTTGAGTTCTCTCTTACCTTTTAAAAATGAACAGGACTCCAAAAGTTGTATTTGATCTGAGATATAGCTGTTATGGAATGGGAAGATTTCTTAGAACTCATAATCATTTATGATACTCGAACTGGAAATTCTTTGTAGATAATTTTACTAAACTCATCTCTTAGGGCAAGGATTTTGGAGGACAATGCAGGAGCAGAAGAATATAAATGACTCCTCCCCCCCAATTTTTCCAGTTGTTTCTTTGTTCCTTCTTTTTCCATTGTAATTTCATTTAGATATTGCTTCTAATGCTTCACTTTAATTTTGAATTATTTTAAACAATTCTACTCTAGCCTGATACATTTTTGCATAAGAAAAAAATCTGATGGACAGAAGCATCTAGACATTAAGTTAGGTTTTCCTAGGCAAGTCCTTCTAAATGGCCACCAGAGTAAGTAAGCATTTTCCCTCATAACTAGTCACATAAATTTTTAAAAATATATTTGGCAGTTGACAAAGAGGGACAGCAATCTCACTTTTTCTGCTTAGTATTTCAGCTGAACACTAAGGGGCACAGCCACCCTCTGAGGCTATTTTACTGTATAGCAACAACTAAATCAGCCCACTTAGGGAGGTATTTTCCCACACATCTGTTCACGACAGTTACCATTATAGATTTATAAATGGTTAGACTATCTTCATGTTATAAAACATGGCAGCATTTTGGTCTGCCTTACAGAGATGTAAATTGACAGTCTATATAACCTTTTTCTTAATTGCTCTCATTTTTCATTGCACTTTTATTCATAGTTCTCACCCTTTTCTTCTAGCCTCATACTTCATTGGTTCTACAAGAAAGAATGCATATCTTTTCAACCATGAAGGTATTATCTCAAAACAATGAAATACCCAGTCCTTAGTGACAGAAAATAAACCTCCTTTCTCTTATGTGAAATGAACTTTTATATATGACTAGTAGAGGTAGTTCTGTAGGTGGGAATATAAGAATAAATTAATGTATATGTTCTATTAATGCTTTTAAAATCATGCATTATCACAAAACTGAAATTATACCATGGGGGTGTTAGATTTAATCATTTAATTTTGGAAAGGTAAAGTATCAAAAATTAATTTTAATATTTTTAAAATATGAAAAAAGTGAATCTAGGGATGGAGAGAAGAAAATTCATTGAGATAAAAAGAATATTTGGTAAAATTCAGGTCATTTCTTATGATGAAAAGCCATTATTTTTTCTAAATGTTTCTTAGGACTTTTAGGGAAATGTTAGAAAAGTCTTTTTTTTGATTCCTTGAATAATGGAGATCGATCTCTCTCTCTCTCTCTCTCGCTCGACAGATTTCTGATTCTCCACAAAAGTCTTAAAATTTATATTTTATTTACCTAATATATACTTGAAATATTCCTGATCATATAGAAAACATAATAATAGAATAAGCACAAAGTAGAACCATGATTTGAGAGAAATCTATCAACCTAACAGACACAGAGACAACAGGTAATACTGTTACTTTAACATAGATTTGGGATTCCAAAGATCACACAAAATTATAAGGTAGCCCTGTACACTGTGGTAGGCTGAAAATGCAAAAAAAAAAACAACAACAAACAAAAAAAACCCAGGCATGTCCTAATTCTTGGAACCTGTGAATGTTACCTTATATGGAAAAAAGGGACCTTTACAGATACGATGAATTTAAGGACCTTGAGGTAGGTAAAATTCCCTGGATTTTCTAGGTGAGCCCTAAATGCAATCACACGTGTTTTTTATGAGTGAGGCAAAGGGAGATTCTACATACACAAAGAAAAGAAGGTAATGTACCCATGGAGGCAAAGAGAGTGATATAGCCACCAGAAGCTGGAAGAGGCAAGGAATGGATTCTCCCCTAGAACCTCTGGAGGGAGTGTGTCATTTCAGATCCTGGCCTACAGACTGGTGAGACAATAAACTTCTGTATTTTAAAGCCATCAAGTTTGCGGTAATTTGTAGTATCAGCCACAGAAACTTGCACACACATACATACACACACAATTAAAACATAAATGGTTGCTATATTTAAGATACTAAATTCAGAGAAGCACAGTATCAAAAACTTTAAATTGTTAATACATAAAAGTAATTTTTAAATTATCAAATTTTTTAATTAAACAAGAAAACTATGTGAGTATAGCAATGGGCTGGTTCAAAAGAAATGAATTTATTTGTTTTATTACTGACAATTCTTTTTAGAAAACTAACTTTTAAGGCTACTTGCATTGTTATTTGCTCATTGTGTTTTTGTCTGGGAGAAAATGATGTAAAATCAATGAAGGGTTTGTTTTAGTTGCCAAAAGCCTAATGTGAGGGAATAAAATCTACTAAGCATGAAGTTGATCCTTTTCACAATGAAGAACTTTTATTTTTAAGTCATGTTATGTGACTATGAAAGGAAAATCTGGTCTATAGGAAGAAAACAATGGGATTTTGTGTCTAAGTACCCACTAATATGAAAACAGTCAATATAGAAGGCTAAATAAATTTTGTTCTTGCAAGAAACATGTAGAAAAGGATATTCTGATAAATTAACAATCAAGAAAACTAAAATAGGGCTTCCCTGGTGGCACAGTGGTTAAGAATCCGCCTGCCAATGCAGGGGACACGGGTTCGATCCCTGGTCCAGGAAGATCCCACATGCTGCAGAACAACTAAGCCTGTGTGTCACAACTACTGAGCCTGCAAGCCACAACAACTGAGCCTGCATGCTGCAACTACTGAAGTCCACGTGCCTAGAGCCCATGTTCCACAACAAGAGAAGCCACCACAATGAGAAGCCCATGCACCGCAACGAAGGGTAGCCCCCACTTGCCGCAACTAGAGAAAGTCCGCGTGCAGCAACGAAGACCCAACATAGCCATAAATAAATAATTAATTAATTAAAAAAATAAAATAAAATAAACAAAGAAATAGAAAAAAAAGAAAGAAAACTAAAACAATTATGAAAAATAAAGGTCTTCATACTTACTTACTGCTGAAATTTTATAAGTCCAATTCAGGTAATTCAAACCAAGCCTTTAATTTTACATTTCTTTTTTTCTTTCTTTCTTTTTTTTTTTTTGCAATACGTGGGCCTCTCACTGTTGTGGCCTCTGCTGTTGCGGAACACAGGCTCCAGATGCGCAGGTTCAATGGCCATGGCTCACAGGCCTAGCCACTCCACGGCATGTGGGATCTTCCCGGACCGGGGCACAAACCCGTGTCCCCTGCATCAGCAGGCAGACTCTCAACCACTGCACCACCAGGGAAGCCCTAATTTTACATTTCTTTTGTGAAAGAGAAACACAACAAAAACCCGTTAATATTCATTATGCTTTGTTGTATATTGAGGCATACGAAATAGAACTTACCAAGATAACAGACTCAATAAATATCTATATCTGCAATGTGTATCATACTGGAAATAGAAAAGCAAATTATGTTTTGAACTTCACTACCTCCCTGAAGATTTTTAAGCAGTAATAAAAAGGCAGAAAATCAGAAAAAAAATATATACAGTTAGAGAACATTCCCCAAGACCACCCTCACTCTGACACCAACTGCAAGTCCAGGTGTCCCCAAGACCACCCTCAGGTTTGAGAATTTGCTAGAGGACTCACAGAGGTCACTGAAAGCTGTTGCACTCGTGGTTATTACAGTGAAAGGTTACAGACTAAAATAAGCCAGTGAAAGAGATATATGGAGCAAGTACAGGGAAGTTCCAAACGTGGAGCTTCACTTATCTTTTCCCACTGGGGTCATGGACAATGCTAATTTCCCATAGATACTGTATGATAATACATATGGATTACTGCCAACCAGTCAAGTACACCAGAACCTTCAAGTCCAGAGTTTTATTGGGGCTTGGTCTCCTAAACTTGATTGGCCATCCACATGGCTGACCTCAGGCTCTAGCCATTACTCTAAAACACATTGTTAGACTAACTGACCTGGCCCAAAGACCCCAGGTAAACAAAGACATTCTCATTAGGCATAACATGCCATGGTCTTAGCAATCACCTTCTAGAAGCCAAGGGTCAAGAGTGGAACTCTCTTTGGATATGGTTAATTTTTTACAACATAATGTTTAATTTTTCTAATACTATACAATTTTTGTATTCTGATTATTTCAAATCAAGGTCAGATTCCAACCCTATTAATTTTTTTTTTTTTTTTTTTTTTTTTCCGGTACGCGGGCCTCTCACTGTTGTGGTCTCTCCCATTGCGGAGCACAGGCTCCAGAAGCGCAGGCTCAGCGGCCATGGCTCATGGGCCCAGCCGCTCCGCGGCATGTGGGATCTTCCCAGACCGGGGCACGAACCCGCGTCCCCTGCATCGGCAGGCGGACTCTCAACCACTGCGCCACCAGGGAAGCCCCAACCCTATTAATTTTTATGTAAACTTTTACTCTTCTTCCTTCCTTCTCTAACAGCCCATAGACTTGTGCAATTTAAAATAGAACACTCGTTTCTAAATGCTAATATGGGAATTTAAAAACTCATGTCTATTTTTAAAACACATGTTTCCCATACATAGTATGTCCCACTCACACTGTGCTAGAAGTTCACATACATTCAGAGAAAATGAATTTTAAATTATTTGTTTAGATGCAGATTCTCTAGTCAGAACCACAATGTCTCAAAACACTGTTGTTCAACTACATGGACATTAATGTAATGAGATGACCATTTCAGTTCAAAATAAGTACTTTTTAATACAAATTTAATCTTGACAATGCACATTTTAAATATTAAGCCCAGCTCTAATAGAGAAAATAAATCCTACTGTAATAAAGATTATGTGGGGGTTTCCCTGGTGGTGCAGTGGTTGAGAATCCGCCTGCCAATGCAGGGGACACAGGTTCGAGCCCTGGTCTGGGAGGATACCACATGCCGCAGAGCAACTGGGCCCATGAGCCACAACTACTGAGCCTGCGCGTGTGGAGCCTGTGCTCCGCAACAAGAGAGGCCGCGATAGTGAAAGGCCCGCGCACTGCAATGAAAAGTGGCCCCCGCTCGCCGCAACTAGAGAAAGCCCACGCACAGAAACGAAGACCCAGCACAGCAAAAATAAATAAATAAATTAATAAACTCCTGCCCCCAACATCTTCTTTAAAAAAAAAAAAAAAAAAAGAGATGCCGGGGGAGAAACATCTAGAACGAGCAGCCGGCCGCGCAGGAGAGGAAAGGGGGAGTGAGATCAAAGGGCTTGGAAGGAGGCTGAAGGGCTTCAAAGGGGCAGGACACTGACCGCAGGCAGGTGGCTGTTTAGACTCTTAGCGTTGCTGCTATAAAGAAAGGATCTCTTTCAAAAAAAATAAAAATAAAAAATAAAGATTATGTGGAACTATTTTAGAAAACCTAACTTTTCCTCAGTCGATGCAGACAAACTTTTTGTTTTAAAAACTTTTTATTTTATATTGGGATATAGTTGATTAACAATGTTGTGATAGTTAAAAGTAAAAATAGATTAAAAAAAATAAAGCAGGAAGAAGATAAATGGTCCAAATATAGGAGCAACAAAAGTAGTGAGACAGAGTATAATTGTGTCCATCTGTAAAAACTTCTGGATGAAATACAAGGTAAGCACAGTTATGAGTAGGTACACTGTGTCCAAGTGTTTTTGTCTGAGATATTTGTCAAGTCATAAATATAAGTCACAACCAAGACTTGGAATAAATTCAGTCAGTGGAAAGTGTTAGATGATTCAATTTACAATTACAAACTCAATTTTAAGTTTGAAAACTTTAGAATGATTCATGAAATATACTATTCTTTCTATAACGAGTATTATATTGATAAAATTATGATGTTGAACAGCACTTTTTCTATATGATCAAAATCATTTCCCTTTCACTTTTAATATTTCTAAGTCTTAGGCAAAGATCCCATGAATCAGTAATGACCACTGTATGTCACATTCTCAGCTGATTTTGTGGACAAGCTTAGAAGAAAAGGGAGAATCATTTGGCTCCTTTGAATGATAATTGTTTTGCTTTTTTCTTTCCTAAAATAGAATATGTCCTTAGATAGCTCTGATAGCTTGTGTTGGGAGGTAATCGTAAAGAATTCCTTTCTTTTATATCAATTAAAAGAGTGAAATTGTTTATATTCCATATGAATGATTAAAATTCAATTTTACAAATAAGTTATCAACTTTTTTGCCATCAGAAATTTTTTTCAATTTTCTCTTTTCATTTCGAAAGAACAACTGATGCTTAAGATCATCACTATCACAGTAATATTATTCAGCATGTGCTGTAGGCCAGGCTCTAAGTACAGTACATGTATTATCTCTTTTAATTCTCATGACAATCCTGTGGTGAATACCATTATTATTCCTATTTTACAGATAATGAAACTGAAAAACTGAAAGTTTAATTAAACTTGACCATGATACTTAGCTAGTAAATGGTGAGGCCAGGATCTGAATCTAAAGCTGTGGCTTCAGAGCTTATTATTGGTCCAATACACTACACTATAATATCTCAGTATTAAAAATGCTATATTTTGATGTACATGCTCCTTTATTTTTCCATAAAGATTTTTAAAAAATATAATTTCTAGGTTTTTTTCCAATGTGAAGATTTAAATGATTAAATAATAATAGAGCAGGTTTAAATGCCTAGGAAGAAGTATAGCCTGTCTCTCTCTCCCAACACCACGCTTGGTTAGATTTTGACTCATTTTAAAGGCATACTAAGATAAATCAGTGTTAGGGACTAATAATTCATTTAGTCAATATTTATATAAACCATACTATGGAGCTGGATCACTTCTAGAGCCTGACATCTATTGCAGAGAAAGATTCATACATATGTACTGAGAGATACATAAGGGTGTTGATTGCAGCATCATTTGCAGTGCATGGAGTCTCTGTCACAACTATTTGACTTTGCCATTGCAGTATGAAAAATGCCATAGACAATGTGTAAATGAATAGGCATAGCATGTTACAAAATAACTTTACCAGAAAAAAAAGAAAGGCAGCAGACTGGATTGGGCCTGTTGGCCATGGTTGCTGAACCCTGCTCTATAGTACTGCTTTATGTGATGCTAATTTAATATAAATTGTATGTTAACGTATATTTGTAACTTGCTTCTTTCATTACATCATATAACTTGGAGAAATCTTGTGTTAGTCTATCTCACTATTTTTTAACTTCTGTCAGTAATAATCCTCATTATTAATACACTAGCATATTTAGCCATTCCTGTCTTGATCAACATTTTGGTTGTCTTCATTTTTTTCTTTATGTAAGGGTTTTTATTGCTAATTAAAATTTTAATATAATTTTAATTCATTAGGTATGTGCTTTTCATTGCTTGTCCATACTAAAATGTGAACCTTGATGACTGAAGCACAAAGATGAAAACAGTGTTTTTATGTATATATGTAGGTAGATAGGTATGTAGGTAAGTTGGTATGTATTTAAACCATAAATTCCCAGGGGTAGTATTTTATCTGATATCTGTCTGTCTTCCCCTGAGTGTTGAAGAGGAATAGACTTGTTTTTAACTTCACACTAACTGTGCAATTCAGGACAGAACACCAAGAATGTTTCCTACCAGCATTATTCTGACAGTATGGTTTACCTTGTTTATTAGTTCATTTTATTCTGATTTCACAAGAACTCATTCATTAAACATTCTTTCTGTTACAGGGGTTGAAATTAAATTTTACTACTAAAAAAAATAAACGCCTTTTCAGTAATGGAGTGTTTTACATATTTAAGCAAGAAGCAGTATCTTCTTTTTCTAAAAGGCAGTTTCCACAAAATAGTAAGGTAGAAATAGAAGTGTCTTCTATTAGTTCTTATTGTGGCTCAAATACATTTCAGCACTTTATTTATATCATTAAATATTTTTTTCTAATTAGTTTACATGTATAAATTATATTTTTCAAATAAGATCAAAAGTTACATATCTTATATATTTCACAATAATATACTTCCATACGAGGTACTAGGAGTGTGATAGCTAATTTTATGTATCAAATTTGGCTACTCAAGTATTTGGTCAAACTTCACAGTTGTTTTGTGAAGGGATTTTTTTGGATTGGATTAACATTTAAATCAGTAGACTGTGAATAAAGTAAATTGCTCTCCATAATGTGGGTTAGCCTCATCCAATCAGTGGAAGGTCTTAAGGAAAAGACAGACTTCCTGTAAGCCAGAAGATTGCCTCCATACTCAAAACTGCAATGCTTCCCTGGGTCTCCGGTTGGCTGGCCTACCTTGCAGATTTTGCACTTGCACTTGCCAACCTCTACAACCATGTGAACAACTGCCTTAAAAATAAATCTCTCTCTCTCTCTCTCTCTCTCTCTCTCGCTCGCTCGCTCGCTACACACACACACACACACACAGCCCCACACCCACACCCCTTTGGAGAATGATGACTAATACAGGGTGATATTAACATGTTCAACAAAAGGTGTGAATGGTATGAACATCTACCAATTCAAACAGGTGCTAGTGTGTCTTAAAAATTAAACTTACAAAAATTATGGTAATACTACTGGTAACAACTCAATCTGTCAGAAAATATGGCAATCCAAGTAAGAAGCACGTCCCTTATACCTAAACAAAAATACAATGCCATATAACATTTTAACAGAAGATAAAAATTCCCAGGATATTGTTAGGGGAATATTCTTGCTTATCTTTAAGATGGTATTTATTGACCATATTTGACATAGTAAGAATATCAGAAAATTTATCCACCTAAAAGTGACAATTCATTAATATTAGAAATAATCAATACTCACTCTATACCATGTGTTCTTCTAAGAGCTTTATGTATATCAGTCAATTTAATCCTAACAATCCTATTAAATAGATACACTCTTCACAACAACCTATGACAATGATTTAGGTATTATTATTACTTCCATTTTATAGGTGAAGAAAAGGAGGTGGCAGAGGTTGAGTAATTGAACAAGTTTACTAAGCTACTAAGTTGCAGAGCTGGGATTCAAATTTAAAGAGTCTAGTTCCAGAGTCTTGCTTTTAACCACTATGCTACTTCACCTCTCAAAACTTTTAGGAAGGATTATATTTATCATGCTCAAAGTGTTTTCTCTCTTTCATTTCTCCTCCTTTTAACCTTGGCTTTGTAAGACTTAAGTGTTTTCATCCATCAATAAACACTATTTTCTCTTTTCTTTCGTAAAAATACATGTAGTTACAAGCAAGCAAAGGCTATGGACTAACAAACTAATATTTCTGGAAAAAAAAAGAAATATGGAGTATTTCACAAGCTATTAAATTTTTAACTACTCAGGTGCAGTGACTTGCATTACTACCTAGCCAGCTTTTCTTAGTACCTTTACATGGTGCCAAAGGAACTGTTAGCTTTGTCTAAAAGTGCTCATTTGCTACCCAGTGATGACAATTACCTGTCTCCTCCTCTTTCATAGATTCTTGATCTCTAAACTAAAAATGCTGTCAGCCAAATTTATAGATATCCTCATTTGAGGCAAGGACATCTTATCCAGAGATTATGTTGAGCAGTTTGTATGCCAGCAAACCAAGCCCATGCCACAGAAAGTAAACAACACAGGAAGGTGTCCGACAAGCAACATAGTCAAGTGGTGGCTACCAAATGATGGCTGCTTGATCAAAGGCAATAGGCCAGGCTCTCAGGATCAGGTTTGGATTAAATGACTAAATTGTTGCGTTGGAAATACTCACTGGGATCCCAGCTAAAATCCTGTGCCCTAGAGGGATCCCCACAGACTGAAGCAGCTGCTGCTTCTGCTATAAACCTTTATGTCAGCAACATACAGGCTGAATTCACTTCTCTTTCCTCAGCTTCCTAACTAACACTATGAAACACAACTGTGTTTTTTATACTGTGTTCCATCAAAACATAGTTGGACTAAATTATTTCTTCTTTGTTTATTACGTGTCATTTTAGATAATCTCAAATACTTCTCAGTGTGATGCATTTAATAGAATCCCCCTCTCTCCCATATGGAGGAGAGATGAATCCAGTTCCTTCCAGGCCACCTTATTCACAAAGTGTTTCAGGCTCTACTCTGGGCTCTCCTCCAGGGACCTGGGCCCTTCTGACTGATGTTGAGACAAGCACCTTCTCTCACAGCTCTCCAGCTCTAGGACCTTCTAGAAGAGCAAGGAATATCACAGCTTACGTCCTTCCCAAGTTTCACTGCTCTGACAATTACATCTCCTGTTGTTTTTCCTTTGTCTAAAACAAGACTATTTCTGGCCTATAAAACAACATATACTTGTACAGTGCTTGGCAGTTTTCAAAGTGTTATCACCTATATTGTCTCATTTCTGCTTTAATTTCTGCTTTAAATTTAAATAGCCTACAAATTGGAGAGTGGTTGCTAGTTTCACTGTCAAGATGAGGAAAGGAGTTTCAAAAGGTTAATAGACTTGCTCAAGGGTACACAGTTAATAACAGAGGAGTCACTCTGTGGCCTTAAGGCGGGGTTTATACCACTAGAGTTCTTCCACTTTCTCTTGCCCCTGATTGCTTTGTGTATTCATAGCATCTCTCTCTCTCAAGACTATAAATTACAGGGGTCTGCATCTCACTCTGGCACTTAATTCAGCAAGATACATACAGTATGTGATCAATAATCTTCTAGAGAGTGTCTGAATTACCATTTAAAAAATGTCCTACAGGAACTTCCCTGGTGGTCCAGCGAGTAAGACTCCGTGCTGCCAATGCAGGGCACCTGGGTTCAATCCCTGGTCAGGAAACTAGATCCCGCATGCATGCCACAACTAAGAAGCCTGCGTGCTACAACTAAGAAGTCGGATCCCGCAACTAAAGATCCCGCATGCTGCAACTAAGACCTGGTGCAGCCAAAATAAAATAAATAAAATAAATAATAAATAAATAAACATTAAAAAAGAATAATTAAATAAAATGTCCTACAGTTGAAGAATCTATCGCCGGGGGTTAAATAAACATAAAATTTAGTTTCAAATGACCTATATGATTTTATTCAACCAGACCCACACTGTTCCCAAGGGGCAAAACTAGTTTTTGTGGAAAGGAGCAAAAAACTTAGGTAATACAATAGTTTGTTGCTCAACCCTATGTGAAAAAAAACTTATTCCTTAGTATTTAATTTTTTTTTTGGAAGAGTTGCATAGTCATTATTTATTTAACATCTTTATTGGAGTATAATTGCTTTACAATGGTGTGTTAGTTTCTGCATTATAACAAAGTGAATCAGCTATACATATACATATATCCCCATATCTCCTCCCTCTTGCATCCCTCCCACCCTCCTTATCCTACCCCTCTAGGTAGTCACAAAGCACCGAGCTGATCTCCCTGTGCTTTGCGGCTGCTTCCCACTAGATATCTATTTTACATTTGGTAGTATATATAAGTCCATGCCACTCTCTCACTTTGTACCAGCTTACCCTTCCCACTCCCCGCGTCCTCAAGTCCATTCTCTATGTCTGCATCTTTATTCCTGTCCTGCTCCCAGGTTCTTCAGAAACCTTTTTTTTTTTTTTTTTCAGATTCCATATTTTTGTGTTAGCATACAGTATTTGTTTTTCTCTTTCTGACTTACTTCACTCTGTATGACAGACTCTAGGTCCATCCACCTCACTACAAATAAATCAATTTCGTTTCTTTTTATGGCTGAGTAATATTCCATTGTATATATGTGCCACATCTTCTTTATCCATTCATCTGTCGATGGACACTTAGGTTGCTTCCACGTCCTGGCTATTGTAAATAGAGCTGCAATGAACACTGTGGTACATGGCTCTTTTTGAACTACGGTTTTCTCAGGATATATGCCCAGTAGTGGGATTGCTGGGTCGTATGGTAGTTCTATTTTTAGTTTTTTAAGGAACCGCCGTACTGTTCTCCATAGTGGTTGTATCAATTTACATTCCCACCAACAGGGCAGGAGCGTTCCTTTGTTTCCACACCCTCTCCAGCATTTAATTTTTATCATTAGGGAGAAATTTATTTTAAGTTTTCTTTTTAGAAGGATGATAATGAAAAAATGTTAGGAACACAGACTTATAGAAAGCCACAACATTGGTGAAGAAAAAAAAGCAGTGAGAAATTATTTTCCTTTTCTTTATTTATTATAATAATAAGACAGTGCCCTTGTTGTTAGATATCTCAAAATCAAACTTAGGATTTCATTTGTTCATTAGGTTTTTATCAAGCATCTACCAGGTGTATTGGTTCCAAGTATAATTCTGGCCAATACATAAACACACTGTATACAATGAGGAATTATTCAAAGAAGAAAAATACCTGCTCTTCACTCTTGAGGAAATAACATAGTTTGAAATTTGAGGAAGGAATAGAAAAGGAACTATCACCTATTATGCACATGCTATATGACAGATAATGTGATGGACACTTTTACCAACTTTATTTTATACATGAGAAAATTTAAGAAGTACACAAAGGTAAAGAACTCAGCTTTAGGGCAACTCACCAGCTGTAGGGTGATCAGCTTACCCTAATTTTCCCAGGAATGTCCCAGTTTTAAATCTGAAAGTCCTGTATCCCAGAAAAACCCTCAGTGACAGGGAAACTGGGATAACTGGTCACCTCACAACTAGTAAGAGTCAGAACTGTATTCAAATTAAACAAATTGACAAAATAAAAAACAATCTGCTCTGTTGAACATTTTATGCTGCTTTCTTGACCCAGTTTATTTACCTGTTCAATCTTTTTCTAAAGGTTTATTCCTTAGTTAATCAATTAAAAAATAAATGTAATAAGCAAACAGGATTTAGTCAACAAATGGGTCTAGAAATAGGCCCCCAAAGAATCACCTGTTGGTGATCACATTTGTTGGTGCTGTTGAATTTGAGATTAACAGTAAACTTTATGTATTACTTGGTATGTATACAGGTAATGTGAAAATATCCCTCCTATAAAATCTCTCTCATGTGTGTAATGAGGGTAGGATTATGTCAGTGGGTGGGAGAGAGCAGGATTAGGAAAGAACGCTGCTAATCTCTAGTATTAAACAATGGCAGTCAACCAGAAGCCCCATATTCTAGTATCACAACACAGTGCCCTTTGTCTTAAGAGTAATTGTACCTGTGTAGTGGCCTCACTGAAACCATGATAAATATAGCTGTTCCCCATTAATCACATTATGAACATCTGCAACAATTACTCATGCAGAGAATAATGATTTAGCAGCTGTGCATGCTAGAATAAAACTTGTGTAAGATTTAGGAAGACAGGGATAATACACATATCATTCTGACAAAAGCTCCAGGATCTATGATTTATGATTTTTTCTCCTTAGTAATAAATACAAATTATTGCTTGTGAAGACATAAAACAAAGTATATTACCTTGAGCAATGTCCATGCCTGTTAGTATTTGTTGGTGTGCATTTGGTTAATTAATTTAACAACCAGAAAACAAATTGTTGTTTTTAAGTTTCTCTGAAAGTTTCTCATTTGATTTTAAATTCTCATTTACTCAATTGATATTTTTAAGGTAACATGTGAATTCTCTGCATTAAATGCTTTAATAGTCTCTACTGCCTGAGGTCATGTGGTTGAGAGCACAGATTCAAGAGGACTGCACTCAAATTCCTCTCAGCCATGTGGAATGTTAGCTATGTGATTCTTGTGGACTTTTCTCTCCTTATTAGCTCCCTTCTTTTTCTGATCCTCTCTTACCTATTATATCATTTCAGTATTTTAAATGTTCAACTTTTTTAATCTGCAGAGAAAATCCCTGCCCCAACTCATGCCAATTCCCTTGCCATCTATCTCCATCCTTTAACAACCAAATTTTTTGAGTTCTTTGTATTCACTGTCTCTTATTTTCTACCTCCCTTTAACTTCCCAAACTACTCCAAAGTAATTTTTTCCCCAACTACTTCACTGTCTCCCCAAAACCTCCTTGTATCTTAATCTAATGGACAATTTTCTTTCCTCATTTTTCATGTAGAAGCATTTGGCAAAACTTGGCTTTCATAACTCTGTACTAGTTTCTTCATAAATCCCAAATACACATTTTAGGTACAACCAGTGTTCTGCTAAAGAAATCTCAAGATGAGGGTGTTCCTTGAAGCTGTGTTCCTTAATGTGATCTCAGTATCATTTATTCCCATAGCTCCATTGCCCATCTAAACATTGACACAAGTCTCTGTCTCCTGCCAGATTGCTTGCCTCTGCTGTCCACATGTGTATTCCACAGCGACTTCAAAGTCAATGAACCCAGAATTAAAATTTCTGAGAACTGCACCCCTAAGGCAATCTCAATTCCTAACATTCAGGTCTCTGTCTACTACCAACTAAATTTCAACTGTTACTCCTTCTAATACCTCAACTCCAAAAAGCCATTGACTCCACTGAGACCTTCAATCTTTTCATTGTCCCTCCTCCAACGCATACCCACTTTTTCCTTCACACAGCTGCTTAAATACAATGGTCCATCATTATACTCACTCTGCTGCAGACACCCCCTATTATAGTCACCTGTCTAAATTCCAATCCTACTCTATCTGAATCAAGGCAGATGAATATATCTTTGGAGAGGATATAAACCATGCATAGGTACCATTTTATATTTACAGCCAGTAACTTTATATAGGTTCATAAATATACCTATTGCATTCACTTCCCTAGGAAAATATTTTTACAACTTTTACCCTCTAATCAAAACTCTATAAAATCCTAAAACCTATCACTAGGCTTATGACTCATGCTTTCTACTTCTTTGAGAAAAGCATTCAGAAGATAATTTCCACAGGTTCTCAAAATGATATCCACTATCCTCTCGGCAACTGAAGCCATAAGTTCAGCCTTCCTTATGCTATAAATGTCATGTTCAACTTTGTTTCTAAAGCTGACTCTGCTCCAATTTTGTACAGGATCCACCCCCTCTTGAGCGCTAAAGGACAGTAATTGTCCTCCTATCTTTTTACTTTATGTCATATTTTTCTTGCCCATTAGTGTACATAATTTTAATCTGTTCTTCTCTGTATCTGCCTCCAGGCATAGAGTTATTTTCTCCGATCTCCTTTAAGTACCAAAATAAATAAATAAATAAATTTCCCAAAGATTTGCATTATTAATTTTCTGCATTTCCTCTTCTTTAATTTTCTCATTTTCCCAAATCAGGCTTCCATGATTGGCCTACATGTATCCAATTGCTAAACATCACCTTATATAACAATACACAACATGTGACAGTGGTGGTAAATCTCTCTGTCTTGATATACTTTCTTCACTTAACTTTAGTGACAGCTAGGTCTTCTGCTAGCTTATAAGACAATTATGTTTGAATTACTAACACACCCTTTCCTAAGGCAGATGCACCCCTGACCAAGAGCTTATGGCTTGGCAGGTAGGACATATGTTAGGTTTTAGCCTCTACTTGCCACTTGCCCTCTAAGTAGGCATCCTTTAACTAGACTCGACTTGCCCAACTGTACCAGGCAGCCCTGAGAATAAAACTCTCTCTTTAGTTTTCTTTCCACTTTATTGCCTATTGCCACCTCACTTTCCTAATCTCTAAATGTCAGAATGATCCCAGGGTTCAAGTCTTAGATGTTTTCCCTATTTATGCCAATTTACTAGGTGATATCATTCAGTCTCATAATTTAAATACCATCTACATGTTGATAGCTACAAAATGCATATCTCCAGGTAGAACCACTATTTTCCCTGAAATCTAGAATTGTATATGCAACTTCCTACTCAACATCTTGATTAGATCTAATACTACATCACAAATATATTATGTCCAAAGCCAGTTTCCAGGTTTTCCTCCCCAAATCTTCTCCTCTCCTATCTTCCTCATCTCAATAATTGGCAACTCATCTTCCACTTTCTCAGGCCAAACCTTGCCTCCTCTCTTTTTCTCACAATGTCCATCTAATGTATTAGCAAAACCTGTTGACTTTACCTTCAGTGAACAACTGAATTTAACCACTTCTCACCTAACACACTAATCCAAGTCACCATTTTGTGCTAGATAGGAGACTATTACAAAAATCTCTTGTTTCTCTCCCTTCTGCCTTTAGCCCATACAATCTCTTATAAAGATAAAAACGATAATAATCTTGTTACAATGTAATTCATATTATTTCACAGCTCTTCTCAAAATATTCCATGGCTTACCCTCTCACTTAGAGTAACGTCCAAAGACTGCCATGGTTTACAAGGCCATACCTAGTCCACTAATTGTTCATGGTGCTCTAGTGCTACTAGCTCCCTTACTATTCCTCAAACATAACAAGCACACCTCTACCTCAGCGTTTTTGCATTGGCTATTTTCTCTGTCTGGAACACACCCCTACAAGTGTCCAATGGCTCCCTATATCACTTACTTCAAATAAATCTCCGTTCAGATAGCACCTCAGCAGTCTTACCAGTTACTAAGCATATAGTTCTCCACCCTGCATCCACTTTATGTTTTCTTTTCTCATGTTTATATCCCCACAACGTAAAACAGGGCCTGACATACTGTGGGCATTCAAGAAACTTTTGTTAGAAGAAGAACTAAAGTGTAGTTGTGCCGTGGTGATGCCTCTTTAGCCTAATGACATCTCATCTTTCACAGTATTTCTTTTGTTTTTAAGAGCATAACAATGGTTCCAATATAAATAGATTATTGACAGTTGTTAACGATCATTTTCCAGAAAAATAAATTGCAGCATTTTGTCCAGTTCTTTTGAGAGGGACGCTCTGGCTCTACAAACATTAGCTGGAAATACATCCTGCGTAGGACAACTCGTGTAATTCTGTAGCTAAGATATTTCTCCACTGTCAAGTTCCAATGCCACACACATTTTTCCACAATTGGCTTTGAAAATTAAATCCATTTTGATTACTAATGATATAAATGACAAATGTGAGGTTCCTTTCCCACTGGATGTAAAATATAATGCATTTGACGTATTCTGTTTAACTAAGCATTTTGAAAGGATGCATACAGAATAAAGCTTATTTTTTGGTAAATAATATAATTCAGCTGTGGCCAGAAATTATTCATTAAACGTTAATTTTTATAGCAAATTATACACAATTTAAAGGATGTATCTTTTCTTCCTCCTTTGTAAGATGCTGTATTGTGCTAATAAACACATATACTCTCATGTTTCAGGAAAATTTGGAGAGCAGGAAAAGGAGAGAGAATAGTATTTATCATATGATACTGCTTTATAATGACTAAAAAATCATTTTCTTTGAAATACCACAGGCAACTGTACTATCTGAAATGACTTCTGCTCCAATAAGCTTTATTCAATAATAAAGGGCAACTTTCAGGGCACTCAACCCTTCTTAGAGCCTATGCATGATTATATACGTGGCCAGCATAATTTCCTTTGAAATTTAAATAATATATTTCAGAATTTGGGATTCTGCTTTATACTCTGGATTCTTCCATCTTTTGGCTATTGTCAATAATGCTACTATGAATGTGGGTGTACAAATTCGAAACACTGTTTTCAATTAATTTGTATATATACCCAGAAGTGGCACTGCTGTTTCACATAATTCTATTTTTAACTTTTTCAGGAAATGCCATACCGTTTCCTATAGTAGTTGCACCATTTTAAATTCCCACCTACAGCGTACAAAGGTTCCAATTTCTCCACAACCTTGCCAATACTTGCTATTATTATTTTATTTTTTATTTGTATTTTATTAATTTTTAATTGGAGTATAGTTGATTTACAATGTTGTGTTAGTTTCTGCTAAACAGCAAAGTGAGTCAGTTATACATACATGTATATCCACTCTGTTTTAGATTCTATTCCCATACAGGTCATTACAGAGTACTGAATAGAATTTCCTGTGCTATTCAGTAGATTCTTATTAGTTATCTACAGTTATCAGCTACAGTGTTCAGCTCTGTCTCTGCTCACACTGCTCTCCATAAACACTCCAGGATACCCCCTCTCTTTGGTTCCCTGACTCCAGAGTCATACGGTTCTAAATCTATATAGCTTCTCCTTACAGAAGGTATATAATATATGGATAGATGATGGGTACAGTATTAATGTTAAAATCCCTCCCAAGGCATTCTCCAAAAGCAGCACTTTTAGTGGAGTGAGAACTTTTCTCAGCCCTATTTTACAGCATAAAATGAGCACTGCCCTTTACAAAGAAATCTCAAAAAGCCAAAGATGGCTTTAAAAATTTATGTTATAAGGTCTTCTGAAGTCTATTCCAGTAAAAATAATAAAAGAAGCCATGTAACTTTCCTAAAGCAAAACCCTAAATAAAATATTTGCATGTTTCAGATTCAGATAAGCCTTTGAATGAAACTGAAACACTAATGAAATAAAAGTTAGAACTTAAGTATAGCTTGTAATAAGCTTTTCCCACACCTTATTATTTTAATGTTTTCAATTTTAGTTCATACTGAATATATCATAATGAGAGATATTTTCTCCTAAATTGGATGAGATGACTCTCCTCTAGTAGATCACTCCATGTTAGATACACCTTTTCTAAATGAAATCAGCTTGGCTAAGGTAGTGCCCTACACAATATTTGGCTTACTATATTTTATTAATTCTGGTAACCAAAATCTTGACTTCCGACATAGTTATATATAGATACCAAGCTCAGATATCTATATATAAATACGTCTGGATGTTTTCTCTAAGTCAAGAAACAACAGGTTAAGTTAAGAATGAACTGTCCTGGGCTTCCCTGGTGGCGCAGTGGTTGAGAGTCCGCCTGCCGATGCAGGGGACACGGGTTCGTGCCCTGGTCCGGGAAGATCCCACATGCCACAGAGCGGCTAGGCCTGTTAGCCATGGCCGCTGAGCCTGCGCGTCCGGAGCCTGTGCTCTGCAACGGGAGAGGCCACAACAGGGAGAGGCCCGTGTACCGCAGAAAAAAAAGAATGAACTGTCCCATAGACCAGATAGATTTAATTGATATTTATAGAACATTCCATCCAAAAAGAGCAGATTACACTTTCTTCTCAAGTGTGCATGGAACATTCTACAGGATAGATCACATCTTGGGTCACAAATCAAGCCTCAATAATTTAAGAATATTGAAATCATATCAAGCATCTTATCTGACCACAACGTTATGAGATTAGAACTGAATTACAGGGGAAAAAACATAAAAAACACAAACATATGGAGGCTAAACAATATGTTACTAAATAACCAAGTGATCACTGAAGAAATCAAAGACAAAATGAAAAAATACCTAGAGACAAATGACAATGAAAACACGACGATCCAAAACCTATGGGATGCAGGAAAAGCAGTTCTAAGAGGGAAGTTTATAGCTATACAAGCCTACCTCAAGAAACAAGAGAAATCTCAAACAAACAATCTAACCTTACACCTAAAGGAACTAGAGAAAGAAGAACAAACAAAACCTGAAGTTAGCAGAACGAAAGAAATCATAAAGATCAGAGCAGAAATAAATGAAATAGAAACAGAAAACAATAGCAAATATCAATAAAACTAAAAGCTGGTTCTTTGAGAAGATAAACAAAATTGATAAACCTTTAGCCAGACTCATCAAGAAAAAGAGGGAGAGGACTCAAATCAATAAAATTAGAAATGAAAAAGGAGAAGTTACAACAGACACGGCAGAAATACAAAGCATCCTAAGAGACTACTACAAGCAACTGTATGCCAATAAAATGGACAACCTGGAAGAAATGGACAAATTCTTAGAAAGGTATAACCTTCCAAGACTGAACCAGGAAGAAATAGAAAACATGAACAGACCAATCACAAGTAATGAAATTGAAACTGTGATTAAAAATCTTCCAACAAACAGAAGTCCAGGACCAGATGGCTTCACAGGTGAATTCTATCACACATTTAGAGAAGAGCTAACACCCATCCTTCTCAAACTCTTCCAAAACATTGTGGAGGGAGGAACACTCCCAAAACTCATTCTATGAGGCCACCATCACCCTGATACCAAAACCAGACAAAGATACTACACAAAAAGAAAATTACAGACCAATATCACTGATGAATATAGATGCAAAAATCCTCAACAAAGTACTAGCAAACAGTATCCAACAACACATTAAAAGGATCATACACCATGGTCCAGTGGGATTTATCCCAGGGATGCAAGGATTCTTCAATATATGGAAATCAATCAATGTGATACACCATATTAACAAATTGAAGAATAAAAACCATATGATCATCTCAATAGATGCAGAAAAAGCTTTTGACAAAATTCAACACCCATTTATGATAAAAAACTCTTCAGAAAGTGGGCACAGAGGGAACCTACCTCAACATAATAAAGGCCATATATGACAAACCCACAGCAAACATCATTCTCAATGGTGAAAAACTGAAAGCATTTCCTCTAAGATCAGGAACAAGACAAGGATGTCCACTCTCACCACTATTATTCTACAGTTTTGGAAGTCCTAACCATGGCAATCAGAGAAGAAAATTAAATAAAAGGAATACAAATTGGAAAAGAAGAAGTAAAACTGTTACTGTTTGCAGATGACATACTATACATAGAGAATCCTAAAGATGCCACCAGAAAACTACTAGAGCTAATCAATGAATTTAGTAAAGTTGCAGGATACAAAATTAATGCACAGAAATCTCTTGCATTCCTATACACTAATGATGAAAAACCTGAAAGAGAAATTAAGGAAACACTCCTATTTACCATTACAACAAAAAGAATAAAATACCTAGGAATAAACCTACCTAGGGAGACAAAAGACCTGTATGCAGAAAACTATAAGAGTGACAAAAGAAATTAAAGCTGATACCAACAGATGGAGAGATATACCATTTTCTTGGATTGGAAGAATCAATATTGTGAAAATGACTATACTATCCAAAGCAATCTACAGATTCAATGCAATCCCTATCAAATTACCAATGGCATTTTTTACAGAACTAGAACAAAAAATCTTAAAATTTGTATGGAGACACAAAAGACCCTGAATAGCCAAAGCAGTCTTGAGGGAAAAAAGCGTAGCTGGAGGAATCAGACTCCCTGACTTCAGACTATACTACAAAGCTATGGTAATCAAGACAATATGGTACTGGCACAAAAACAGAAATATAGATCAAAGGAACAAGATAGAAAGCCCAGAGATAAACCCAGGCACCTATGGTCAACTAATCTATGACAAAGGAGGTGAGGATATACAATGGAGAAAAGACAGTCTCTTCAATAAGTCATGTTGGGAAAACTGGACAGCTACATGTAAAAGAATGAAATTAGAACACACCCTAACACCATACACAAAATTAACTCAAAATAGATTAGAGACCTAAATGTAAGACCTCACACTATAAAACTCTTAGAGGAAAACATAGGAAGAACCCCCTGTGACATAAATCACAGCAAGATCTTTTTTGATCCACTTCCTAGAGTAATGGAAATAAAAACAAAAATAAACAAATGGGACCTAATGAAAGTTAAAAGCTTTTGCACAGCAAAGGAAACCATAAACAAGACGAAAAGACAACCCTCAGAATGGGAGAAAATATTTGCAAATGAATCAATGGACAAAGGATTAATCTCCAAATTATATAAACAGCTCATGCAGTGCAATATTAAAAAAACAAACAACCCAATCCAAAAATGGGCAGAAGACCTAAATAGACATTTCTCCAAAGAAGACATACAGATGGCCAAGAAGCACATGAAAAGCTGCTCAACATCACTAATTAGTAGAGAAGTGCAAATCAAAACTACAATGAGGTATCACCTCACACCAGTTAGAATGGGCACCATCAGAAAATCTACAAACAACAAATGCTGGAGAGGGTGTGGAGAAAAGGGAACCCTCCTGCACTGTTGGTGGGAATGTAACTTGATACAGCCACTATGGAGAACAGTATGGAGGTTCCTTAAAAAACTAAAAATAGAATTACCATATGATCCAGCAATCCCACTACTGGGCATATACCCAGAGAAAACCATAATTCAAAAAGACACATGCACCCCTATGTTCATTGCAGCACTATTTACAATAGCCAGGTTATGGAAGCAACCTAAATGCCCATCGACCGATGAATGGATAAAGAAGATATGGTATATATATACAATGGAATATTACTCAGCCATAAAAAGGAACGAAATTGGGTCATTTGTAGAGACATGGATGAACCTAGAGACTGTCATACAGAGTGACGTAAGTCAGAAAGAGAAGAACAAACATCGTATATTAACGCATATATGTGGAACCTAGAAAAATGGTACAGATGAACCGGTTTGCAGGGCAGGAATTGAGACACAGATGTAGGGAACAAACGTATGGACACCAAGGGGGAAAGCGGCAGGGGGTTGGGGGTGGTAGCGGGATGAATTGGGCGATTGGGATTGACATGTATACACTGATGTGTATAAAACGGATGACTAATAAGAACCTGCTGTATATAAAAATAAAATCCAAAACTTAAAAAAAGAAAAAGAACTGTCCCTATGCTATAAATGTTAAGTATATTATACTGCTCAGATAGTGTAATCATATTATGTCCATAAAGAAATACTGAACATGAACATTTTAAATTAATTTCTAATTTTCTCATTAAAATGGAAGAAAATCCAGTGTAACTTATAATGTATTTTCTAGACTATTCTATTCAACAAATATTTATTGAATATCTCCTTTGCACCAGCCTCTGTATTAGGTACTAGAGATAGACTATGGATTTTCCTGGAACTCAGAGCGATTCTTCTCATCCTTGTCTTACTCTGCTAAGGCTGACCTTGTCATATTTACTTGCTCCTATCCTATGTTCCTGTCTTATATCTAGGAACATATTACTATTTGTAGAACTCAAACTCTACATCTGAATTTGCTTAAGTTAATATGAAGTACACAATTTTCATCAACTGCTGGGGAGGTTAGCTCTAATATCACCTCTGCTCAGTGCCTGTGCTAATGACTTGCTGCTCTCTAAAGGGCTTCTCTCTATGTTTATCTTTTGTGGCAATTCTGCTCTTAAACCGAAGCACACTGTGCTATGAAAATTAGTCCTCTGCTCCTCTGTGACATTTCACACTGTAAAACTGGAAGGAAAAGCATCTCGCTGTCTCCTTCATTAGAGGATCAACTCCCTGCTTGGGATATGAGCTGAGAACATCTTCCACTGAACAGACTTTGGCTTCTATGATGTCCTGTGTGATACCATTATGCATACCTTGGTAAAAGGGTTCAGTAGTGTTTCTGTTTAACCACAGAGCCCCATCTTTCTATGTGCTATAATAGCACATCTTGATGATAAGAATCAGTAATTATAGCCATCATATTTTTGTTACAGTTTTTTCCTGAAATATATTATCTTGTCAAAACTCAACTTAAAAATATCAACTAAAATCAGGCTACAAAAACATTCTGATCAGAGGACTTGTAAATAGATACACCCTGTAGGTAGGTAAAGAAAAGACCTTTGCACAAACCCCAAAGAGCAGATGAATGGACAGATCATGAGAGAATGAGGCCAAGCAGGAAGACTTAATTTTTCTGAATCATACGCAATAGCACAGTTCTGTTTCACTAAAGGTGAATGTAATGGTTCTTGTGAATATGTTATTATTTTCAGTGGAATATCAATTTGAGTACCTCTAGCCTGCTGTTAGATCTAAAAGAGAGAAAGACTGAAAGGGTAGTAAAGTGGAAATAATAGAGGTATCTCTAATTCTGGTCTACAAATTTGCTCTTTTCTCATTTAACTATGAAGTTGGCCTAGAAGCATTTTGAAGTGGCCTCAGGATATAATACTAGAAAAAAAAAATGCTTGAGAACACCTGGATCAAGATGAACGTTTAATTGGAAATGCATAAAATAGAGATGATAACAGTTTCCAGTGAGACAAAAGGAAAACTACAGGAACATTATTACTCAGAAAGAAAAAGGAAAATTACTTTGTGAATCAATACAGAATTAGGATTATAAGCATTGAAATTAACGGGAAAAAATGATGGTGTGATAAAGAGGTTAGCACAAAAACTAATTCTCTGCCTAAGATGTGTATTAAAACCAGATTTTTAAACTCTGTAATAGAAAAACTTCAAATTTCAGTTTCCCAATACCTACTGTTACCCTATTGAAGATGTTTAAAATTTTAATAGGCATTATTAATGTTAAATTAAAATTTTTTTTCTTTTAGAGCTTTGAATAATATTATCTATAAACTGCACTAATGAAATAATTCTCACTTAATGAAATATTAGATATTACTCTTATGCATTTAAATCTTAGCTAGAGTTTTTACAATTCATATTTCTTTGTAAAGTTGATTGACATTGGTCTTGGCTATAATTTTTTATATATATACCAGAAGCCCAGGCAATAACAGCAAAAATCAACAAGTGGAACACATGACACTAAAAAGCTTCTGCACAGCAGAAGAAACAGTGAACAAAATGAAAGCGCAGCCTATAGAATGAGAGACATATCTGCAAATGATATACAGGCTTCCTCCGGTACCCAAAAGTAGAGTGTTCCTATCAAACCTTTCATAAGCTGAAATGGTATAAAGTGAAGAAGCAATTACCTTTTTTCATAAAAGTTAAAATCCTCTTTGGATTTCTTTTGGTTAATGAAAACAGGTACTACGTAGATCTTTGTAAAAGTGAAGTGGGTAAAGCGAAGTTTCAAAAAGCAAAGGATACCTGTGTCTAGTCAGGGTTAATATCCAAAAAATATAAGGAAAAACCAAATAACCTAATTAAAATTGGGCAAAAGACCTGAATAGACATTTTCCCAAATAAGAAATCCAAATGTCCAACAAATATATGAAAAGGTGCTTAATATTACTAACATCAGGGAAATGCAAATTAAAACCAGAATAGAATATCATCACATCTGTTAGGATGGCTATTATCAAAAAGACAAGAGATAACAACTGTTGGTGAAGGTATGGAGAAAAGGGAACCTTTATACACTAGTGGTGGGAAAGTAAATTGGTTACAGCCATTATGTAAGACAGTATGGAGGTTCCTCAAGAAATTAAAAATAGGCAATCCCACTTCTGAGTATATATCCAAAGGAAATAAAGTCAGGATGTTGAAGAGATTCCTGTACTACATTCACTGCAGCACTATTCATAATAGGCAAGATATGGAAAGAACCTAAGTGCCCATCCACGGATGAATGGATTAAAAAAAAAAATGTAACACACAGACACATACACAAACATAGAGGAATATTATTCAGCCATAGATAGAAGGAAATCCTTTCATTTGCAACATGAATTAAACTAGAATACATTATTTTAAGCAAAATAAACCAGACACAGAAAAACAAATACTGCATGATCTCACTTTTATGTGAAAATTTAAAAGATAAAGTCATACAATCAGAGAGTAGAACTGTGGTTGCCGAAGTCTGGGGGGTACAGAAAATGGGGAGATATTGGTCAAAGGGTACAAGCTTTCAGTTATAAGTTGAATAAATTCTGGGGATCTAATGTACAGCATGGTGACTATAGTTAATATTATTGTATTGTCTCTACGAAATTTGCTAAGAGAGTAGACTTTAAGCGCTCTCACCACACACACAAAAAAAGGTAACTGTGAAGTGATGGATGTGTTAAGTAACTTGATTGCAGTAATCGTTTCACAATGTATGCATATATTAAGTTATCACATTCTACAGCCTAAATATATATAATTTTTATTGTCAATTATACCTCAATAAAGCTGGAAAAAAATTGAGTCACTTAAAAAAAGCCAAAATTATAGCAAACCAATCCTTCAATCATTTAGCAAGCATTTATCAGATATACATATATAACTTGTCAATACTGGGCAAAGCATCAGAAAACATGAAGCCTACATTCCAGTGAAGGAATTGGTAAGTAATAACTATATAAGTACATTTTACAATACATTTTTAAAAGTAACAATTTGACAAAATATAACAAAACAATAAAAGTGTAAGGGGGCCTAATTTCCATAGGATTACTATGGAGTGAGTGCCTTTTTAGAGATTGAAAAAAGAGTTTGTATATGAGGTAGGTGAGTGGCCAGAGAGGTGGCCAGGAGCAGGTGCTCTTGGTGAGGTAACTTCCATTATTGGAAATGGCATGCATCTACAAAAAGAAAACAGAGGTTCTTGAATCTCAGTGGTCTCTAGAAGAGTATGAGATGTGGTTAGAGAGAAAATTAGGACCCATACTGGACTCTCCAACACCTTGGTAAGAAATATGAGTGCTATTTTAAGTACACTGGCAGTTACTGATTTTAAGTGAAGTGAAGAGTTCCAGATTATGTATAGGCTGATTAATTTTGCTGCTTGCTGAATGGGGGAACAGACTGGAGAGGGCAAGGGCACCCTTATGCTACTAAAGTGTGGTTAGAAGAGGAATATCTGAGAAAGGAGGAGAGACCGATTAAGTAGGAAGAAAACTTGGTATGTTTTTACACAAGCTGAGAGCTAGGAGCTTCAAGATGGAAGTTGTGGTCAGCTGTAGAGACTGCTATATATTCAACTAACACAGAATCCGACTGCTTATCCCCCAAAAGTTACTTATTTCAAAACAATATAGTAGGCTACTGAGAATTATAAGTGGATACTGAGTGGTCTACGAGGATTTATTTAGGAGTTAGAAAAATTTAAGTTTCTAAAATATTTCCTATTGAAGATAAACTTAAGTTTTTAATTCTCCAAATAACATGTGAAATGTCTGTCAGTCAAATGGGAAAGTTATAAAGTTAAGTGAACATTTTTGCTGGATTACCTATTTTACTTCACATCTTACCAATTTTGACCTCATTAGCTCCTGGTCTGAGAGTAGAATGTTGAGTCAAATTTCTGGTGTTCTGTCAGTCATTCCTTAAGCTATCGTACCACTGCTTGATAGTCTCTAAATCACATTAGAGTATTTTAAAGGACCAAAGGCTTACATAATCCTTTCATGGGGCCTAGACCATAAAATAAGTGCTGCACTTCACTACATTTATATCAGTCTAGACATAAAATTTCATTAAAATTCATATGTGGGTTAAATTTATAAGGATGGCTATCCATCTGTGTCACGAAATACACTGATGCATAAGGCTGAGGAATGCAAGCTAAAAAGTAATTCAGACAGTCTGCATAATAACAAATCCAATTAGAACAAAAACCTCATTTAACATTAACGTTATTTAATAGCTTTGTGTCTTTCAATGTGATCAGCAAAAAGACCAGATAAAGTTCAAGTAAACTTTTCAAATACTAAGATGTTATCAAAGTTTAATTCTAAACATGCAAGTATTTTTAAATTCACTTTGATGAATGCAGTGAATTGTGAATTCTTCATAACCACAACTTTCTAAAATAGATTCACATTTCCACCTGAAATGATGTACCTAAGTATGAAAGTCTATCCAAATGTAGACTTGCTGAAATTAAACCCTTTCTTAGTTTTTCAATAAAACAGATACATATGACCTTGCATTGTTCTCTTTGTATTGATAAATTTATGAAATGAACTACTTTTGCCTGTGTCTTCTTGGTCTATTTCATTATATGTCATTTTATGCTTTCAAAGCACTTTAATAACCAGAATGTGTCTTCATGCTATTCTTCTAAGGTCAGTTAGATGGAGACAATATGCTTCATACAAAAATTCAAAATTTAAAATTTTCACTTATTCTAATCTAAACCATCATTACCTTATTAATATTTTGAAAGCAATAAAACATTTAAGTTGTTCAATTTTTTTTCTCTTTCCTAACTACTAATTCACAACAATGTTCTAAGCCTTTCCGCCCACTTTGGACCTCAACGTCCACATTAGTAAAAGTGCCACATGGGACCTTTTTCTTAATTGGCAACTTATTAAACCCATTAAACCACTCTATATGAAGACACAATGATCTTGAGAGGAAGAAGAGGAGGAGGAAGAGGAGGGAAGGTGAGACAGGCTGGGACCTGCGACCCTCTGCTGCAGTGCTGCAGTGATTGCACCTGGACACACCTCTCCTCGAGCAACAAAATACAAAGAAACTGTATGATAACTGTATGAAACTAAAGATAACTGTGTGTATGCTCAGTTGGGACAGATTCTGGACCCAAAAGAGACCAAAAAACCCAACTGCCACTTTTAAAGAGCCTGGAGCAAAAACAGGGTACTAAGCATGCCCCCTGTACACAACACCTCCAGAGGGGTGGCCAAAACACCTAAGCCACCCCTCCAGCCTGACCCCTGGACACACCCCTACCCTCACCCCATATAAGGAACAAGCTTGTCCCCCCTCAGGGAGTGAGAAAGTAAGGAAACCTGTTGTTTGTTCTCACTCCCCCCTGCTGCAGCAGAGGCCCCAATAAAGCTTTGCTTGAATTTCTTGTCTGGCCCCTGGTCAATTTCTATTGCCTGGGGAAGGCCAAGAACCCTGGTCAGTAACAAAGGGGTAGGAGAAAAAACTAATCACAGGGGAACCCAGTGAAAGCTTGCAAGTGTAAATAGATTTGCAACGATATTTAAATCCATGAGATCTAAGTCTTCCTAGAGAAAAATGGAGACACAGCATCTTTCTTGGAAACAAATTACCTACTACAAATTTGCTTTATCCTATTAAAATATCATGGAACTTTAAAAAGAAATAGATTAATTCATGGTAATGATAGTTTCAACAACTTAATGAAATGTTTAGTCTGAGTTAATTTCAGTCTTAGAAGGCACTTTAAATTCAGTCTAAATTTGCCTGGACATCTTTAATCAAACCACTCATGTGGACCATCAGTCACAGATTTCTACCCAATCTTACATCAGAGCTGGCTGAGGCAAGAGGAATTTAATATTGTGTGCCACTCACAACGTGAGGTAATGATGCAGCTGAAGGTAGAAAATGGCACCTTTTGTCTTTCTTTTAGCCATTACCTCCTAACACGTAAACAAATTTCCTTTATCATTGGATGGAGAATTGCACATTTAGAAATCACATACATTAATGAGCAATCAGTAGGCTTGTTAAATGATTAAAGAAAGAAATCTTCAGAATAGAATATGGCAAACAGAAAAAAACACATCCTTTGCAAAAGTGTTCAACAAAGAAAAATAATACCTAACATTTATTCTTTATTTTCTTATCATTCCACCCTCACTAATTACAATTAATCTTACAAGTGGTTTTTTGAGGTCTTGTCACTCCTATGTCCACTTCTATGTGAATTTTCTACCTTTCACTTGTGTTTGGTTTATCTAGCCTCATTCATTTATTCTTTAATTCAATCATTTATCTACTCTGAAATGGTGTTAGATGCTGGTTCACACAGATAAATAAAATACGATCCCTTCCATCAAAATGACTGTAGTCTCAAGGAGGAAACAGAATAAATCACACAAGATAGTGCTTTACAAATGGAACAATAAATATTTCTACAGGGCAAAATTGGCGGAATGTGAATTGGTGGGTCAAGAAATGATACATATCCTTAGTCCATTCATATCCTTATTCCATATTCATATTCTTAATCCATTAGACTGAGAATGAATGACAGGGTAAACATTGGTCAGACTCAGATTTTTGCAGTCCTCTGGCTGAATATGACAGTCCTAAACTTGGAGGAGGGTAGAGTCTGATTAAAAATTAATGACAAATGTAAAGACTTGAAACATGTTGGTTGTTTATGATGGAAACAATGAATGGAAAATGCAAATGATCATTGGAGAAGGTAAGCTGCATATCAAAAAGGCTTTCTGGATCATTAAACAGAGAAGTATCAACAGTATCAAACCTCAAACTGGTAGTACTTTTTGTTTAAGTGTTCTCTTGTTTGCAGATCAAATTTTTTTTTTTTCATTTCAGTTATCACTGCTTCTGGATTCGTTAATTTAAAAAAAAATTTCCAAATTCAGCCTTGAGTTTATGTTGATTTTCACACTGCAGTTTATTGCCATTTTAAAAGTGTATGAAAGATGACTGAAAATGTATTACCAGGACACAGAATTTAGATTAGATAGAATAGCATTTTTTTTTTTGCAGTACGCGGACCTCTCACTGTTGTGGCCTCTCCCGTTGCGGAACACAGGCTCCGGACGCACAGGCCCAGCCACTCCGCGGCATGTGGGATCCTCCCGAACCGGGGCACGAACCCGCATCCCCTGCATCGGCAGGCAGACTCCCAACCACTGCACCACTGGGGAAGCCCCCTGGAATAGCACTTTTTAAGACTGAGTTCTCTTTATTCAGGAACTGATGTGAATACTGCAGACACTTCAAATGTGCCCTTCTCCTGTCACATCGTTTGCTAAATTCGAAGTTTGTTCATTTTTTTGCTTGTCTTGCATTGACTGTTCCTTAATGGAAAAATAAATTTATATTTCAGAAATTTTGACCAACCTTGTACAATAACTTATTTGTGATTAAATGTTTTCTGCACGCTAATCTGCTTTCTACGATCATCAATTCTTTATATTTTTGCTCCCAGGTTAGTAATGAATGGAGTGATATATCTTCCATAGCAAATCCTTACTCATTTGTGGTCCTTGAGGAAAAGCAGATAGGTGCAAAATTAGCCTTCCTGGTTTGAACTTCTACTGCGTCTTTTCTCATTCAAGTTTTGCTTTTTCTGGTTCTTGGTGTGACAGTGATTCTTCTATTGTATCCTGGACATTTTGTTTGTTATGTTGAGAGACTCTGGCTCCTATTTAAATCTTTTATTTTTGCAGGCATCCTGTTTAAGTTTAGCACACAACCTACCCTAATTTTGTGTACTGTGGTCCCAGTGACAATTCAATCTTCAGAGTCTCTGCAGTGATATTTTTGGTCTACTAGGTATATCTGGTGTTACTGGGGCTTTTGCTGGTTCCCACTGGTGCTATCTGAGGTAGCTGAAGGAGTTGCCTCAGGCCGACTACCTGGTCCCTCTAGGTGGAGGAAGGGAGAATTGCTTCCCAGGCTGAGTGTTTATTGTGGTAGAAGAGGACTTCCCAACTAGGCTGTTGGTACTGGGAAGAGCAGGTTAAATGAGTTTACAATATCTTGAAGTCCTGGAAGTCCTAAAATAAGAGATAATTTAATCCTGAAGAAATTTAAATTATTTAGGTAGCTATTTAATATATTTCACCAAGTGAATATCTGCCTCTCTCATGTATAACAGAACATTAATAGGTAGTAATATGCATAAGACATCGTGTGTGTTCATGTGTTTACCATTTTAAATTAGCTTAAAGAATAAAATCAATAAAAAGAAAAAAGGAAGTCTCTTGCCCCAAGGAGTTCTGAAAATGTTAAAACATAGCAAAGGACACTAATTTAAAGTCTTTACAGTCAAGTAACCATACTGAGGTCATTCATCTGAAGTAGGAGAAGTAGTATATTTAAATATTCATGTCCTGGACTTACTAGATTTATAGGACTTACTGAAAATTCATGGATAGAACCTGCCTTGGAATACTATTTTTCCTTCCAGTTTTATTGAGATATAACTGACATACAGAAGTATATAAGTTTTAAGTGTACAGCATAATTATTTGACTTACATCATGAAATGATTATCACAATAATTTTATTGAACACCCATCATCTCATATAGATACAAAATTAAAGGAACAGAAAAAATTTTTTTTTGTGATGAAAAATCTTAGGATTTACTCTCTTAATCACTTTCATATACTTCATACAGCATTATTTATAATTTCATGTGGTACATTACATCCATAGTACTTATTTTTCTTATAACTGGAAGTTTGTACCTTTTGACCACCTTCATCCAGTTCCCCCACCTCAGCTTTGGCAACTACAAATCTGATCTTCTTTTCTATGAGTTTGTTTTTGAAGTATTATATAACTGACCTATACTATGTTACTGCCTGTTATAAAATACAGTGATCAGATATTTCTATATATGTCAAAATGATCACCACGATAAATCTAGTTGTGTCACCAAAGATATTACATAGTTACTATTTTCCCCACACTGTACATTTCATACCTATGATTCATTTATTTTGCAACTGGAAGTTTGTACCTCTTAATCTCCCTCACCTATTGCTTTCCTCCCCCCACCCCCTCCCCTGAAGCAATCTGTTTGTTCTCCGTTTCTATAACTCTGTTTCTATTTTGTTATGTTTATTTTTTTCATTTTTTACATTCCACATATAAGTGAAATCATGCAGTATTTGTCTTATTTGTATTTTCTTATTTGCCTGGCTTATTTCACTTAGCATATTACTCAGCCATAAAAAAAAAGAATGAAATCTTTCCATTTGCTACAATATGGATGGACCTTGGATTATTTTTTAAAGTTGCTAAATAACTACTGCACAATGTTAGTTGAGAACTAGTATGGTTTTAGTCTCATCTTTCAATCCATCCAGCAAATTCCCTTTATCACTTAGGGATCTGAATGAAAATGAAAAGAGAACCATTGTATTTGTTTCCTGAGACTTCTGTAACAACTAACTTCAAATTTAGGGGCTTAAAACAATACAAATGTATTCTCTCTCAGGTCTGTAGGCCAGAAGCCCACAATCAGCTTCACTGAGCGGAAATCAAGGTGTTGGCAGGGCTGTACTCCCTTTGAAGGCTCTAGGGCAGAATTCCCTATTCTAGCTTTTGGTGGCTGCCAGCACTCTTTGACTTGTGCTGCATCACTCTAATCTCTGACTCTGTGGTCCCATGTACATCTTCTGTGTGTATAATCTTCCTCTGCCTGTCTCTTACAAGGACACTTGTGGTGGCATTTAGGGATCACCTAGAAAATTCAGGACAATTTCCCCTTCTCAAAATCCTTAACTTAAATATATCTGCAAACCCCCTTTTCCTCAAAACATTCATGATTTCCAAAGATTTGCGCATGGACATATATTTTGGAGCCAGTATCAGCCTAATACAATCACTTTTTGAAAACTACATTTAACTTTTCAAGTGCAGGAGTAAGAACAGGAACTAAGAAACTGAAGCTGTGCAATAGGCAGAAAAATGGACCCCAAATATATTGATATCCTCATCCCCAGAACCTGTGAATATAACAGGTGATGTAGGAAGGAGAAATTAAGGTTGTTGATAAAAGAATGCTAATCAGCTGACCCTGAGATAGGAAGGTTATCCTGGATTATTCAGGTGGGCCCAATCTAATCACTGTTGCTGATACTTAATACTTAACATGTTTTGGCTGTAGGCAGCAAAATGCAGAGAAGTGTTTCTTTTGTTATCACAAAGATTTGGCTCTGCACCATGTTCTAGCAGGATGCCTATACATTTACCTCCTGGCACTGCACTGACTGTCAATGTACTATATAAAACTAGATAGTAAATTCTGGATATAAAGAGTAACTATTCAAAACTTTTCACCAGCTAATGATATTTAAATGGGATAAATCCATTTTACACCAGAGCATAGGTGGCATAAGAGCTGTCCTATCATCCCTGTCACCGAGGTCCAGCTGGCATTTCTCTCCACTAGGATATCACTGCAGCTGGAGGCCACAGGTCAAATGGACAGCAGTCCTGCTAAAGGCAAGAGATTTTGAGGGCTGTTCATTACATGATCTCACAATTTACAATATAGAATTATTCAATTGATTATAAACATTTAACATTGTCTTGTTCTGAAGTCATCAAAGGAATATACTTCTTTTTAACATCTTTATTGGAGTACAATTGCTTTACAATATTGTGTTAGTTTCTGCTGTCTAACAAAGTGAATCAGTTATATGTATACATATATCCCTATATCCCCTCCCTCTTGAGCTTTCCTCCCACCCTTCCTATCCTACCCCTCTAGGTGGTCACAAGCACCGAGCTGATCTCCCTGTGCTATGCAGCTGCTTCCCACTAGCTGTCTATTTGACATTTGGCAGTGTATATATGTCCATGCCACTCTCTCGCTTCATTCCAGCTTACCCTTCCCACTCCCAGGGTCCTCAAGTCCATTCTCTACGTCTGTGTCTTTATTCCTGTCCTGCCCCTAGGTTCATCAGAACAAATTTTTTAAAAATTCCATATATATGTGTTAACAAAGGTATTGGTTTTTCTCTTTCTGAGTTACTTCATTCTGTATGACAGACTCTAGGTCCAGCCACCTCACTATAACTCAGTTTCGTTTCTTTTAATGGCTAAATAATGTTCCATTGCATATATGTGCCATATCTTCTTTATCCATTCATCTGTCGATGGACACTTAGGTTGTTTCCATGTCCTGGCTATTGTAAATAGAGCTGCAATGAACATTTTGGTACATGACTCTTTTTGAATTATGGGTTTCTCAGGGTATATGCCCAGTAGTGGGATTGCTGGGTCATATGGTAGTTCTATTTTTAGTTTTTTAAGGAATCTCCATACTGTTCTCCATAGTGGCTTTATCAATTTACATTCCCACCAACAGTGCAAGAGGGTTCCCTTTTCTCCACACCCTCTCAAGCATCTATTGTTTGTAGATTTTTTGATTCTGACTGGTATGAGCTGATATTTGCATTTCTCCAATGATAAGTGATGTTGAGCATCCTTTCATGTGTTTGTTAGCAATCTGTATATCTTCTTTGGAGAAATGTCTATTTAGGTCTTCTGCCCATTTTTGGATTAGGTTTTCTTTTCACTCTGTTTTTTGTTTTGCCCTACCCAGGTATGTGGGGGATTTTCTTGGCCTTTGGGAAGTCTGAGGTCTTCTGCCAGCATTCAGAAGGTGTTCTGTAGGAGTTGTTCCACATGTAGATGTATTTTTGATGTATTTGTGGGGAGGAAGGTGATCTCCACTTCTTAGCCCTCCCACCATCTTGAAGGTCTCTAGCAGTATATTTCTGAACAAACCCTAAGGTAACAATTATTTTTATCTGAATAAATTTAAATATCTATTAGCACTAATTGATCACTGGCAAGTGTTAAATTTTGCCCCCTGTCCCCACCCCATTCAAATGTTGATGTTCTTATCCCAGAACCTTAGAATGTGATCTTATTTGTAAAGTTGGTATATGCAGACACAATTAGTTAAAATGAAGCCTACTGGAGCAGGGTGGGCCTCTAATCCCATATGACTGTTGTCCTTATACACAGGTGACATTTGGACAAATATACACAGAGTGAGAACACAATGTGAACATAAAGGCAGAGATGCGTGTGATGAAACGGAAGCCAAGAAATACCAGATTGCCAGCAAACCACCAGAAGCTAGGAGAAGAGTCCCGAACAGATTCTCCTTCAAAGTCCTCAAAAACAACCCACCATGCCTACTCCTTGATCTCAGATTATAGCTTCCAGAACAGTGAGACAAATCTCTTTTGTTTAAGTTTGTGGCACTTTGTTACCCTGGTCTAGCAAAATAATACATTCACCATGATGACAGAACAACATGCAAAATAAAACCAAGTTGGCTTTAAATTCTAATTTAACTCTCACTTAGAAGCTATTCCTTATCCTTTTAGTGCTTCAGTTTCCTCATCAGTAAAATAAAGATGATGATAATAATTACTTCATAGGACCTAGGTATTATAACCAAGCAAGAATCTATTGAAAGTGTTTTAAATAGCTTCTTGTTCAATTAAGTGCTAAATAAATGTTAGCTAATAATATTAACATCAGCACTTTAGAACTATTACTGCTATTTAATATAAATGTTGATTCAATTAAATAAAATGAAGATAATTATATCTACTTTATAGTGTTTTAAGGATTAGAGATATATAGTATTAATTCTAATTATTTTAAGATAATTAATATTTTAATTTTAGCATCTCTAATGTTGAAATGTGACTTATAATGGACAGGTTCTTACAATTATAATTACCAACATTCTAAAATTTCATATTTTTATTTGAAATAATGGAACACCTTATAATCTATAATGCCTTATAAATTAAATATACTTCTATAAATAGTATAAGTATATTTAATTACAATTCCAGGTACACAGTTGATATTAAATAAATTGTAGCTATTCTGAATATAATGGGATGAGGTGGTTGAAATACGTGAGAAAAAAGTTCAGTTTTAGACTACCTAAAAATCTAAATAATTGTGTACACTTAATGGTGTAAATAATGGGATAAGAGTATGATGTTCACTGAAGAGTAGGGACCAAAAGACTAATATAAGTGCTCAAGAAAAAATGTGAGGAGACAAACTGATGACAGTCATTCCACATAACTTTTTCAGTGAGTTCTGAGTTAAAAGAAAGCTGATGTGAGTGAGCAACAGTTGAAGAGGGAAGTAGAGTTAAGAACATTTTAAAGTATAGCATAAATGACAACATATATTCAGTAAAGAGGAAAATATAATGATGAAAGAGGGAATAATTAATTTATCAATATCCTTAAGGCTGTACTGTACTTTTGCAACGTTCCCCACGCGGGACCCCCGTGGACTTCCTGGGCTGTGTTCGCGAGACCCGGGCCATCACTACTCTCAGGCTGACACCCCGTGGCCTTGCCTCGGACCCGAGGAGGAGTGGGAGCGTCACTCACCTTTCCTTCTACAGAAGAATAAAACCTTTTCCATCGCCCTGCGAAGCGGGTGTAGGGCCGCTTGGATGACAGCAGACGTTCCCCACTTCATTCCCTGCTTTGCAACACCTCTTCATCTCCACAGAACTCTAGGTCTTTCAACCAGGCCTCACCGCTAGCGAATCTCCTCAGCTTTGCACTTTCCACCGCAGGGATAGTTTCCGAAGCAGCTGAACTCCACCGCGCATGCGTACTGTCTTGCGTGCGTGTACGCCCTAGCGCTCATTGGCTGAGGGAGCCAGAAGCAGGCTCTAGCCGCAAGCGCCTTTTACCTCACGCATAATTTCGGAAGCGTCTGGTGGGCAGCTGTGTGTTCCTCTAGTTCCCAGGTTAGTTAGCCGACCTCAGGGAAAGAAAGACGAGGGCAGGTGGAAAAGTGGCTTCTTCGCAAGATAGCACATATACCCAAGTCGGGACCCAGGACTGTGAAGGACTTTTTCCACAGAAAACTACTCCAGGTACCCTACACTTTTGTTGTTGTTTTGATACAATTCCTATCGCGCTTAAAGGCAGAAGCCGCGGTCCCAGAGCTTACTCGCCTCCTACGTCTCCTTGGCTACTTAAGTCGGTGTTTCAGGAAATTAGTGGAGGCTAGGATTCCGGTTCTATGAAGCAACCCCTGTCCCTGCCTTGGTTTCAGAAAGTGTGGCAACAGGTGCCCCGATGCCCCCCTCTGTACGGGTGAGAAGAAAAAAAAAGGCATTCCCACATTGGCCCTCCTCCTCTACGTTCGATAATACTCATCTGTGAATATGTTTGTAATCGTGAAGGGGTTGCTTAGTCCTTTCCGTACCCTGCCCCGCCCGCCTTTGGCATGTAGTAAATTTTTTTACTGAGTCCCACAAATTGTGTATAAAAAATCGTAGAGGTTATGGATAAAGTAAGGGGTAACGTTCTTCCTACAAAATTACTTTTCTACTGGAAGGTACAGGAATAACCAACAAATCACTTTGCTGTCGTTGATCTTTGGTATTGGGTTTTGTAAGGGCTGATCTATTTTAGCACCTATTCTTAAGGTGGAGCTCTTTCTTCTAAGCATGATCCTTCTGAGTGCCCTAAATGAAAGCTTCAGTTCTTTACTCCTTCATCTTGGTGTGATCTGAATGTGAGCCTGTAGCCCCTAAGCGCCGTGTTCTAAATTGTATTTCAGCTAGAAAGAATAGCATGTGTGAAATAGCTGCTCATTTCATTATCCTCCCATCAATGTTTTGCCGCATCACATTGATGTGTGTTGTCTTCATGTCTCATTTTGTGTATGTGAGCTTAGGAGTCGGCCAGAACATCAAGGGAAAATGCCATGTGGAATTTGAGAGCTCACTTTTCTGTGGCTTTCTCCTCTCCAAGATGTTGCCCTTCAAATTCTATCACCTTAGTCCTGAAGTATGACTACTTTCTCCTCTGCCTAGTCAGACTGCTGCTTTATGCTTAAAATGTACTCCCTTTTTCTGCCGGGTTTAATATGGGACTCTTCTCAAATTGCCTTCCTTCAGCCTCAAGTCTTATCTGAGTTGATTGCTTTCCGGTGTCTGAAGATAGTCACTTAGGTAATTTATGCTGGCCAGCTTTTTATAGTTGTTTTTGGCAGATCTGGTCTGATACAAACACAAGTCTGATACTCTGTCTTGGCCAGTGCTGGTTGTCTCTACCTTGAGACTCTGAGATGCTAAGGATTTTAGACTTTGATTTGTAGGAAGTGGAAATCCACTAAATAGTTTTAAGCAATAAAATAACTATTGTTTTACAAAGCTTATGCTGGCCATAACATGGGGAATGGATTAAAGGATAATTACACTGGAGGCATGGAGACAATTGAAAAGGACATAGTTGTAAGTTAGGAAAAAAAAAAAAAGAACCTGAAATAAGATAGTGGAAAGCTGAAAGAGAGATTGAAATAAAACAGAAGGGAGGCAGCTCGTCTACTTTAGAAGAAATTACCTTTTCATATATCTAGGGTTAAGGTGAAGGGAAAAAGCAGGAAGACTAGTCAAAATATAATGTAAAATATTACAGTAAAATGATTTGGATTAGACATGATGTTGGACTAGAATAAGCTCATAGTAGTGGTCAAATTTTGGATACATTTTTAAGTAGTGAAGTGAGGAGTTGCTAATTTGCTCTGAGAAAGAATTAAAGGACAGAAGTGTTTTACACTGAGTGGAAAAATGGACTTACCTATTCTAAGATCAAGAAGACAATGTAGGGAGCAGATCTGTGTTGGAATGTCAGAGGTCTGTTTGGATGCGTTGAATGTGAGGTGTATATAGAAAACCAAATGCCAGTATTAAATAGGCAGTTAGATACTAAACCTGTTTGGAATATAGAAGAGGGAACTTGTCTGAAACTATCAATTTGGAAATCAATAATATATAGATGGTATTTAAATTTCATGAGATTGAGTGAAATCATCCAGAAATGAATATAGATTTTTTAAAATTCTAGATATAAATTCTATTTGTTTTTTAGTTAGCTCTGATGGGATTTGCTTTTACTTTGGATGAGTAGTATGATAGGATTAAAAAGTGACTCCAAATTTTTTTAAAATGAAGGTTATCAATGGAGTGATCCTGGAACACTTCAATATTGGAAATGATGTGGAACTAGCAAAGTTGACTGAGAAGGTGTGGCCAGAGCAGTAGGACAATTGCAGTGTCTTGAAATCCACGTGAAGAAAAATGTTTTAAGGAGCATGCAATGATCATCTATTAGAAATGTTGCTGTATTAATATGAAGATTGAGAAATCACTATCACAAAGTGGAGATCCTGGTTGAGAACAGTAAGAATGCTGTCAATCAAGTGCAAAAGGGTGAGGAGGCTTGCACTGAGAAGGGAGGAAATAAACTGGAGGCAGTTATTATAAGCAATAATTCAAAGAAATTTTACTGTCAAGCAAATGGAAGAAATAAGGTGGTAGTTGCTGGAGGAAGTATGATTATAATGCTCTTTTTCTGAGAAAACATCAGCATGCATTTATGCTAATTTTCATTATTCAATGGAAAAAGGAAATTGATGATCCATGAGATACTTGAGAAGTAGCAGGTATTGCTGGATCCGTGCTGTGAATTCGCTAGAGAGTATGGGCTTTAGTGCACAAGAGGAGAGGCTGACCTTTGCTAAAAGCATGGAAATTTCACCCACAGTAACAGGAAAGAGAGTACAGTATTTTGGGGCCGGTGCAGATAAGTGGGTAGATGTCCTGGGAGCCTATGAAATTTCATTGTGTCTCTTTTCTCAGTAAATCAGAAAGCAAGGACACCAGCTGAAAGTGAACTTGAGAAGGTTTGAGAAGAAAGACAATACAAAATGGCATGGGGATGAGAGTAGGATGGACCAAGGAAAAAGCTTATAATTGTCCTTCAATATTAAAAGCCCACTTGAAGTAGACTATCATGAAATGATAGTGAGGAGAGCATGATTGTGTCTTTTCCTTCAGTCACATTCAGTGTCTCAAATGGGTAGGTATTTAGTTTTAAATGAGGCTGTGGTTTAGCCAGCAAGTAAGAAAAGGAGAGAGGGGCTAAAATATTGAAAGTGTATATATAGGGATGATATTAAGAATTGACCATAGAATTTAGTCAAGTAATAGGGAAGTGATAGTATGGTGGTATAAGGGTAAAGGTTTGTGGAAAACATGGTAAGATTTGTGAAAGGCAGGTGGGGATTGTTTGCAGGGATTTTTGGTGTTTTGTGACTAGAGAAAGTGAGCTGGACATGTGGGAGGTAGTGTTCAAATGAGATTATGGAAAGAGTGCAGCTGTTGTTAATGACAAATTGCAGCCTGTGACCATGAAGGTGAGAGGCTGAGGTAAGCTGCAGAGCAAAGTCACTGGAGGAGATTGATTGCTACTGGGAAAGTACGTTTCAACTTGCAAGAGTTAAACCTATTAGGTACAATCTCGAATGAGAAAGATTTATATTTTTAAGAAATCTAATAGATTTACATCCTAATGCACAAGATATAACACTAAATGTGTAACCTTAATGAGCCATTTACCCCTTCAGGTCTTGATTCTTCATCCTTTGGCCATGTCAGTGTCCTCCAGCTTATGACCATCAAGAACACAAGTACACAGGAACAACTGTAGTTGAACAAGTTGGGTTTATTATTCACTGCATTGTGAGAGAATGCAAACTATGGGGACGTCTGAGGCATCTCAGTAAGAGAGTACTAGAAAAGACTTATAGGAGTCTTTATGTCCCTTAGCATGTTAAGATGTGCCCAGGGATTTTGTTTGTCATTGTTTTTTAAACATATTTTATTTTTTATTGAGGTAACATTGATTTATAACATTATATGTTTCATGTGTACATTATATTTTTACTTCTGTATACCTTACAATGTGCTCACCACCAAAAATTGAGTTTCCATCCATCACCATACAGTTAATCCCCTTTACCCGTTTCACCCTCCCATAACCCCTCCCCCTGGGTAATGACTACTCTGTTCTCTGTATCTATGTGTTTGTTTTAGTTTGGTTTGTTCATTTATTCTGTATTTTTTTTGTTTTGTTTATTATTTTTTTGGTATTCCACATATTAGTGAAATCATATGGTGTTTATCTTTCTCCATCTGACTTATTTCACTTAGCATAATACCCTCAAGGTCCATCCATGTTGTTGCAAATGGCAAGATTTTATCTTTTTTATGGCTGGGTAGTATTCCATTATATATTTATATACCACATCTTCTTTATCCATTCATCTATTGATGGGCACTTAGGTTGTTTCCAAATTAGGTATTGTAAATAATGCCATGATGAACTAGCGATGCACATATTTTTTCAGATTAGTGTTTTCATATTCTTTGGATAAATAACCAGAAGTGGGATAGGTGGATCATATGGTAGTTCTAGTCTTCATTTTTTGAGGAATATCCATACTGTTTTTCATAGTGGCTGCACCAATTTACATTCCCACCAACAGTGTTTGAGGGTTCCCTTCCCCACATCCTAGCCAACACTTGTTACTTCTCGTCTTTTTTATAATAGCCATTCTGACAGGTGTGAGGTGATATCTCATTGTGGTTTTAATTTGCATTTCCCTAATAATTAGTGATGTTGAACATATTTTCATATGTCTGTTGGCAGTCTATATATCTTCTTTGGGAAAATGTCTATTCAGCTCCTCTGCACATTTTTAAATCAGGTTGTTTGCTTTTTTGTTGTCGAGTTATACAAGTTCTTTATATATTTTGGGTATTAACTCCTTGTCAGATATATCATTTGCAAATATGTTCTCCCAGGGATTTTAATTTATAGAGGTGAATGAATGCTGACATAGGCTAATGCCTTTGAAAGATTTTTATTATTTACATTTCCTGAGAAAAGGGGGCAAGCCATGCTATGCAGTGCCTCATGGGAAAGTACCATATTGGTCCTGAGGCAGAAAGGAGTGAGAGAAAAGCCTATGCCAGAGCCTTTATTGCTCTAGTAGCAGGAAGCTGTTAGGAGGGGACATCCCCTATTGAGCAGGAAGCAAAACACAAATGTTGGATTTGTGATTGGAAGGTTTGTATCATGATTTTCATGCACCTGTGAAAGCTGGCTTGCAGGGGAGATGTAAACAACTTTGTTAGTTTGGCCCTGTGTTTAATAGATGCCAAATAGACAAATACAAAATCTAAGGAAACAAAGTTAGAAGACTCAGTTTTTCATATTTCCTCAGTGATGCATTCTTCCTGAATTAAAACCTTAACACATGAACTATAGGAATGTGAGAAAGAATCTTAAGCTTTTAAAGTTTGTATTCCCAGCTAAAAGTCAGGATAATCGTGCTTATCTGTGGACTGTTGTAAAAATAAATGAGACAAATTTAAATTAAATCATTTAGAACAGAATTTAGTAAACAGATATTAACAAAATGTAAGATCATTTTTTCCCCTCTTTATGTGGAAGAAATAAAGGTATAATCCAGTTTTTGCTGTTCTCATTCACTTAGGCTTGTACTTTCAGTTCTAAACAGATATTATTGCCAAACTCAGCATACTCTTTATTTTTTTTTTTCCTTTTTTGCGGTACGTGGGCCTCTCACTGTTGTGGCCTCTGCTGTTGCGGAGCACAGGCTCCAGACGCGCAGGCTCAGCGGCCATGGCTCACGGGCCCAGCCGCTCCGCGGCATGTGGGATCCTCCCGGACCGGGGCATGAACCCGTGTTCCCTGCATCGGCAGGCGGACTCTCAACCACTGCGCCACCAGGGAAGCCCCAGCATACTCTTTTGATTCACCAAATAAGTATAGCATGATGTTTCCAGTTTTACTCAAGCTCTATGTGGTTGGACTAATTGTTTAGCAAATATTAATTTCTTCCTTCTCCTAACCCATTGGGTTTTCTTATTTTACTTTCACACCCCACTGACATGACTTGGCCAGATTACTTGCCTCACCCTAATGGGACATGAGGGTGTGCCAGTTCTGAGCAGAGGCGGCTTGTCCCCTTGGACTCTCGCCATTTGCCATGAAAAGAGCCCACCCAGGTAGCTTATGTTCTTTAGCCTGTATCCCAGAATGAGACACACCTATTGCATATGTGAATGCAAGCCTAGCTGACTGTAGGAACCCTGTCAGGCTCAACACAGCCACAATCAACATTTGTAGATTCAGGAGCAATAAATAAAATTTTGCTTTTGTAAATTTCTTTGTCAAAAGAATGTGTGTAAAATTTCCTTGCTACCTTTCCTGCCCTTAAGTTTTACCTTTGTTATATACTAAGAATAAAGTGTAAGGTGTTTCTATTATATAGCTGTCTATATAATAGCAAAATTAAAATGTTTTTGCTTTTAAGAAATTTTTTTGTGTAATTGATTATTATTTTCTTGTTTTTATTTCATATTTACACAGAAGTGTATGTATGATATTTTGTGAAAATAATGAAATGATCGCCATTTCTCTAAAATATTTTGATTACAGCTTTGCTTAAAAAATATTTAAATTACAGACAGTCCACTTACAATTTTTCGACTTTACAATGGTGTGAAAGAAATATGCATTCAGTAGAAACCATACTTTGAATTTTTAATTTTGATCTTTTCCCAGGCTAGCAATATGCAACATGATACTCTCTTGTGATGCTGGCAGCGGCAGTGAGCCGCATTTCCCAGTTAGCCACATGATCACAAGGGTAAACAATTGATAAACTCACAACCATTCTGTTTTTCACTTTTCAGTACAGTATTCAATAAATTACATGAGATATATAACACTTTATTATAAAGTAGGCTTTGTGTTAGATGATTTTGCCCAACTGTAGGCTAATTAAATGTTCTGAGCACTTTTAAGGTAGGCTAGGCTAAACTATGATGTTTGGTAGGTTAGGTGTATTAAATGAATTTTCTGCTTTGTTATTGATGTATAGTTGATTTACAATATTGTGTTAATTTCAGGTTTCCAGGAAAGTGATTCAGTTATATATATATGTGTACATATATATATATATTTCAGATTCTTTTCCATTATACGTTATTATAAGATATTGAATATAGTTCCCTGTGCTATACAGTAAATCCTTGTTGTTTATCTATTTTATATATAGTGGTATGTATCTGTTAATCCCATGCTCCTAATTTATCCCTCCCTCCCTTTCCCCATTGGTAACCATAATTATTTTTCTATGTCTGTGAGTCTGTTTCTATTTTGTAAATAAATTAATATGCATTACTTTTTAGATTATAAATATGTGATACCATATATGTCATTCTCTGCCTGACTAACTTCACTCAGTATGATAATCTCTAGGTCCATCCATGTTGCTGCAAATGGCAATATTTCATTCCTTTTATGGCTGAATAATATTCCATTGTATATGTACACCACATCTTCTTTATCCATTCGTCTGTCGATGGACACTTAGGTTGCTTCTATGTCTTGACTATTGTACATAGTGCTGCTGTAAACATTGGGGTGCATATATCTTTTAGAATTAGAGTTTTTATTTTTTCTGGATATATGCCCAGGAGTGGGATTGCTGGATTATATGATAACTCTATTTTTTAGTTTTAGTTTTTTAAGGAACCTGTTCTCCATAGTGGCTATACCAATTTACATTCCTACCAACAGTATAGGAGTGTTCCCTTTTCTCCACACCCTCTCCAGCATTTATTATTTGTAGACTTTGTAACCCCATCATGAGCTGAGGAAGATCTTATATTTAAAACTGCAACTGTTTTCATTTCTTAATGTTTATCTTCAAGAAATATTTTAGTTACATGCACTATCTCAAGTGAACACCTAGTAAAATATTTTCAGCAAATATTCTGTTAAAAATATTCAGAAAAAACTGCTATTTGTACAAAAAAAATAAAAAGCAGTACTAAAGTTAAGATTTTTTTTTATTAAGTATGCTTGATGGTATGTGATTAACATGAGTTTCCTTTGGCCCATTGTTCAATTAAGTTTCTTGAGTACTTTAGATGAATACTCTATTTAAGACATTGTAACAAGTAAAAAAGTACATAGAACACTTAACCATGTTCGTCAAGTTTGTTGACTAATCATGCTACAGTCTGAGACCTGGTGAAATCAGCAATCTGGAATAAGTGGAGTCTTACCATATTTAAATCGATGGATAATGGGTACATTTAAAAAAGACTGTCCTATTTTTATTTACTTGGAAAAGCATTTCAGCTTCTTATCTTGCCTTTTGTATTTTACCAGGTAATGAATAAGCAATACTTTCGTGTTCTTCTGCTATGAAAATAAATAGATTAAAATGAAATCATTAGAACTGTCAAATAATATATAAAGATGAGCAATGGTCTTTCTTTTGGTGAAACTATAAACATGACTAAGGAACAATTAAAAGACTATGTCCTTTGTAGAAATGCCTGATATTCTAAAAATGACATTGAGAAGAAACTGGGGAGAGATCGTATTTTTCAAAATAAATCTTATGACTAAAATTTTACATTTAGATTTTTATATTTAGTGATTTTTTTGGCATATGTGAAACATTTTGGAAACTAGACATTTTACAGGATGCAAAGAATATCCACTTCACTTATGGCATCACAGGAGAACCCAGTATACTTTTGAACTAGATGTTTTTAACCCTTGCTATAAAATTTCTAATGAAATATATGTAATACAATCAGTTTTTAGAAATAGGAGCTTTTTTCAGCTATTTCTTCTCTCTTTTCAGCTGTTGTGACTTATTTATATCAAAAACTGTGCCATTAAAATTATCTCTTTAGTCTTTGACCTGAGCATTCTACATGCTGGAATATTTTCCAAGAAACACAGAAATGAAGGCAAATATTCATGTACAAAAATGTTCATGATTTAATTATGGTAAAATATTAGAAAATATTAAATGGCAATTAATAGGAGATATTGTAATATTTCAATGTGAGGTCATCTCCTTTTATCCTGAATGCTAATATTCTTAACATGAAAAGGAAGTCTACACACTGCTACTTGCTGGTAAGTCTTGTATCTCAGTGACTCTCATGATTAAGCCCTTTTCTTTACTGCACTGTTTCTGCCCCCTTTTGTTGAAAATTTAGGGGAGAAAGTTAAGAAAAAGAAAAGAAAATTAGAGTGGTAGCTGACAGGGGCTACAGTGAGGGAATAATGGGGAGTTATTTAATAGGTACAGAGTTTGTCTTTCAAATGAAAAGAATTCTGGAGATAGGTAGTGGTGATGGTTGCACAACAATATGAATACAGTACAACTGAACTATATACTTCAAAATGGTTACGATAGTAAATTTTATGTTAAGTGTACTTTGCTACAATATAGGAAAAAATTCAAAAAATCACCCTTAATCCTATAACCTTGGAATGTATTTGTCAAAATATTTGTATATATTTTCTTTTAGACAGTGTGCATATATATTTGTGTATGTATAATATGGGGGCTGTATTCTACATGGTGTTTTAAAGCCTGATTTTTCACTGTACAATTTGCTGTAAACAGGTTTCCATGTCATGACATATTTTTGTACAATATATTTTTAATGCCTATATAATATTAAACAGTATGAATGAATGTGTCATAATTATAACAGTCTTATGTTGTAACTCAGGTTATTACAAAATTTTCATTATAGGAATTAATATTTTTCATAAGACTTTGTATGCACACAGCTCATAATTATTCAAGTATTTTCTTTCAGGTATTTGTGTATAATTCTATTAGTGAAACTGCTGAATTGAGTAAGATAAACATTTAAAAATTTTTGATAGTGTTTCCAAACTAGAGAAAATTTGTACCAAATTTATTTTCTTGTAAAGATAGAAATAGTTGAATAGTTGAGTGTGATAAATCTCCCTGTAATTTTATGCCATGTGTAAACTTTAAATTGAACAGTGTTAAAAATCTATTCTTTCTTTAAAAGTAGGGACTGTTATCTTTTGGGATGGAAAGTTTTGTTTGAATTGGATGAAAACATTGCTATGGATCTTATGCTCCCCTTATAGTTTCATACAAATTCACTATTCTGTTTTAGTTAAGATATTTATAGAGTAGCTATCATGCAAACATTTATTGACCAAATTACTATATTTTTGTAATTTTGTTATGTTTCCAAGGTTTTTATTCTTTATACAAATTTTATCTCAGTACAATTTTGATTAAAAATTGTTTTTAACAATGCAAAATTAAAAAAAAATCTTGTTTTACTGAATTCCATTGAAATGTTTTGCTTTCAAACTTCCTTTTCTTTTAGTAATGCTAATTCAGCTGGATTCTAGGTCCAATAAGAGCAGTGAACTAATCCCAAAAGCTAATAAAGAAAAACATATTCTACTCTATTTTCTCTGTGAAGTATATATAAGGAAAAGTATACTTCTTTCAGGCTAGTGTAAGCCTCTAACAGCTTTGCTAGTGCTTTTTATCTCTAAAACCTGTATCAAAACCAGAGATTTGGGGAGCCAGCCTCTGTTATATTTGTAAAACGTACATACTTTTCCATGGACATGCAAGTTAGTAATAAAATAACTTGCATATATTACATGGAGACATTTTTACTTTTCTGAGGAATGGATGGCATCTGTGTTTTACAAATTTGATGATTCATGTCATTTAGAAATATAATGTTTTTCAGATAAACTTAAAATTCAGTTTACATAGTCACACAGAACATAACATAGTATACAAGAAATTTTTAAGTATTGTTCATGGATGAATGTCATGATTTTCAAAAATTAACTTTAGGAATTTCACTTTTTTTAGCTAATACATGCAAATAACATTTTATTTAAAGCTCCAAACAACCTATAGCTTTCATGACGCAATTCAATCTCTTTGAGTATATTACAATTTGTACAACATTTTTCTCTTAAAGCTGTACCTGTTTATCTTCACTGTAGAACATCCTAATGTTTTTAATGTTAATTTTTCTAATTTTAGATATTATTCAGCATTTTAGAATACTCTAATATAGTATGCAATTTATAAATAATACATAATATTGCCTTGTAACATATAATAAACCCTACTTATTTTAGCAATATAGGATGCTAAATAAATATAGATGCAATATAGGATGATGGAAAACATCAAGTGTAGGAATCAGGATGTCTACCTCAAAAGTCTAGATATGCTGTTCTGTCATTTGATTTATGGCTTAGATAGTGTATCTGAGCCTCAGTTTCTTTATTTGTAAAGTGAGATGGCTCTCCTGGATGACTACAGCAATTTTTTCTTATACCTGGAATCTAATATCTTTAGAGTATACAAAAAATATACTTATTAACAACAATAAAAATACCCTTAAATTTAAACTTCACTTAACAACTTCTGAATTTCTGTTTAATATATGCCTAATTCATATTGAGTAAACATTGTTTAATTAAAAAGCTTTAACTTGTATGTGCTAGCTATGTATTTAATTTAATTCATTCCTGGTTGGAAACAACCATAATAACTGTCAGAGTAATCTATTTCAAAGGCAGCCTGTCAGAAAGTGTCTTAAACAAGATTATGAAGTCTGTGAGTTTGTGCTAAGAACTTCTAGCCTTCTAATTCCATGATCTTTGCCCTCACTATCTTGCCCCCTTCCTATTAAATTTGTCTGCAAGCATAGATTTAAGCTTATCTTTGGGCTTCTAGGGTTCTATTAAACTGAGGTCTCAAACCAGGAAGATTATTGCATCCTATTGTTTTAAGGTATTCAGTCTTTGTTTTTGTTGGCTAACCCCAATCCAGTTAAGGAAGGACGAAAGAAAGAAAACAACAAATAAAGCTTAGAGCTGTGTTATAACTATGGGTTTAAGCCTTTAAAATTATTCACCATCAGAAGGTTTTGACTATTTTTGCCTTGGAATCATTAGGCCATACTGGATTTGTTTATATTTTATAGTGCCATTGTTTAATGATGTCTGCCTGCTTCCAAACAACTGGGGGAAAGCTACCTCCCAGCCATGCTAGGACTGTCCCTGTCCTGGTCTTTAGCTTTCAGCCTGTAATTCCACAGGATAAAAGACCCAACCTTGCTTAAAAGGGTGATAAAAGCAAATCCAGAATTTACCTTCAGTGACTGTGTTTGTATTCCAGCCCTATGTTGCAGCTCTGAATTGCCAAGTCTCTAAATGTGAGTCTTATTTCTTTTATTTATAACATCATCTGTTGTTATAATTCATTTGGATTAAATAGTATGTATGAAAACTATATAATAGGTGCTCTATTCATATTTTGTCATTCATTTGAAAATAGAAGATTTTTTAAAAAGAAGCTAGTTTATAATATCAAAGAAAAATTTTTCTGGATGGAGTTAAACAGGCAAGGATGACTTATTTAAGGCTATTGCAATAAGGGAGAGAGCTTGAACTCAACTCTGCTAAAACAAAAAACAGGAGAGATTTTGAGCACTAGGATGAACTAATGGAAAACTACAGAAGGCTATTAGGGGAGAGGCTGATCAATGGATTAGGCTATCTACATTTGCTAATTGAAGCTTATTGAATTGAGGCTCCTACCTTCATACAGACACTGGGAGGTAGGGGCCCTCTCTCCCATGATGGTTCCCTTTCAGAGAGATCACTACCAAGTTCTTGAGGAAGACATTCCTGGGTTGTAAAACTGTCAAGAAGCTAGAATATTTGTATCACAAAGAGGCAAAGAAGGAATTTATAATTAAAAGTTTTCTAATGTAAATGCTATAAGGAAAGGGAGGTCAGGGGCCTGTTGTCAGGAAGAAGCCTACCTAAAGTTTAATCAAGTTTAGGGTAATGTCAAGGCTATTTTGATCACAGGTAGTCTGAATGGGTGTTTTGTTTTCGTTTTTGTTTTTTCCTCTCCTCAAGGCAGGAGAAGAAAGGGTCCAGGAGTTCCTAAATCTAGAATAAGACTTGGGCAAGCCAAAAACATAGAAGTTGGAGCCCTGAGTAGCTGCTTTATTGTTCAAACCTGAATGCAAGTGTGTTTTGCTTATTGGCATGGAGAAACTTAATAAATTCAAGCTATTGTTAAAAAAGTATTCTATAACTTTCCAGTAATGACCAAACTGTAGTTGCGAAGTGCAGGAGATAAAAAACAAACAAGAAAAAAGCAAAAATATAAAGGAAACAAAGAGCTTTTCCTTTTCGGTTGATATAAATTTCTTTTTCCACTTTGCAAAATGTTAATAGTAGAGAAATCTGTGCTTAGTGTGGAAATAGTCTACAGACTATTTCTAAGGAATTGAGAGCAGTGTTTTGCCGAGAACTTATATACAGTTAGAGTTTAAGACCTTAAGCAGTAGATGTAGAATAATCACTCATTTAATGAGGAAGCTCAGGAACATACTGCAGAAACATTTACTCTGACTGTGGAAAATAGTTTCTACTGGCATATTAACACAATAGGAAAACATGCTTAGATATTTTATATAGAAAAAAATACTGAGACTTCCCTGGTGGTCCAGTGGTTAAGATTCCACACTTCCACTGCAGGGGGCAGGTTTGATTCCTGGTCAGGAAACTAAGATCCTGCATGCTGCACAGCGCGGCCTAAATAAATAAATAGATTTCAGTTCTCCTTAAGAATAAAATACTGCCCTGGTGTTGTGTTACTTTTTGTTTAGCTACGCTGCTGAGGTCAGCAAAAACTGTCAGAACTGGGAACTGTCTAATAAGTCTCCAGCCCTGCTGTATTTTGCGAATAGCACAGTTATGTGGCAGACACATCAGCCGTGGGTATAAGTGTACATATGAAGTGAGCCAGTGCAAAAGTCAGTATAATTTTATTGGCATTAGCTGTCAACCTATATTTGAGAATATCTAGGAGATCAAGTTAATTGCTATTTGTATTCCCTATTAATCTTAGTAATATAGAAGTCAATTCTTAAACTGAAAAATTGGAGATGCCAGAATGCTTATGATGAGGGAGGGTGGACTACCTCTTTGATTAGTGGGTGAAGGCTGGAGGGGGGCAAAGGAGATGAGGTAAAAGGCATTAAACCAGAAAAAAATAGACAAAAATAAACCTGGTTAAAATAGCTTTCTATAATGGATAATGTGTATCTGAATTTCTCTACTTAAGCACTTAGGTATGGCCTTAATTACACAGTATTCTGATTAAAGAGTCCTGGAGAGTTTCTTTAAATCAGAACTCAATGAGCTAGGGATCTGAGGTATCTGGTGTGATGATTTGTGGGGATTAGGTATTTCTAGCAAGTGGACTTGGGTGATGGTGATCCTCCAATCCCAAGTATCCCTTTGCATCTCCTAATGTGCATAGAGGTAATGTTGCTCTGGGAGAAAAGGTTTTGACCCGTTTTATCATTGGATTCAGACAGTCTTATGGTTTACCTACCTGTCGGGGAGAAAAAAAAAGAAAGAAAGAAAGAAGAAGAAAAATGGAGTCTGGTGAAATGAGGCAGACCTAGCCATAGCCAAGTGGCTTATGTTTTAGAGGGAGTATAATTTGTACCTACAGTTGAGTGACTGATACTGGACTTGTCCTGACTCAGCTACACTAGTGTAAGATAGTGAATTGAAAGAGCTAGAATTCTTAGAAGCATGGAATATCTTTGCCAAGACCGTGCTGCAATGATGATTGAGATACTGGAGTTTGCTCTGCAGGAGCTGTGCTTCTCTACAGGATTGTCATAGCCTGAGCAGTAAATTTTCATCTTGGGCTAACCAGAGCTGTATCACTAACCACCAAAACAAGTTGGATCTCAAGCAACAGAGACCCCCTCCTTAAATCTTTTCAATATAACACAGAAAGCACATTCTCCATATTTATTTTTATTGTGGTAAAATATACATAATATAAAACTTACCATTTTAACATATTTGAGTGGACACTTCTGTGGCATTAAGTATATTCACATTATTGTGCAAATATCACCACCGTCCATCTCTAAAACTTTTTCATTTTTTCCAGCTGAAACTCTGTAACCAATAACCCCTAATCCTTCATTTTCCCTTTCCCTCAACCCTTGGAAACCACTATTCTACTTTCTATCTCTATAAATTGACTACTCTAGGCATTAGTGACTAGGTTATTTTACTTTGTGTACTGTCTTCAGGATTCATCCATATTATAGAATGTGTCAGAAGTTCCTTCCTCTTTAAGACTGAAAACTATTCCATTGTATGTATATGCCACATTTTGTTTATCGGGTCATCCATTGATGGACACTTGGGTTGTGTCTACCTTTTAGCTCTCGTGAGTAATGCTGTTAAGAACATGGGTATACAAATATTTGAGTCTCTGCTTTCAATTATTTGGGATTTATACCCAGAAGTCACTCTCCTTAATTTTTAAGAAGAATAATTACCAGCTTTATTAGCCACAGCCACAATGTAGTGGTAATGGTGTAAGGGCCACTTTAATCCACTTTGAGTGTAATGGATTTTCATGGTGGCGACAGCAAAGAAGATGGAACTGGATTTCCAGGTTGAAATACTCCCTGTATCCCTGTCACCACTATTTGGGATAGTGAAATAAGTTCTCATTTGTTAACTCAGACACAGACATACTTAGGGCTTTGTAAAAAAAAAAAAAAAAAGCTGAATTTCCAGTAGCCATACAAGTTGGTAGTTGAAGCAATGAGAATTATATATGCATGTGACTATATCTGCATTTGCCAATTGACAGAACTCAGACACTGAAGATATATCACCATCCATCTGTAAAAGGACAATCTATTAAAATATTAACTTGTAAATAGAGCTGCAGTGACCATTTTGGTACGTGACCCATTTTGAATTATGGTTTTCTCAGGGTCCATAATTCAACAAGAGTCATGTACCAAAATGTTCATTGCAGCTCTATTTACAAGTTAATATTTTAATAGATTATCCTTTTACAGAAGCACCCTAAGTGTCCATCAACAGATGAATGGATAAAGAAGATGTGGCACATATACAATGGAATATTACTCAGCCATAAAAAGGAATGAAACTGAGTTATCTGTAGTGAGGTGGATGGACCTAGAGACTGTCATACAGAGTGAAATAAGTCAGAAAGAGAAAAACAAATACCATATGCTAACACATATATATGGAATCTAAAAAAAAGAAAGAAAAGAAAAAAAGAAAAAAAAATGGTCAGAAGAACCAAGGGGCAAGACAGGAATAAAGATGCAGACCTACTAGAGAATGGACTTGAGGATACGGGGAGGGGGAAGGGTAAGCTGGGACAAAGTGAGAGAGTGGCATGGACATATATACACTACCAAACGTAAAATAGATAGCTAGTGGGAAGCAGCCGCATAGCACAGGGAGATCAGCTCTGTGCTTTGTGACCACCTAGAGGGGTGGGATAGGGAGGGTGGGAGGGAGGGAGATACAAGAGGGAAGAAATATGGGGACATATGTATATGTATAACTGATTCACTTTGTTATAAAGCAGAAACTAACACACCATTGTAAAGCAATTATACTCTAATAAAGATGTTAAAAAATAAAATATTAACTTGACTGTGTACATTAGTATGGATCCCCTAAGAAGCAGAACTAAACTTAACAAGGATTTTTAAGAGAAATGCCTGTGAGAGAGAATGAGAATGGAGTGGTCAAAACTGGAAATGCTATCAGACTGGGATGCATGTCTAACACAGAATGAAGGAGAAGGAAAGTGTAGTTGGGTGTAAACTGTGTAAACTGTCATGGAGTTTAAGGAAGATTCAGCAAGGTGCCTAAAGCCGAAGTCAGCCATCAGAGTAGTCTCAAGTCTCTTGGGGATAGCTTGGTCTTAGTGTTGCAGCTGTGCTCATTGCCTGCTGGGAGCAGCTCAGGGGAAACATGATCTTGACACAAATGTAGCAATGGATTTCAGAGTGCAGCAGCTGGGGGCCTTGGTCAAATACTCTCTTAGTTGGAGATGTACAAAGCACATTCTCATGGCCTGCAACTGTGCTCACTGTATTGTTTCCCTTCTCCCCAGTGTAAGTAGATAGCCAGGCTTGGCACTGCTTGTCTCGCAGACTTGGGGAAGGTGAAAAGCATTCTTCTGTAACTGTAGCAACAAAAGCACTATGCCCTCCAACACAGCCTGGCCCTGAGGCTGTCATTCCTCACTTCCCTGGCCACACCATCCTCTTGCTCTATCCAGACAGGGATCATTATCACTTGGAGTACCTTTTGAATTGTTGGTGATGTCTGATGAATTTGAATGCTTTCTGATATCTCTGTTGTCTGCCTCATTCAGCATGCTGTCTTTGTTACAGGGCGTAGGCATCCTACCATGCCCACCTGTTAGGCTCCAAGGAGCCTCTAGGCTGATGACTCGGACCTCTTTGGGCAGATGTGGTTTCACAGATGGTCCTTGATCTTTCTGGACCCAATTCTACAGTAGTTATATTGCTTTTCAGGTGGAACCTAGGCTGAGTTTTTGTTCCTGACACACCCTTAGCAAGATGCTTTTATATGGTACCCAAACTCTACAATTCTATGAAATATCTCTATGCCCTATTTGCTTCAGTGAGAAAAGTTGAATCCTGATTTGAGTTTGAGCAGTAGCTCACAAGCTTTCCTGCTTAACTATCTTTTTATGGTGTCAGCTCAGTAATGTTATGTCTTCATCACACAAGGAAGGCGTACTGACTTTTTAAAAAATAAGTAACCCCTCTCAACTTCCTGTTTTGTCTGACTGAGAAACCCCAAACCTACATGAGGCTAGGGAGAACTGTAAGTCATTATCACCACAGTTTCACTGTGTAAATCATGATGTATGTTACCATCTTCATCAGTTATTTTATTGTCTGTACTTAATGGATTCCATGGTCTTCAGAATTTGACCTTTATTCTCACTCCAGAAGAAGCTGACATATAATTAACAGTAAAATTTCTTTTTAGATCTATTTTTAATATGTATAACATATCTTTAGAATTTTGTATTATTCTTTTATATATTATAGTTTCTCTTGTATGAAAAGTAATTTACTTTTGGAAAAGTGCATTAGTGGTTCTCTGTACTACAACAATTTATTTCTTCTTTGCACATATAAATCTTGGGAGATGTTCTTTTAAAGGGACAACTCTTTAGAGAGAAATGCATACAAATGTAGCTCATATATTTTCTAGGTGAATATGTTAATGTATAAATATACTGATCTATTATATATTAGAACAGAAATTCAAATAAATCAGTGCAGCTTAGATTTAGGAATAATACTAGAGACATAGCATCCCAATTTTATTCATCATCAAATTGATATAATTGTAGGAAAACTCAAAATGTCAGAATTTTGTATTAGTTTGTCTTAGACATAGGAAATCAGATTTCCCCAAAAGTTAAAAATTTAAAAGATATACTGAGATAGGACTTTCCCTGGATTTGAGACAATGAATTTTCTAATTACCAAAATTAATTTGCTAATGAGTAGATCTCATATTAAATTTTTCTTTCGATGATAAAATAAATCAGTTCTTAAAAAATTCTTAAAAGGCATTCCATAAAAATGCATCCGGTTATTTCCCAAAAGCCCTTTTTTCAAAGAAAGGCATTTTTTAAACCTTCTCTATAACTGTGTTAAGTACATCTACTATGCTACTTTTTGCTGTAAAAACAGTATCTGATATAAAGCAGTGAAAATTAAATCTGTGCTTTGCATGCCAAATCTTTAGAGTGTTTCTCTACACTTTGCTTTTTTCTGGTGTCTTGGCCCTTCAAATTCTAGCTGTGTTAATTGCTCTTTAAAATCTATTTTTAGTACAAATTTATGTTCACCTTGGTATTTTATCCAGCATTTGTATTTATTCTTGGGCAGCTGTTTAGTCTGATATAAGGCATTCCATCATGACGAGAAGTGAAAGGCTTTTCTCTTACTTTTGAGTGTTATTGAGTTTAAGGTTATTATATATATTTGAAAGTCCAAGAGTCATTATTTTAATGTGATCATCTTCAGTATTGTCAGAGAATCACTATTCTTAGAACATTTCTGTGTATCTGTCTTATGCATGGATATGTTTTATCTTTCTTATAAAGGTTGTACATACTCAGTATTTTTTTCAGCTTTACAAATATAAGAAAATGTTTTACAGGATCCAGTTTGGTAGTGATGTACCATTTGACCTAGATACTAGATGTCACTAGGAAAGGACACTAAGTTTAAGAATCTTTATCATTTTTTGAAGCTGATAACAAGCGAGTGTAGTTTAAAATAATGGGAAATTAGGTCCTAACTCTTTAGCAGTTGTAATCAGGTCAATTCATGGTTTCTTCCCATTTTGACAATATATAGAAAATATACAATTCAGATAACTTATGAGTTGTAAAATGATTCAGGAAGTTAATTTGGTAGTTTCATAAGGTGGTCATAAATAATTGAACAGTTTAGGAAATGAAGACAAATTTCAGTACAGGAACAAGGTATCCTTTGACTGACATTCTCATCAGATTTAGGCTTTGCTGCCTTGTTCCCATGTCAACCATATAATAAGCATTTAATTCAAGAAGTTTAGCACATCTTTTCAAAGGATGTGACTTTTCGAAGGATTCTTGATTTTCAAATAATATAGAAGTAGCAATCAGAGATATAGGGCCATTTTTAAATAGTTTATGGAAAATTGAGTGCAAAAGTCAAGTGTTTGTAACATTTACATAGCCATACTGTACCCAGAATTTTTAAACCCTCATTTTGAGCCTCAGTTACATCTTTCAGAAAGTCATCGAGGGGAAATAACAGTACATTTACTGATTGATTTTTACTGTATAATGAATGACTCCTAGCCCCTCTTGCTCCATGGTGCAGCTTCTCTCTGGGGGGAAGGATGCCACTGTCAAGGAGAGTGTACAGTTGTAGGGAGCAGAGCTGGCTTGGACCTGGTACTACATCTAAAAGGGGTATGGGCAGCTATTACTGGTACAAAGGATGCAGAGTGATTTGGAACTTTGACTGGGGTGCCAGGAACACACCAGTAAGTGAGCAGCTCACATGGGGCACCCTCTCCAGCCACTCTTGCTCTAGTGTTTCTCCCTTCTGGGGTGAAGGTGCTGATTCTGGGAGGGGGCAGATAACATACTTAGAGGAATGAAACCAGCTCAAACTTGACCCTCAGGGCTTCTGCTCCAGTACTTGGCACCTGTCCCTTACCCCAATATGGCAGTGTTGGTCACTGAGCACAAGGGAACTTTTGGCTGACACCTGGCTCTGGCTTTATCCCCTCTATCTCCAGCCCTGGCTCCCACCAAGGTGATGCCTGCCATCACACCCTAGGGGAGGACTTGTCTCATGCTCACTTCAGGTCAAGCTCTCCCACCAAAGCCACTGGGCATACACAGACTATATAGGGACACACACAATACAAGGAAACCCTTTCAAAACCAGGATAAATAAGCACTTCACCTAATTTCATAGAGACAGAGAAAATTGAGCAAACTGAGAAACCAAAAAATTTTGTTTCAAACAAAAGAACAAGGGGAAAAAACCCCCAAAAAACCCAACAATGTAATAGAAATAATTTACCATATAAAGAATTCAAAGCATTATTAACAAGAATATTAACTGAACAAGGGAAAAGAATAGGTGAACAGTGAGAATTTTAACAACTAACTAGAAATTATGAAGGAGAACTAGTCAGAGCTGAAGAAACTGAAATGTAAAACACACTAGAAGGATTAACATCTGACTAGGTGATACAGAAGAAGGCATAAATGATTTGGAAGATAGACTAGTGGAAATCACCTAATCAGAACAAGAAGAAGAAGAACAAATTTAAAAACTCAGAACAGTTTAAAGGTCTTCTGATACAACCTCAAGCATACTAATAATTGCATTATAGGGGTCCTAGAAGGAGAGAAAAGGTCAAAAATGTATTTGATGAATTATGGCTGAAAACTTCCCAAACCTGAAGAAGGAAAAACCAGATACCCAGGTACAGGAATCACAGAGAGTCCCAAGCAAGATGAAACCAAAGAGAACCACACCAAGACATATCGTAATTAAAATGGCAAAAGTTAATGACAGAGAATTCTAAAGGCAGCAAGAGAAAAACAAAGATACCCATACAAGGTAACCCCCATAAGGCTAACAGCTGACAGTTTTTGCAGAAACTTGCAGGTCAGAAGGGAGTGGCATGATATATTTAAAGTGCTGAAAGGGAAAAGCCTACAACCTCAGATATTCTATCCAGCAAGATTATCTTTCAGAATTGAAGGAGAGATAAAGAACTTCTCAGACAAGCAAAATCTAAAAGAGTTAATCAGTACTAAATCAATCTAAAAGAAATGTTAAATGATCTTCTCTAAGTGGAAAAAAAAAGCTACAGAAAAAGGAAGAATTTATAGGAAAAGAAAAAATCCCACTAGTAAAGGCAAATATACAGTAAAGGCTGTGGATCAACCACTTCAAATAAGCTAGTATGAAGATTAAATGACAAAAAAATATAAAATCGATTATAACTAAAATAAACAGTTAAGAGATGAAGATGTAAAGTAAGACATAAAAAAGACATGGGGGAGGGGAGTAAAAAAATGTAGATCTTTTAGAATATGTTTGAACTTAAATGACTACCAATTTTAACTAAGTAGATATAGTTATAAGTCAACTATATGAACATCGTGGTAACCACAAATCAAAAACCTGCAATAGATACACAAAAACTATAGAGAAAGGAACACAAGCATACCACTAAATGAAACCATCAAACCACAAGGGAAGAAACTAAAAGAAGAAGAGAAGAATGGAAAAGAACTGCAAAACAACCACAAAACAAGTAACAAAATGGTAATAAGTACATACCCATCAAGAATTACTTTAAATGCCATTGGACTAAATGCTTCAATCGAGACACAGGCTGATTGAATAAAAAAAACAAGATCCATGTATATGCTGCTTACAAGAGACTCACTTCAGAGCTAAATGTACAGACTCAAAGTGAGGTGATGGAAAAACGTATTTAATGTAAATGGAAATGACAAGAAACCTGAGGTAGCAATACTCATATCAGACAAAATAGACTTTAAAACAAAGTCTATAACAAAAGGTGAAAAGGGTTTTACATAATGATAAAGGAATCAATACAAGAAGAGGATACAATGTTTATTAACATATATGCACCTAGTATAGGAGCACCTAAATATGTAAAGCAAATGTTAACAGACATAAACAGAGAAATTGGCAATAATACAATTATAGTAGGGGACTTTAGCACCCCAGTTACATCAATGGACAGATCATCCAAAGAGAAAATCAATAAGGAAACAATAGTTATCTACAGGACATTCCATCCAAAATCAGAAGAATACACATTCTTTTCAAATGTACCTGGAACTTCTCCAAGATAGGTCACATGCCAGGCCATGAAAAAAGTCATAGCAAATTTAAGAGGATAGAAATTATATCAAGCATTTTCTTCTGACAACAACAGTGTTAAACTGGAAATCAGTCACAGGAAGAAAAATGGGAAAAACACAAACATTGGAGACTAAACAACATGCTACTGAAGAAAACCCAATGGGTCAATGAAGAAATCAAAGAGGAAATCAGAAAATATCTTTAGACAAATGAATGTAAAACCACAACTTTCCAAAATCTGTGGGATGCAACAGAACCAGTTCCAAAAGGAAGTTTGTAGCAATAAAGGCCTACTTCAGGAAACAAGAGAAATCTCAAACAACCTAACCTACCATCTAAAGGAATTAGAAAAAGAACAAAGCCCAAGGGCAGCAAAAGGCAGGAAATAATAAAGATCAGAGAGGAAATAAATAAAACAGAGGACCCCCCCCCCACAAATAAAAAAACAATAGAAAGATAAACCAAGAGCTGGTTTTTTAAAGATAAGAAAAATTGATAAGCTTATAGCCTGACACATCAAGGAAAAAAAATGACCCAAATAAAATAAGAAATGAAAGAGGAGAAATTACAACCACTGCCACAGAGATACAAAAATTCATAAGAGAATACTATAGTCATATACCAACAAATTGGAAAATCTAGAAGAAATGGATAAATTTCTGGAAACATACAATTTTCCAAGACTGAATCAGGAATAAATAGATAATCTGAACAGACCAATCACTAGTAGTTAAATTGGATTATTAATCATAAAACTCCCAGCAAACAAAAGTCCAGGACTGGATAACTTCACAGGGACATTCTACTAAACAAGAGCTAATACCTATCCTTATCAAACTATTCCAAAAAAACTAGGGAACACTCCCACATTCATTCTATGAGGCCACCATTAGCCCAATGCCAAAACCAGACAAAGACACTACCAAAAAAAAAAAAAAATTATAGGCCAATATAATGATGAATATAGATGCAAACATCTTAAAATGTTAGCAAGCCAAGTCTAACAATACACTGAAAGGATCATACACTATGATCAAGTGGGATTTATTCCAAAGATGCAAGGATAGATCAATATCTGCGAATCAATCAGTGTATACCATAATAACAAAAGGATAAAAATCACATGATCTTCTCATTAGATGCAGAAAAAGCATTTGACAAAAGTTATTTATTTCATGATAAAAACTCTCATCAAAGATGACACAGAGGGAACATATATCAACATAATAAAGGCCATTTATGACAAACCCAGAGTAGCATCATATTAAATGGTGAAAAGCTGTAAATTTTTCCTATAAAATCAGGAAGAAGACAAGGATGACCACTCTCACCACTTCTATTTAACATAGTGTTGCAAGTCTTAGCCACAGCAATCAGACAAGAAAAATAAATAAAAGACAGCTAAATTGGAAGGGAAGAAGTAAACTGTCACTATTTGCAGATGATATAATACTGTACATAGCAAACCCTGACGTGTCCACCAAAAAACTGTTAGAACTAATAGATGAATTAAGTAACATTGCAGAATACAGGATTAACATACAGAAATCTATTGCTTTTCTATATACTAATAATGACCTATGAGAAAGAGAAAGCAAGAAAAAAGTTCATTTTAAAATTGCATCAAAAATAATAAAATACCTAGAGGTAAACTTAACCAAGGAGGTGAAAGACCTCTGTTCTGAAAACTATACAGTATTGATGAAGGAAGTTGAAGATGGTGCACAGAAATGGAAAGATATCCTGTGTTTATGGATTGGAAGAAGTAGTATTGTTAAAAGGTCTACCCAAAGAAATCTACAAATTTAATGCAATTCCTTTCAAAATACCCATGACATTTTTTACAGAACTAGAAGAAATAATAATAAAATTTATATGAGATGATAAAAGACCCTGAATGGCCAAAGCAATCTTGAGGAAAAAAAACAAAGCTGGAGGAATCACACTCCCTGCCTTCAGACTATACTACAAATCTTCATTAATTAAAACAGTATGGTACTGGTACATAAACAGACACATAGCCCAATGGAACAGAATAGAGAGCCCAGGAATATACCCATGCACTTACAGTCATTTAATCTACAACAGTGGAGGAAAGACTGTATATCAGAGGAAAGACAGCCTGTTCAATGAGAGGTGCTGGGAAAACTGGGCAGCTACATGTAAAAGAATGAAATTAGAACATTTTCTCACACCATATATAAAAAAAAAAAACTCAAAATGGATTACCTAAAGGTTAGACTGGAAACCATAAAACTTCTGGAATAAAACATAGAATACTTTCTGATGTAAATTGTAGTAATGTTTTTTGGATCTGTCTCCTAAAGCAAAGGAAATAAAAATAAACAAATGGGACATACACAAACTTAAAAACTTTTGCACAACAAAAGAAACCATCGACAAAATGGAAGACAACTTACTGAGTGGGAGAAAATATTTGCAAATGATATGATAGATAAGGGGTTAATATCTAGATGCATAAACAGCTCATAAACTTGGTACCCTCACAAATGATTAAAAAATGGACAGAAGAGACCTGAATAGACATTTTTCCAAATAGGAAATACAGATGGCCAACAGGAACAAGAAAAGCTGCTCAACACTGCCAATTTTCAGAGAAATACAAATCAAAACTACAAGGAGATATCACCTCTTACCTGTCAGAATCGCTATCGTCAAAAAGTCTATAACAAATGTTGGTGAGGATGTGAAGAAAAGGGAACCCTCATGTAATGTCAGTGTGAATGTAAATTGGTGCAGCCACTATGGAGAACAGTATGGAATTTCCTCAGAAAACTAAAAATAGAACTACATATAATACAGCAGTTCAACTCCTGGGTATATAGCTGAAGAAAACAAAAACACTAATTTGAAAAGATACATGTGCCCCATTGTTCATAGTAACATTATTTACAATAACCAAGATATGGAGGCAACCTAAGTGTCCATCAACAGATGAATGGATAAAGAAGATGTGGTATACGTATACAATGGAATATAAATCATAAAAAAGAATGAAATTCTGCCATTTGCAACAATATGAATGGACCTAGAGGGTATCGTGCTCATTGAAGTAAGACAGAGAAAGACAAATGCTCCATGTTAACACTTATATGTGGAATCTAAAGAATAAAACAAAGGAGTGTGTATAATAAAACAGAAACATACTCACAGATATAGAATACAAATTAATGGTTACCAGTGGGGAGAGGGAAGTGGGAAGGGGCAAGGTAGAGTTAGGGGATTAAGAAATACAAATTAATATGTATGAAATAAATAAGCTACAAGGATGTATTGTACAGCACAGGGAAAATAGCCAATATTTTATTACAGACTTAAATGGAGTATAATCCATAAAAATATTGAATCACTATGTTGTACACCTGAAACCAATATAATATTGTAAATAACTATATTTCAGTTAAAAACATAGTATTATGATTTTAGAGCCTATGAAATCTTGATTAAAATATATATACTGTACAAATGAAAACAAAGTATAACTGCATAATGGATAGTTACACGATTTTCACAATAAATGTCATATGTAATTAAATTGTTATGAAAATAATTATTCAAAGTTAACAGAAATAGTAGATATCAGATAAATTACTTAAGTAATTTTTTGTGAATTTATGAAATTATGCTATTTGAGAAGTATTTTGATTTAGAGAAAATGAACACAGTTATGTAACCTCATTATCAGTAGTGATCTTCTCCCTTTAAAATCAGTTATTCTTTTTTCCTAAATTTTGTAATTTCAAAACCTGGCAGTCATTTCTCAAAATTATATTCCAAAAATTTACCCCTCTGGCTATTATCATCATTCTAGACAGGAATGATATAGCTATGTTGAGACCCAAATTGGGGGAGTTTTTTTTTTTTTTTTTTAAGAAGAAATCAACTTTCTGAGTCTGCACCTTGTCATATCTGAAAAAAAAAAGTGTACTTTTCATGTAGATGGTATATTTAACTTGTTCTTAATATACTATAGCAAAATGTTATTTAAGGTAAAAAGATTTTTTGGCTTTGTTTTTAATAAAATGAAAGATATGAATTAGGGAACCTTTTTAAACAAATGCATTTTTGTTGCTTTTAAGCTCATTCAGTAACATCAATTGTTAACATATTTCTGATGTATTTTCTTTAATGAACAGATAAAATACATTTGTAAATAGTTACATCTACTTTGGTTCGAATACCAAATGTTTTTAAGGGCAAAGATTTTAATTTTCTTAAAAGGACTGAACTAGACATAGCTTTAGAGCTAAAAAACTGTCTTTGCAGATCGTTTGATGATTGTGGAAAGGAGATTCTTGATTGATTTGTTTAACAAACACACTTTTTGTAGAATGTGTATACATTTCAGTTAGCAAATGTACAATTCAGTATAACTCAAGTTGATTTACTAAATATCAAAAATTGTGATGTAGTACTCAAAGTTCAAATATGGCGAGAGTCTGAGTTATTTTTCTTGTATTTTCTCATATTTTAATTTCCGACATGGAAAAATTCTACATAGAAAGGGAGAATTTTGGACTTCCCTGGTGGTTCAGTGGTAAAGAATCTGCCTTCCAACGCAGGGGATGTGGGTTCAATCCCTGGTCGGAGAACTAAGATCCCACATGCTGCGGGGCAAATAAGCTCATGTGCCACAACTATTGAGCTTGTGCGGCTCAATGAGAGCCTGCGTGCTGCAAACTACAGAGCCCATGAGCCCTGGAGGCCACTTGCTGCAACTAGGGAGAGAAAACCCGTAGGCCACAACTAGAGAGAAGGCTGTGCGCCGCAACAAAGAGACCATGCGCCAGAACAGAAAGATCCTGCATGCCTCAACGAAGATCCCGGGTGCTGCAACTAAGACCAAATGCAGCCCAAAAAATAAGGAAAATAAATAAATAAGATAAATACATATTTAAAAAAAAGAGGAGAATTTAATTATGGTTAAGGGTAATTAAAAGTAACAAAGTAGGGCTTCCCTGGTAGCGCAGTGGTTGAGAGTCCGCCTGCTGATTCAGGGGACACGGGTTCATGCCCCAGTCCGGGAAGATCCCACATGCCGCGGAGCGGCTGGGCCCGTGAGCCATGGCCGCTGAGCCTGCGCGTCCGGAGCCTGTGCTCCGCAACGGGAGAGGACACGACAGTGAGAAGCCCGTGTACCGCAAAAAAAAAAAAAAAAAAAAAAAAAAAAGAGTAACAAAGTATTATTTTTTGTCCAAAATAAAAGTTTGCTATGCACCATTTGGCTTTTATTTATCTTTATTCCATCACAAAAAAGAAGATATTTTTATGTGATTAAAATCTCATTAAGGGGTCATAGAAGGGCATATTTTCAGATTTTTCATTTGAAGGTGTAATGCTGTCCTTTTAAGATTTTTTAGTCATGAAGTAATCAGTACACATTTAAGTAATAAAACATATTTTTTTTTCCTTTGGTTGCACCTCACGGCATGTGGAATCCTAGTTCCCCAACCAGGGATTGAACCTGTGCCCCCTGCAGTGGAAGTGCAGAGTCTTAACCACTGGATGTCAGGGAAGTCTCAAAAAGCATATTTAGTTTTATTAGTTTTTGTATGTACTGTTTTTAGTGTAGTTATTAGTCAGTTAACCAAAATTTGCCCAACTGAATTCCAAGTGAAAGCAATTTATAAATTATAGTTATATGTTTACTCTAAGAATGATATTCATGTACATAAATTATATATGTATGTCTGCGTATGTATATATATATATGTATGTGTGTGTGTGTGTATAAAGACACCTGTTTAAGAGCAAAGCAGACTTTATTCTAGGGGTCTATTACAATGGGGTTTTGTAGTAGGGGACAGAGATTGGGCTCATTTCCAAAAACAACAAGGAAAGGTGGCAAGTGCTAAAACAATCTACTGATATAATATTGTTAGATGTTAGTCAAGTGCTAGATGTCTATGTATCTCATTTGATATTTGAGAAAAAATCTTCATAAATAAATGATAACTAATTTTATGTGGTAATTCTTCTTCTCATAGAAGAGAAACTTAAAGTGTTAAAATTTATGAGCTATCTGGGAAATGATTATTATATTTATGTGTCAAAATGCAAAAATAAACAAGCAAAAAATCAAACATAAAATATAGCCAAACAAACAAAATACTCTAACTCACATCTTTAGGAAGACTAGAATCCAGCTTGGGGAAGATCTGATATGAAAAGAAGAACAGGTGCATCTATTTCTTATTAGTTCTCCATCTTTCAAGCATCACTGTTCATTGCCTGCTGTCTGGTGTCTTGAAACTCATTTCCTGATATATTTTATCCATTTTTTTGGGTTGCTTTGGGTAGAAAGGTAAATTAGGCCTTTGTAGTGCCACCATGGCTGTAATTAGAAGTCGTTGATGTCTGTTTTCCTTATTTATTATTTAGGTACTTTTCTGTGGTCTTTTATTAAGTTCTAGTAGATTTTTAGTTGATTCTCTAAATTTCTCAAGAAAATAATGATAAAAAATCATGATGGTTTTCTTTATCACAATTGAGTGAACTCATTTTCTAAACAAACAAAATATTACTATGAGTTGAGTTGAACTTATGTTGAATGATAGCTGTAGCCTTTCTCTATTTTTTTGGAGTTGCCTCTAGCACAGTGATTTTTTTTGAATTCATCTTCAATGCTTTATTTAAATTAATTTTTATTGGAGTACAGTTGATTTACAGTGTTGTGTTAGTTTCTGCTGTACAGCAAAGTGAATCAGTTATACATATATCCACTCTTTTTTAGATTCTATTCCCATATAGGTTATTACAGAATATTGAGTAGTTCCCTGTGCTGTACAGTAGGTTCTTGCTAGCCATCTATTTTATATACAGTAGTGTGTAGAGCACAGTGATTCTTAACCTATTTGGGTCATTGACCTCGTTGTGTTTTGTTTTGTTTTTTTCTCACTGTTACAATTTATTTTCTCCATGTGAATGTGAATTCACATTTTAGATAATGTGTAGACTACTTTAAATTATAATGTCAAAAATAAATTCAAACACATCAGTAGGAAGAGGCCACTACATTACTACCTCTTGAATATCACAAATTGGAATGCTCTAATAATATTATTTCAATTTAATACTAATATCAAGATATTATTTTGTTTTACCAATAGCTGAGATTTATTGTTAGGATTATAAGAGCAAGACACCAGGATATTTATTAACCATATTACACTTAGTATATTTTAAAATTGAAAGCCACATGAAATCTAACCTGTAAAATGGAAAAAATAATAGTAGTAACCTCATAGATTGTGGTTTGAGTCAAATGAAATAATGTACATGAAATTATTGTGTAAATTTTAAAGGGTTGTCATGTTATATACTGTGTATCTCTGTTGGTTAAGACATTCCTTCCCTATGTACATAGGTAAGTGTTTATTGCTTTCTTATTCTCACTGTGGTCTTTTATAACAGAAAGTTAACCTAAAGATTTTTTTTTCAGTGCTTTAATTCTGTACCATATGTCCATGTAATTAAAAATAATAGATAAAAAATAGAGATGGGTGGGAGAGAGAGAGAGACTAAGTTCTTTAGATATTCAGAGTCTTTTTGATTCCATATGAATTTTAAGTTTAATCTTATGGGAAATGCCCCTGGATTTTTTTTAGAGATTGCATTGAATCTGTGGCTTGCTTTCAGTGTTATGGATATTTTAACATTATTAATTATTGTTGGATTAGTGGATGCCATTCCATTTGTGTTCTTTAATTTCTTTCATCCATGTTTTATAGTTTTCAGTATACATATTTTTCACCTCCTTGGTTAAATTTATTTCTAAGTATTTTCTTTTTGGTGTTATTAGAAATGGGATTTTCTTAATTTTTTTTAGATAGTTCATTATTAGTGTATACATACACAATTGATTTTGATTTTGTATTTTACTTTACTGAATTCATTAGTTCTAAACAGATTTTGGTAGAATCTTTAGGGTTTTTGTATATAAGATCATGTTACCTGCAATCACATGCATCTTTTAAAAGCGGATTTTCTCTGGCATGTGGCAAGGAATGTGAGTAACCTGCAGAAACTGAGAGTGATCCCTGGCTCACAGCCAGCAAGGAAACAGTCTGCACTTAAAAGGAACAGAATTCTGCCAACAACCTGAATGAGCTTGGAAGTGAATTTTTTTTTTCTCCAGATAAGAACTCTTACTGGCTGAAATTTTGCTTTCAGCTGGTGAGACCGTATGCAAAGAATGTAGCTGAGTCCACAAATACTTCTGACCGTTGAACTGTGAGATAATAAATGGGTATTATTTTAGGCTGCTAAATTTGTGGTAATTTGGTATGTAACAATAGAAAGAAAAATACACCATTCTTCAGAAGATAGGGAAAATGGATTCTGTTAAAAATTTTTAAAAAGAAAAAAATTGCTTCTAATTATATTACCATATGTTTTATACTTTCATTAATAAGTAGGAAGAAAGTTGGCTCTCAGTGTCCTAAAAGAGTCAAGAACAATTATGGCAGGATTCTAATAAGAGCCCACGATTTCTGCCTGGAGGGTGCATAAAAAGTGTAACAAAGCAACTCTTTTTTTCTGTATTCCCCATATGGTCAAACTTGACTGCTTTACTGTGAGCTGCAGCACTATAACCAACCAAGTTATGATCTTTGCAATCTAGAACAGTAGGGCCATTGAGGAATCCCATCTCAACAGTGAGTTGTAGAGATGGTAGGTAATATCTGAGTATTGTTTGTGATTTTACTGAGGGAGAATAAGGAGATAGTTAAACCATTTTGAGTAGTTGCTGAAATTTCCATCTCTCTTGAATTTGAAGAACCAAACTACAAGCCAACTTGCATAGATTTTTCCCAGGAACATCTTAATGTAATGCATCTAGGAACAGTCTTGTCGTTTTGTTGTATCCTTGAAATGGGAAACAATTTGACTCTATTTTATGGCCATATGACATTTTGTTATACAAAATGGTAATATTTGTAATTATGTACATTTTTATGATGAGACAGTATTATTTTTATCTCAGACAATTGACTTATGAATGATGTTAGGCTTTTACCTGAAACAAGAAAGAGAATGTTAGAAAAATTTAATGGTAATATTGTAAAACCTTCATACATTTTTGTCATGAAATGAAATAATAATGTAGAACATTATAATATGACCAGAACTGTAATATAAAGTAGTATGGAAACTGGAAAGATGCCTAAATGTGAGCAAACTAGATTATGGTAGATGTAGAGCTGTGAAATAATGAAAAAGGAGTAAGAGATTTTAATGTATAACTTTAACAAGGGAAGAAAGAGGTCCTTGTATTTATAGGAAAGCTGAATATGTTTAAAATGAAATGAAATAAATGAAAGCATCTGAGCGTGAGTCATGGCATTTGGAGAGCTTTAGATGTAGGCAGCCAGGTCACAGAAGTGATCAACCAGAATGCCATTATTCACAAAATATGTGGGAAGCGGGGGCACATGTTTACCTGCTTGTCTTACTGCTGAACATGTTAATGGGGACTAGAGAAGAGAACTGAAATTTGGATGGAATTAAACAATATATCGCTTGGAGCTCATATTGAGAAATAAGGTTAAAGACAATGAGAAGTTAGGCCAAAGGAAAGAGCATAAGGAGGCATTTATAAGGAAGCTGGAAAGAAAGAACAGCTACGTGGTTAGAAAACAAAACAAGTGAATGATAGATTGGTGTTCGGCTTCTGAGTTTTCTTGAAAGCATGAAGATGTATAGAGAAATAGATGGATAGAATAGGCTAGTGGTATATATGCTTTCAGAAGAAAATTTATCTAAAACATTACCTCAAATCTAGTAATCACCTTCCATTTCAGAACATTTTATGAAACTAACTTATATTCAGTGCCAGCCTTTACATATTCTGAGAACCATAATATAAAGTAGGATATCCTAAAGATGGCAACATTCTTCACTTAAGTATCCCTATTATAATTAGTAATAAATCGTGTATAAGACAAATATATTAATAGAAAAAAAAGTAATGGGAGGGTAGTAGACAGTATTTAATAAACACCTATTATGTGCTGACATGAGGCTAAGTCTTTTATAAACTCTTGTAGTCAAAAATTGAATGATCTCTTTTGCAAAATCTTCAGGCTAGAAAGAAGCAGTGGTTTGTGATATTCTGTACCTTAGATGTCACAGAGCACATTTTAAAAAAGCAATCTAACTCTGTTCTCTGTATCTACATCTACTTGTTTGTACCTTTATTTTGCCTTTTTAATTGAATTACAATTGGCATACAATAAACTGTACATATTTAAAGTATAAAATTGAATAGATTTTTACACAAACACACACACACACCATGAAACTACCACTGCAGTCAAAACAATGAACGTAAGCATCAATGCCAAAATTTTTCTTGCACATCTCTGAAATAACGCCTTTCAGCCGAACTTCCCTTTCCCCAATCATTGATTTTCTTTCTGTCACTATGGATTGCTTTATTTTGTAGAATTTTATACAAATATAATTACAAAGTCTGGCTTCTTTCACTCAGCATAATTACTTTGAGATTATCCATGCTGTAGCATGTATGAATAAATCATTTTTATTGCTGAAGAGTATTCCAGTGTATGCATTGTGGAATATAGAGAAAATATTTTTGTGTTTCTTCAGGGTAGAGGCTTTCTAAATGAATTTTGTTGAACACTTAGGATCCTCGGCTAAAGGAAAGCCTTGGGAAGCTAATTAGCAACTGTATGTATAGCAAGAGAACTCTTAAGAGATTTACCTTGAAGGTACATGTTTACATTTTAAGAGAAAATGAGGCCTGGGACTTTGGAGACATTTCTAGGTCATAAAAGCTAGAGACATGGGGCTTTTTTGCCTTGGAAAGATGTATTTAGTTTACATTTCAAACGTTTGGAGTGAGAACCCACAAGCTTTTCCATTCCATTTCTGATGAGCAAAAGTTTTTTTCTCTTGTTTCAGGAAGTTAGGGGGCAGCAGCTGTCAATTCCTCTTTTACATAAGCAGAGATAATTTATTCAAACCATCCCTTGCTTATAGAGCATCTTGGTATTCACATAAGAGATTATTCCATCTGACTTTCATCACATCACTGCAGGGTAAGAATGAAGCAACGAGTGAGTGACATATGTTTTAGTTAGATCAGTGACATAGTTAATATATCTCTGATGTAGAACATCTCATGTACACATTCAGGATAAAATTAATAAAGAGTTACTGATATTAAAAACTCAACATGTATATATCAGAGAAGTGTGGGCCTATTTATTCTGTTCTGTTGGTCTATTCTAGGTACTTTGTTCTGTTGATCTGTTTTTCTATTTTTATGCCAATACCATAGTCTTAATTATTATAAATTTATAACAAATCTTAAAATCAGTAGTGTTAGTCTTCCACGTTTAGTCATCTATTATAAAGTACTTTTGGCTCCTCTGGGTTATTTACAGTTCCATTTTACTTTGGATGTTAATTTGCTAATTTCTACAAGAAAAGCCTGCTGAATTTGGATTTGAAATGTATCAAATATATTGAGAAATTAGGGGAGAAATGACATGTTAACACCACTGACACTTGAAACCCGTGAACATGGTATATATTTCTATTTATTTAAGCCTAGTTTAACTTACCTAATTAATTTTTTTGTAGTTTTCACATTATAGGTTTTTCACGTCTTTTGTCAGACTGAGTATTTCATATTTTTGGATGCCATTTTAATTGGCTTCTAGGTCTGAATCCCTCATCCCAGCCCTCAAAACCTCTGTCATCACAACCCTCCCATCTTTGCTTCCCAATCACTTTGTGATGTCTATTCTATTTTCAGGAGTGGGAGGGCTTGCTTTTAACTCATCAAATATCTTACCATATATTTGTTACCATATCTTACCATATATACGTGAACTTGTATCTTTTCTCTCAGAGAAGAAGGCTTTTAAAAGGCAAACACCAAGGGTTGATTCCTTTTTTTATATTTTCTGTTGTGTCATCTTTTCCCTGAAATTGTGGATATCTTGATAAGAGAATAGCCTAGGGATAGAAGGAAATTAAGGGGAAAAAAGAATTTCAAAAACATTTTCCTACCACATGTCCTGTACATGAAGCATTAATATCATGTTTGGTACTGAGTAGTGCTAAAAAAATATTCCATTCCTTTTCAATGCCAGTGTTCTCTGAAAAGGACATTTTCTTAGATCATTGAAAGATCTCAGTAGGAATTATAAACAAATCAGGATTTTCCCCTCTTTCTCATAGCTTCATAATTCATAAATTCCCCTAAATTTGAGTGTGTTGTAACTTGGCAACGAGGAAGGGTAAATAAGAAAAAGGTGTGATTAGCACTGAGGGAAAACCTCTAATTCTACAGGATAGCTTTGCAAATAAGTGGATAGAAATTCTAATCATTGTATCTATCAAAGGGTGAGTGGTTAAGTGGGCTCAATCATAGCTGTTAATAGTCACACGGGGAACTGATCCTAGCTTGTGATGCAGTAGTAGGAGTTTCAAGGTAGAGGTGATGGTAATGGTTATACATACATAAAGGACGCCAGCCTGTACAAATAAATAAGACATCAATGTTCCAGCCAATGGGCTGGCATTTAGCAGGGCTCAGGTTTTTTGTTTTTGTTTTTAGTTTTCCCCATTCCAGGAGAGAGTAATTAGGATGAAGCCTATGTATGTTAGGGTGCTTATGCCACATCAAGCCCTTTGCTGGCCATTTTATAGGGTATTATTTAATCATGATCAGAGTTGTTCTGAGACTTCCTCAGACATATCAAGTTTGGAGAGGAAAATACATTTCAGACTTCATTTAGGGAATGAGACTTTCCTAAGTCCCATGAGGTTTATTCAGGTAGAATCAGTTTAAGCCCTGTGTAGACTTGAATCTGCAAGTTCTTGGCCTTAAGCACTTGCAGCTGAGTGGAGCCACTGTAGCCACTAGGAAACTAGACCCCTCCAAGATATGGACAGGGTAAGAACACAGGGATCCTGGTAGTTGCTGACTGCTTCATTGACTCACTTAGACTATGGACATTGCTATCCAATGGAAATGTCATGGGCTTTAGGATGGGAGGTCTGACTTCATGTTGAAACCTATTTCATTTTCAGAGTATCTTTTTTTTTTTTTTTGCGGTACACGGGCCTATCACTGTTGTGGCCTCTCCCGTTGTGGAGCACAGGTTCCGGATGCGCAGGCTCAGCGGCCATGGCTCACAGGCCCAGCCGCTCCGCGGCATGTGGAATCTTCCCGGACCGGGGCATGAACCCGTGTCCCCTGCATCGGGAGGTGGACTCTCAACCACTGTGCCACCAGGGAAGCCCAGAGTATCGTTTTTGATATAAGGAGAAAAATGAAATCCTTGATAGAATAGTAGTGAGTATTAAATTACAATATAAATTAATAATTTATCACAAAAATTAGCACTTATGAGGTTATTCCCAATTAACCTCTTTCATTTGCCCTTCTGTATCACTGCAAGGCTGAGGCCAGAAGTTCTCAATTCTAGATGCACAACAGAATCACCTGCAAATGTTTAAAAAATGCCTAAGACAAAGTTATACTCTGACCCGTATCTGGCATAGGGCCCTGGCATGTATATAATATTGAAAGATCCCCATAGGAGATTCAGTTGCAAAGCCAACATAATGCTGAGGGCTCTATAAATGAAATGTTGGTTAATTGATTATGTAGTAGTAGAATAAAGAGGCATGATGAGAAATTTTGTACACAAGGGTAACTTAAAACTGGAGAGACCTGTCAGCACATTGTGTCTTGGATAATGACTCTGAAGGAAGTATCTGAAATTTTAAAAAATCAGTAACAGATTATTAACACCAATGTAGACTAGCTTCCAGGAATTTCAGCATGAAAGTTTTCTTTGTAGACTTGGGAACTAATAATCAGTGATTTAAACTAACTATTTTATAAGAATAAGGGAAATGACATTTCAAAATAATTATGTCTATTTTAGATCTAGGAGCTATTGCATTAATCTGCACAGTGTGTGCCCTTCCCTGCAACATTTGATGACCATGCTTCCCTGTAACATTTGATGACCATCCATGACATGGATGATTGGCTCTTTACATAAAATATTGAGTACAATTTTGACATTATCTTATTAAGTTTACATAATCAAATGAAGTGTTCCTGGGGTTAACTTGGGGAAGAGATAGTCCCAGGGTAGTTGAGTGTGAGGCTTCTAGAACACCTTTTCTTAGATAGATTTCTTTAGTTCCATACCCTAGCCTTTGGACTAGGTGCCTTAACAAATAATTGTGCCTTGATAAATGTGGTTGTTGAGTTCAGTGGAAAGAATTCTGAAAAAGAGTAATGCTGAGCTGGCCAGCTCCTGAGAGAGAGGAATAGCCTGGGCTGTGCAACACTGGCTTTTACAAGATGTCAGCACTTGCTGCTGCTGCTGCTGCTGGGCAGCTGCCCAGAGGGATGAGAAGGGATCTGGCAGGGTCTGAGCCAACGTAGTGCTCTAGTCTCTGGGAAGTCACTTTCTCAAATATTATCTCATTTCAGTTCATCCACATAGCAATGATTTTAGTGTTCCCACTTTACTAGGGAGGAAATGGAACATCTTGTCCTTTAACTTAAGGCCACATTGCCAGGGTGACACACAGCCAGAATTTGGATCAGTGTTGTACAACTCCAAATCTTAGGACACTTCATGACCACAATTTACTTACTCTTGCTTAGAGAGTGTTTCAGAGAGGAGCTACTGGGAATTGTAGTTGAGGTTCCCATTAGGGTAGCAGAATGAGGATCAGGCCAGGAGACCTGGCTCCTTGAGAGTTAATGCCATGGCAGGGTGAGGCAGCCTTCAGTGTATACTCTTGACTTCCATGTCCTGGCTATTGTAAATAAAACTGCAATGAATATTTTGGTACATGACTCTTTTTGAATTATGGTTTTCTCAGGGTATATGCCCAGTAGTGGGATTGCTGGATAGCATGGTAGTTCTATTTTTAGTTTTTTAAGGAACCTCCATACTGTTCTCCATAGTGGCTGTATCAATTTACATTCCCACCAACAGTGCAAGAGGGTTCCCTTTTCTCCGCACCCTCTCCAGCACTTATTGTTTGTAGATATTTTGACGATGGCCATTCTAGACAGGGATTTTAAATGAGTCCTATTCCTCTTTGAAACATTTGAACAGATATCAAACACAATTTATCAATTTTACTATCAAATCCTTTCATTGCAACAGAAAATTGTTCCAAATTAATTCTCATGATAAAGCTTATAATAGTGAATAAAATAAAATGCTAAAAGTATTATGTGAGAAAAAGTAATAAAAATGGTATCCAAACCCATCCTAAGTTTCAGTAAATCGTATCCATCAACTCATTTCCCTTGAATGTAAGAGAACTGTGATTTTATTCTCCCCTATGGATGTTTTGCCAGTGTTCAATAGAAAAAAAAGAAAATATGCACTAAAATTTAAGAAAAAGGCATAACACAAGTGAGAAAACTACAGACAACAAATAACTGAATCAAGTTACATATACAGATGAGATACGTAATATGAGTTATAATGAATGAGAGGAAAGTAGACCACATTATAAAATATGTTAATAATAATAGAAAGAAGGAATATAATTATTCATGGTGAGTCACTACCAAAGTAATCTTACCATACATTGTGAATAGTTGTCAGAGTCATGTGTCAACAGCTTATAGAGTCTTCTTTGTGCTGCTTGATGGTAAGTGTTATGTCTCTACAGATAGCATATAGTAAAAGAAGTAATGACACTTTAGGGAGAAAAATAAACAATGTGTCAAATTTGAGTGAAAGCTAAAGTTCAGATTGATTAGTTGTAATAATTTGGATTTCTAGCCTAGGGGCTAGAAAGACCCTGATAATGATATAACAAGGTCTGTTTTGGAAGAGTATCTCAGAGCTAATCCCTTTTTAGGTTTCTTCAGCCTTTCAGCCTCTTGGTCACCTTTAGCAATATCAAAAGTTGTGAGAGTTTGTGCACTTCAGTCTGGACTTCTAAAATTTAAATCCTAGCAGGTATTCAATCTGATGTGTGTCCTTGGGGAGGTCTGAATACTTTCTGTTGTTTTATTTCCCATTTCTTTAGAAAGATGGTTATTTACCCTGACGACAGTTTATAGAAATAATGAAAAATAGCCCCCCAGTATTGTCTATATATTTATTTTATAAATATGCCTAGTACTCTAAAAAGTCCCCCAAGCTACTCTTCTGTTATTTAAGTGCGCACAGGGAGAATATGTGTTGTTCTGACATTAAATGATCTTATATTTATTAGTTATATTATTACTTATATTTATTTTTTATACATTATTCTTACATTAAATGGTTCACTATCAAGAGGTATTTTTTCAGACTTCTCTGAAAACTGATAGAACTGAGCCCAGGAATCACCTCCATCCATATTCTTTCATGAAAAATATACTTGCTATCAGCTTCTGGAAATTACTTTTTGCTCTGTTATCGAAATTTTAAAATATACCTATAATATCTAATAATATAAACTCTATGGTAACATTCCTTGTAAGTAGTCACTGTTCTGTTGTAATACAAATTTTATTAATTCAAGTGAACAAATGAGCATTATATTAAACTTTTTCCACCAGTTCTCTTTAGTGGCACAAATGCAGGGGAGCCTATCACTTGAAGAAAGTTAAAGCAGACATTTCTTGTCTTCAAGAACATTATATTTCTGTACCTGAAATATATAGCTAATGTATCATCAAAAATTGAATCTGATTATGCTTCCTTATTTCTATCAAGAACAAATTATGGCAAGAGATATCAGTGAGGAAATGATGGGGTGTAGATGAGGGAGCAAGTGCTAATAAGAAAGTTTATTTTTTCAAATCAAATTTCAGATTTCTGTGACCTACAGGCATAACTCTTTACTTAAGTCCTTTTGTTTGCTACAGATTTTCAGTCTTTATTTCTGATATGAAATTGGAAAACAAAGAATGTAAAGCACATCACTTTGGAAATAAGCTCTGGACTGTTTTTAAAATAAAATCTGTGCACTAATTATACTCCTGGGTTAATTTTTAATGATGCTGTCAATATGTGAAGTATAATTAGTAGTACACATTTCATTTACTCTGTAGAGATTATACCATCTTTTGTTACCATAATATATGTTATGCCCCTGGTTAACTATTTTTATTTGTTCACCCTACAATATGGTTGGGGCTTTGCAAACAACCAGTTTTTGTCAAAAGAATTATGTATCCAGCTAAGAAAAGACAAAGTTTCATACTAATTGAATTATTTGCTTATGATTTAACAAATATTTAGGAGAACTAAGTGCTAGTATTTGGGCCAGGAGTTTTCACATATTTTGCCTAATTTTATCATCACAGTACCTTTCAGACATAGATATTGTGTTAACTCCTGTGAAGAAATGCAAACTCAGAGAGACAGTTTTATTACCATAATACACGACATTGTCCGGATTTACTGGCAAATCTTTAAGACCAGTGCTCTTGCCATGATTTTGTAATAATCCACAATACGTTGAAAAAATTAACTATTGCAATTGCTGCAAGCTCCATGTCTTTAGAGGAGGGTAAGTGTTTAAATTTCCCAGGGAGAGAAGAGAGCTTTTCTCTTGATTGTCCTTGAGAGAATAAAACAATGAGGAAAAAAATTGTTCCGTGATCTAACAAATATTTTATCGAAGAAAACTTTACGGGTTGCAGAGGGTGAATCAAGCCAAACAGGGCCAAATGAGATTTCTGAGAGCAAGAGAATGCAGTAAAATATGACAAGATAAAACGGCAAACCTTCATATGACCATGGAGGGTGGGAGAGTGTCATCATCAGGAAGGGTGAGAGGTTGAGTTGTCATGGTTGGCTGTATTACAAAATGAGCATCATTTGCAAATCCATGATCATTGCCCTGACATAGCCAGACCAGGGTTTCCCCACTCATGGCAGATGATTAGTAGTTGCAGATGAAAGACTTAGATATTGTTTTCCCCTAGATGCTCCAGAATGGTATGCAGAGCACCCAGTGAATTCAGAGAAAATCTGGTTCTCAATCAGATAGGATATTATCTATAATTTATCGCAGCAACTTACAGAAATAATTAATTGCAGACGTAGCTACATACATGTCTATGATAATATAAGAAAGTAAGGATTTTCCAAAGCTACTGAGTGATTTATAAATTACATATATCAAGTTTCTTCAGATATCCCAGTTCAAGGACCTTGCTGTTGCTTCCTGGGCATCAACCACAGTCTCTTCAGCAGGATCCTACTTGAACTTGTCCTGCTGAAATATGTTTGTAGCTCTAGTGGATTTGTTCAGTTCACTGCTGTAAAGAAACTGAAAAGCTGATGAAAACTGTATCATTTTCAATTTTTAAAATGGCTTTTAGTTCCATGCTAATAAATTTTGAATCCATAGTTCATAAGTTTTGGTTTAAGCACATGATTCTTATTTTGTTTACTGTCTCAAGAGTCTGAGCATAAAATGCTACTTTCATCATTCTAGACTCTTAAGAAAAATAGCCTGTCAGCTTGAATTAAAGATAGTTTAAAAAAAATTTTAAGAAAAGCCTCTTGTTCAAAAATACTAAACAAACCACAAACCTCTTGTTCACATACTTTTAAAATGTACACAGGAAGATAAAAAACAGTGAAGAGTATATGTTTCTATTTAGTCATTGCATATTGCTACATGAAGGATTTTGTGATAAGCAGCGCTATCAATAAAGATCATGGAAAACACTTATGAGAGGGTATCATGGTGTAGTGAAATGTGCAGTGCATAGGCCTTGGATAATTCTAGAATAATTTTTGTTAATCTTTGGTTATGGGCTTCAACATGACATTTAATCTGTGTCTTAATTATTTCATTTTAAAATGGGAATAATAATAACACTTTCACCCATTATTTCACTAATTGAGTAAAACCCATTTCTTAAAAAAATAAGTGAGAACTTTATAGTATTTACATAGAAACTTCGGTTATTTGTTAATAAATACCACTGCTAGTTAACATGTCAATTTATATCGAGTGATAAGAAGAACTTTAACTTAGATGCTAATAAATACCACTGCTAGTTAACATGTCAATTTATATCGAGTGATAAGAAGAACTTTAACTTAGTTGCTAATAAGCTCAATATAAGTCAATGGTATTTTGTGACGTTGCATTAACAGAAATGAGGGAGGGATGAGGCGTATTTACTTTGTGCTACTGGCCAGACTTCACCTAGAGTACTGTTTTCTCTCCAGGAAAGCTCACTTTTGGAGGTCCTTCAATCAAATCAAAGAATGTTCAAGGGCAAGCAGTGAGCACATTTCTGGGTCACTATCTGGAAATCATGACATGATTTCCTGAAATTACTGAGAATGTTTCATTGAAGAAGGAAAGAATTAGGAATGAGTGCTCTTTTTGATTATTTTAAGGACTCACATATGTAGGAAGCTTTGGATAGATTTTGGGAAGTTCTGGAGGATAGGACTAGGATGAAAAGTGGATATTATGGGGAGGGAAAAGTTAACATAAAATAATTTCCAGCACATTTCAAAAGCTACTTCTTGAGAGAGTGGATTCCTTAGACCTGTATGTGTTCAGTGAGTGGCTAGAGAGACACTTTGAGGGACTTTTATAAGGATTAGACTAGGTTACCTCTTAAATGATAAAGTCCCTTTATACATTCATATTTTAAATTTATTGTATTTTTATAATAAAATTATATTAATAATTTTAGCTAATTATTCATAAGTATCTGAGTTTATTTCTAGAAAAGTACAGGTGAAAATCTAATACATTTTCATCATTGTAGTGTTCTAGTTCATCACATTCGCCCAGATAAGTCCTTGGACCTGTGAGGTTCCATATCCTTAAAATATCTTTTGTATTATGAATAAAAGACTTTGTTATATATTTTTTTGCTTTGCCACTTTTAATGAGGTATTTAAGAACATTTTTACCTTTGCTTATCTTAAAGGAAATTTTTAAAAGATTAATTGTTGGAAGTGTCTTACAGATTTCTAGTCTGATAATTTATCCAGGGTTCTTAATCCCTTTGTAGTACCTGTGACCAGAGCTTGCCTGCCTTATGCTTGAACATCTCAAAAGGTGAAACATACAAACACTCAAAAAGGAAAAGCAAATAAAAACTAGTTTCTAACAGTTCTCTCTGATATTTTTGGATAGGTCTTATTTTTAGCATATTTTTCTTTTATTTTGAGTTGAATTTTTTTCCTCTAGTCACTTAGTCTCATTCTATTCATTGGTGCCACCTAGAGTAAATCTCACCCCCTTTCCAGATAAATTACTCTTTGTATAATTAAACACAATGACCCTACTGCCTCACTTCCAGTCATATCTTATGCTATTCCTACTGGGTTTTCAGTGTCATCATTTTGGCAACCTCCCTTTGAATAGGCTTTACACATCCACTTTTAGTATGTTGTTCAGAACTGGACACATCCCTACTACAGTTGTGATCTGGCTTTTGAGAGCAGAACAGGCATGTGTCCTCCCTTGTTCCATTGCCTGCACTTCAATAATGCAGCCCAAGTTTTAAATGACATTTTGTAGCAGCTAGAACTTACAGTTCATTCATTCATTCACTTTTGCTTTCATGAAATATTTAATGGGTGTCTACTGAGTACAAGGGTTTTTTTGTAGGCAAATAAGCCATGAACAGTGAGCTTATCCATTTTATAAACTTCCATTTTTCTCTTTCATAAGAGCTCATGTTAAACCATGGTCTTTACTTGGGAATTATGAGGTGTTTTTTGACCATGTCTAGGACTTTACATTTTTTTTCTTATTAAATTTCACCTTGTTAGATTTTATTTTTTAAAAAATATTCACTCCATAAATTTTGTATGCTGTGTAAGCATTTGAGGAAACTTTCTGACATACTCCACTGCATTTCAGTTGATGTTGTGTTAGGCATTCATCCATCAACCTTCCCTGAAGGGAAATCCTTAGGCTACAATTGAATCAGGAGTAATAAATATGTTTGACATGCTAATCTACCCTCTGAGGTATCAACGGATGTTGCCCTATGGTAGTACTTCTTATTCTAGTTACAAAATATAATAAAACTAGAAATAAGATAGATGAAAAATGTAAATTAAAAGGGGTAAGGTAAAATGAAAAGAATACATGAAACAATTCAATCAACATCTATTTATAGGCCAGAGAAACTGCCTTGTGCTCAAATGTATTAGATGTTGTAATACAATGATAATTAAAAAACAGATACAGTTTCTATCCTCTTGAAGTTTATAGTCCAAAGGGGTTGACAGACGTGAATCAAATAATCATGCAAACATACTTCATACTTTAAGTTGCAGTAACTTTTCTAAAAGAGTACCTATCCTTTAATGATACATACTGAATTATTTGGAAGGAAGTGGGCATTGTCCCAAAATAATATGATTGAGTTCTGGGTGAGGACATAGTGAAATGAGACTGCCATGAATGGCTTTTTGCTGGATCTGGGCAGTGGAAACATGAAGCTGCATTATTTTATTCTCTCTACTTGTATCTCTCTCTAATATTTGCTATCATAAAGAGTGGTAGACATGAGAAAATTCAACTCGTAACCAGTGGTAGAGAGGAGAGGTACCCAGTTTGATGACGGCATATAATAGAGGGATTTGATACAGACAGGGAAGTATAGAATGGCTTCTGACAGGAAATGACATTTTAGACCAGAAGAATGAATGGGAGTCACAGGACATAGAAATCAAGAACAAAAGATTCAAAGCTCTATTGCACAGGGAGCAATTCCAGGTCTGAGAGATAAAGAGCCAGCGTAGTTGGAGAGCTTGGGGATGGCCAGAGGGAGCAGGGTAGCAGATGTAGCTGAAAAGTGAAGCAAGGGCCAGATGAAGAATGATCTTTGTTCTAATAGCAAAAGGAAGTCATGAATGATCTTATTCATGGAAGTGACAAAATCATCTTTGCTTTTAGAAAAGATTGCTCTGGCTGTTGTGTGAAGACTAATTTCAGGGGGGCTAGAGCGATGCAGGTGGACTAGTTAAAGGCTGCCTAGTTTGACCAGAAAATATCCTTGTTACATTAGCACTCTACAGCTTTAGCTTCCATTAGTTCAGACAAATAGCCTTCCCTGTTGATTTTACCACTTTCATATCCTATAATTAATTCTGTCTTCTCTTTAGCTCTTCCACTATCTTCCTAGTACAAATCTCCTTCAACTCCTGTGTGGAATAGAAAACAGCCTAAACTCTCCAGCTTTATCTTCTACCAGAAGCTTCCTTGCCCAGGATACTTAGCCTGCAATTCATCCTTTAAAAAATGTATGCCCCATGAAGATTTCTGGGCAAAGAACATTTCTGGCTATTATATTTTAACTCGAATTGAGTTCCACAGTTTCTAAATGGGGGTGGTAGGATTACTAGATAAAATACAGGACATCCAATTAAATCTGAAATTCAGACAAACAATGAGTACATTTTGTGTAAATATGTCTCAAAAATTGGAGTATACTAAAATATAGGATATGCAGCTACTAAAAATTATTTGCTGTTTACCAGAAATTCAAATTTAAGTGACTATCATGTTTGTTTTATTTTCTTTTTAATAAATCTGACAACCCTAGAGGATGGAAAGCAAGTAAATGTCTCTAATCCAAACTGAATGACTACTACATCCATTTCATGAATGATGGAAAAACAATAATATAGACATAATTCCAAATATAAAGTAAGTTAAATTGCAGTATTATACTTACTATTTATGACATATCTATTAGCTTGAATATAAAGAAAGAAATAACACATTTTAAATAAGTGGACAGTTTTCTACTTGCTCACATTAACAAAGATTGAACAAAATATTTAAAGAATATTGGTTTGGAGGAAAGCCTGCCCAGAATCTCCCATCTGTAGGTCCAGACCTACCTTCAGTAAATGCCTCACTTGGACCGTGTCTTGTCCTGATTCCTGTCCTTGGCTCTCTCTGTTATTGTGAGCAGAGACTTATACCACCCCATGATGAATTGGTGACCCAACAGCAGTTCCCCAGATGGAAAGAGGTCTCTTTTACAATAATTCCAGGAAGAGTTCATTATAAAGTTATGTAAAACTGTCTACTGCTTGCCTCCTGGTTTCTCTTTCCTCCACTTATGTTGTTTCTAAAATGAGCTGGCAATTTATCACATTGGGAAGGGGATGAAAATTGTGCACTTAAAAGAACAATTCAAAGGACTTTTTTTTTTTTTTTTTTTTGCGGTATGCGGGCCTCTCACTGTTGTGGCCTCTCCCGTTGCAGAGCACAGGCTCGGGACACGCAGGCTCAGCGGCCATGGCTCACGGGCCCAGCCGCTCCGCGGCATGTGGGATCTTCCCGGACCGGGGCACGAACCCGTGTCCCCTGCATCGGCAGGTGGACTCTTAACCACTGCGCCACCAGGGAAGCCCTCAAAGGACATTTAATGCCTTATTTTAATATAGAAACTATAAAATATTTATGGATAAAACATTTTATTTAAATAACTTGAACATAAATTATCAATGTAGAATATTTTTTAAAGCACTGCCTCCTAAGTCTGTTAAAATGAAGCACAAGAATGCCAGTCCAGTTTGATAATAATTCTGAGAAAGAAGTTCAGTAATGTTTTAATGTAAACAGTTGCTTTAATTACTATGATTTTATGAAGAAGTTATTTATATTGCTTTGGCAATACATAGGCATTTCAACTACTTCATAGTATGTAATATTAAAACTGCTACATATCAAGTTGTGCTTTGAAATTTCACTTTATTAGAATAATAGAAATATTTAAAGTTATCGATTTAATGTATATATGTATTAATGAAATGTATTTTAGGTGAAATTGCAGAATTTATTTTTAAATGCAGATACTATTAATTTTTTTCACTACTGCGAAAATTTTAGTTATGTGAAAAACTCTGACCCACATTTTGGAATATAATTTTTTATGCCTATTAAACTATTATTACACCTTTAAGCACTTTGATTTTTATAAAACCTGGGGGATAATATAATTACACAGTGAAAATTAGTTGGAGAATCAAAATAACATGTTTTTATTAATATAGTTTATTTAAGTTTATAAGTAGCTATATTTATGGAGTCCCATAAGAATTTCTTTTCAGGTTATTGGGTATAGCATATTTATCATGAATGTCAGAGATGAGAGACTAAAGATGGATATATATAAATGTGCAGATGTCTATAATAATTATATGCAATGAAGATTCAGCAGAACTTCAGCCAAATAACTCAATGGGCCATTAAGAAGCAAATATTCAGCAAACTATAAAATGAATTATGAGGAAGGTTGTTATGTTAAAAACAAAACAAATTTTAAGTCTTTAAATAAAGATCTGTATTCCTAATAAGTGGGCTCTGTTTACTTGATATAGAGTTACGCAGTTTCCCTGGAAGTTTTGGAAATATTGGTGATAACACTGTTGGATAAAATGTTGGTGAAATGGTAGAAGAGAAGATTGAAAAATTAAACTGACACCAATGAAGATCATATTTGAGACACAGTATAATGGAGACCAGGTGGAAGGACTGTTTTCCATATAGACTGGGCATGGCTGGGTTCCAGACATGTCCAAATGAAACCTTGGCTATTATCTCTTTAGAAGAACCAGGCTTAAGCAGAACTGGGCTTTAGGTCAATTAGCTTAAAGCCAATTCACCCAATGACCAGTTCACTTATTTCTTTTTATTATATATTGTTTCAGTTAACAAGTTTTGTCTTCATAAACCTCCTTTTGTCTTCATAAAATCTTTTAAAGTAATGTTTAATGTGCTCCTGACTCCCAGCCATTTTGCAGTAGCTGGAGACCTAGGGACTGAGAAAGAGGGAGATTAAAGGGCAGAGGAACATAATTTTGGATATAGTGAGTTCTTACCAATATAGTCTTCATCAGTATATTGAATATATTTTTATCCTTTATCATTATATTCTTCATATACTTTTATCTAAAAGAAAACATTAATTTACTCTAAGGAGAATTTATCTTTTGGAGAATAGATTGTTATGAAAATATTTTAGGACTTTATATAACTAAATAATATGTTCATAAGTATTAATAATACTATCTTATGAATAGTCCAGAATATCAACAATTTCACATGGTTCATTAATTTTATTTTTACGTTTCTCAATTCCTGCTTGTCTCTCTCTCAGCCAGTTTCCATCTTCTACTTCTTAAAAAGCTATCATGAAAACAAAATAAGATATAATTAGAATTATATATATAATTTGAAATTAAATATATAAATTGAAATTCAGATTAATGAACTCTGGTTTCTGATTCATTTTTCTCATCTTTGGTAAAGTTTATTCTTTCCAAAAGATAAACCACCACAAGAAAACATAATATTATGAAGGAGCTATTTTTATCGCAGTAAAGAAAGGGAGTGAAGGGAAATGAATCTGGGTTGCAAACTACATTTAAAACATACATAGCTGAAAAATTAAATTTAAATAGCTCAGGATAAGTGTCTTTTTAAAAAATTAATTAATTGGCTGTGTTGAGTCTTTTTGCTGGGCATGGGCTTTCTCTAGTTGCGGTGAGAGGGGGCTACTCTTCATTGCGGTGCACGGGCTTCTCATTGCGGTGGCTTCTCTTTGTTGCAGAGCATGGGCTCTAGGCATGCAGGCTTCAGTAGTTGTGGCACGTGGGCTCAGTAGTTGTGGCTCATGGGCTCTAGAGTGTAGGCTCAGTAGTTGTGGCACAGACTTATTTGTTCTGCAGCATGTGGGATCTTCCTGGACCAGGGTTCGAACCCGTGTCCCCCACATTGGCAGGAGGATTCTTAACCACTGTGCCACCAGAGAAGTCCAGGATAAGTGTCTTTTAATGTAACAAACAGGTTATGTGATGTGAATCAGTTAACTGATGGCTGAAAAAAATCTCTGTATTTACATATGCTCCCAAGCCTGGCAAACTGTGCGTTGATTATTCACTAAATCCCTACTTTTATTTTGGATGCATTTAGACTATCATTTCTTAGCAGCTAATTATAAAATAGTCAGAAATATATAAACAATAAACTAGTTTTGATTGAACTAACTGGTCATGACTTGAGATTAATTAAATTACTTAGTTTTGCATCATCTTGCCAAAACCATGGGGAGTAATGCAGTTAAACACAGCAAGAGAATAAGCTGTGATTGAAATGGATAATGAGTATGATCATCTGTCACCAAAGAAAATTGTCTATGGCAGTTATGAACTCAAGTTTCTCTTGAATCATGAGCTGTTGTAAATATCATTGCTCAGTTTCAGTGGGGTGAGAAAAGTAGTCCCCTCATAGTTTTCATGTAAGCACTCTTAAATGAGATGACAGTAATAAACCTTGTACAATTTTTGATATTTAGTAAAGAGAAATAAACATTAGGTTTTCATTACCATTGCTTATTCAGTTTTAAACAGTTAACTATATAAAGCTGTATATTAGAATTATGAAAAATTAAAAGGACAAATTATTATTGTCTATACAAACCTTTCATAACATTTGCGGGCTGTCTTTTGAGCCTTTTTTAATGAACAGTTTTTCTAAATTAATTGGCAGTACTGTGTGTGGTGCTAATCAATGGGAGCTCTCTGCTCAATTAGTATTTTTTTAATCTTTTTTGGCACAGTTATAGGTAACATTTAGATTTTGGTTTATATTTACTTAAGACATTTATATGCAAGAATTACTGAAATGGTTGGAACAGAAAAATTGAACCTCCATTTCCTGGGAACGTTGTGACTCTTAGAAGGCAGTGTATAAAATACTGCCAGGTAGACTAAGTGTATGACTTCAAATAAGCATCTCCTTTTCTAGTATGTCTGAAGTTTTTTCCTCTTCTTATCTTCCTGACCTTGCTACTTGAATTTCTCTGCAAACTGTTATTCCTGTTTTACTCATATATTTAATCACCCACCCTGAAGCTTCTTTCACCAGTCCACATCCATTGCCCATTGCTTTTTCCTGACTTTCAGTAGCTTCAAGTGATGTTTATTTGCTTTCTTTTTTTCTGATTTAGATTCATTTCAAATTTATATTTAGTGAATTTTGGACTTTGAAATTTGATTCCATTCACCATCTTCCATGCAGTCTTTGTACAGAACTCTCTATGAGGTATTTGTTTAAAAAAATCCTTGATTTGATTTCATGATTCTTCGGGTTCTTGATTCTTGCCTTTTGTCTATAGCTACTTTTGGGAGTTGATGATTGCATTTATAATTGTTGTTGGTATATCCACAGTGAGAGGTCAGGAAAAGGATATCTGATCCTAATAAGTGCTGTTCACTGGTATCACACTAAGTCTCTTTCTTGATGATTATTTACTCTGTACCTGAATTTGGATAGTGAGAATATTATAAATGGAGCATGGCAGAGGTAACTTATGTACACACGAAAATAACATCCAGGTTGGGGAGTAAAAACTCAGTCAATTAACAAGATAGGCATTTTTCTTTTATGCCCTTTATGCATGGGATTACCAATATGTTGATGCTTTAAAGTCAAGTTGTAGAAATGACCTATTTTGTTAATCATGTAGAAGTATTAAACCAGTAGATATTTTATTTGATGTGGCTGTTTTCCACACCAAATTTTAGTAGAAATATATGTGTGTTTTTCAAGCTGACTTGATAGCCCTCATGGGAAAACTGCCTTCTGCACACCAGATTTGGTACACAGTCATTGCATCCTGTGAAGGGAGTTGCAGCCAAGGACTCAGGGCCCTGCTGGCTGATCATGATCTTTCACATACTTTCATTGCTAGCTCAGGTGCCTTCATTTCTAGGTCTCTTTATTTATTTTTCTTGAATTTAATTTTTATTTTATATTGGAGTATAGTTGATTTACAATGCTGTGTTAGTTTCAGGTGTACAGCAAAGTGATTCAGTTATACATATGTCTATATCCATTCTTTTTCAGATTCTTTTCTCATACGGGTTATTACAGAATATTGAGTATAGTTCCCTGTGCTATACAGCAGGTCCTTGCTGATTATCTATTTTATATATAGTAGTGTGTATATGTTAATCCCAAACACCTAATTTATCCCACTTTTCCCCTTTGGTAAACATAAGTTTGTTTTTGAAGTCTGTGAGTCTGTTTCTGTTTTGTAAATAAGTTCATATGTATTTTCTTTTTAGATTCCACATATAAGTGATAACATATATTTGTCTTTCTCTGACTTACTTCACTTAGTATGATAATCGCTAGGTCCCTCCATGTTGCTGCAAATGGCACTATTTCATTCTTTTTCGAAAAGACAACGCACAGAATGGGAGAAAATATTTGCAAATGAGGCGACCAACAAGGGATTATCTCCAAAATATACAAAGAGCTCATGCAGCTCTATATCAAAAAAAACAAACAACCCAATCAAAAAATGTGCAGAAGATTTAAATAGACATTTCTCCAAAGAAGACATACAGGTGGCCAAAAAGCACATGAAAAGATGCTCAGCATCGCTAATTATTACAGAAATACAAATCAAAACTACAGTGAGTTATCACCTCACACTGGTCAGAATGGCCATCCTCAAAAAATCTGCAAACAATAAATGCTGGAGAGGGTGTGGAGAAAAGGGAACCCTCTTGCACTGTTGGTGGGAATGTAAATTGGTGCAGCCACTATGGAGAACAGTATGGAGGCTCCTTAAAAATCTAAATATAGAACTACCATATGATCCAGTAATGCCACTTCTGGGCATGTATCCAGAGAAAACCATAATCTGAAAAGATACATGCATCCCAGTATTCTTAGCAGCATTGTTACAACAGCCAAGACATGGAAGCAACCTAAATGTCCATTGACAGAGGAATGGATAAAGAAGATATGGTACATGTATATGATGGACTGTTACTCAGCCATAAAAAAGAATAAAATAGGCCTCTTTATCTGATCCTTGGACAGAGGTGCTCTTCATGCACCTGCCAAGGTCTCCTAAAGGGTGGAGGGGAGAACCTTACAGACGCCTTTCCCCACCCTTACTTGTACTTTCCCACTCCTAGCTATTCTCCCACCACCCGCCAGCCCTTAAAATTGCCTGAGCTTTTTGTTTGGGGCTCCCTCAACAGTGAGGTGACCCCCACACCTGAGCTGATCCACCAGCCAGTGTTCCTTGGCCAGCGTTTCTGTTCCAAGAGGAAAAATGGAACAGGGTGACTCAGAGTTTCTCCAGGTTTTAGACTCTCTCTTACTCATTGTAGTAAACAATTAAAGGCTTAACTCTTTCATTTATGTTTTGTTGCTTTAATTGGCCTTCTACACCTGACAGCTCAGCTCTCTCTATCCCAGCCCAGCTGAACTCCTGACAGATGTACATATAGAAAATAGATGTAACTCAAGATGTATATAAAGATGTACTTTAAAAAGTTGCCTAATTTTCGTAATTGTGTTTATATTAAAAACAAATTAAGTTGAGGTAAAGTAGCCAATACTTTGCTCATACTATTTTGAGCCAATTACATTTCCTAAATTAAGTAATTTATAATAATTTTTATTTTCATTAACATAAAAAGAAGTCCAGTAATGGAGATATCCTTTGTTAGCTAAGCTGTTGATTTTAAAGTGAAACTAATTAGAAAGAATTCACTGTTGATATTTTGTATTCTTAGATTGCTAATTGAAATGTTCCTGTCATAAATGAAAAAAATTTGTAAGTACAGAAGGTTAGCTTCTTTTACAAGTTTAATTTAACTTTAATAGAATCTTAACAAACTGTATATGTCTTAATGTCTCAGCAGGTTTAGTAATTCAACAATAACATCATACCTTCTGGCTGCTATATTTTTGTGTTATAATGTGAAGGCCACCTTTTACAGGATTCCCATGCTGATTAAACAAGTTTTCCACCAATCTTTTAAGATATAACTTGGAATATAAAAAAGAGGTGGACATATAAATGTTTACTATATAGACTGAGTGAAATATTAACATTTATTTAGAACTTTAAGTTTTTAGTCATTTCAGTGTGGTTTGTCCTTCACCCAGAATCCTCATTCTTATAAATTTATGAGCTTTCTTTCTCACAGAGGACGCAGGAACTAACACTGAGATAACTGACTGGGAACTGGGTTTCTAGACTTTTTCTTTCTCCACAATCTAGGAAATAAATGGAAGAAAAAGCTAGTATTTTCTGTCTGTTTGAAAGGATATCAAGTCCTTATATTTGATTTAGGTAAATATCTGCTCTGAAGTAGTATTTAAATTAATGAGCTATTTATCAAGCATTGAATTATTTAGGGGAGAAGTGTTAACAGTTTAACATACCCTTAGTGTATACCGTGTGTGAGGCTATGAACATGAAAGTTAACGCTATCTTCTATTGCTGCCCCAATTCTGTCCTTATTATCCCTCGCCCTTTCAATTTTACTCACCTGACCCACACAGCTACGTAGTTGGTCTGTCTTAAGCTGTAACTGAATCTGTTATCTCAAACTGGAAATCTTTTAAATGCTGTACCTCATAGGTCAAACTGTTTAACAAAGGATGTAAACTACCTCCTGACCTACCCCCTTGCCTCAGCTTACTAGCCACCTCAGCATTCATGATGTAGTAAGGAGACAACACTGAGATTTTGTGACACTTCTATCTTCTTGCTCTTTCTGTTCTCACTTCTTGGAACATCTTGGAACATTCGTTCCTCCTTCACTTGATTTAATTCAATTTAGGCCTCCTCTGCAGGAAACCTGTTTTGACTTCTACCAAGGCTAAGTACCCTTGCTCTAGGCTTTTACAGGACTCTCAGCATTTCTCTGGTTGGCTGGGCAACAGGGTGATTGATAGTCTTGGCCTCAGACAGGTCTAGTTTGATCTTACAAGCTATCCTATACTATCTGAGTAAACTTAACCTCTATAAGCTTCCCATTCCTCATCTATAAACTGGGGATATTTATAATAATAATAGTACTTATTGCATAGAAGATTCAGTGAATTAAAAAGCACTTTGGCATGGTATCCTTGCACATTTAAGCATGTAATAAATATTAACATCGTTTTTATTACCATTTTTACAGTATTTCCCAAATTACTTTGACATTATCTCTTTTTTGTATCTGTCTTCTACTAGATTGCCTTCTCCTATAAGGCAGGGATTCTCTCTTGCTCATCTCTGATTCCTTAGACAATGCACTGGTTCAGGTTCATAATAGGAAGTCAATAAATATTATAAGTTTTCCAGATTTATCAGCTTAAAATATATGAGAATAATATTAATATGCTATTAAATTGACATATTATGTTCCTTTTAGTGTAGAATGACAGAATAATGAACTTTTCTTGTCTTATGCAAGACAGGAGGGTAGGTTCTTCTACTTTCCGGGGTAATCTCTGATGAGTAGCCTTGGGCTTCTTGTCAGCCACTCAGGTCCTGGAGGGATGTAGCACATGTTGCTTTTACCAGTCAATTATGTGCCTGTGATCAACTTCTGAACATTTAAATCTAAACAGAAGGCAAAAATAAGTGCTTTTTTTAAATTCACATTCAAGGATCTCCAGGTTTATGCATTTTTCATTTATCCAAAGTCAACATTGCTCAGTAGAGTAAATCAATTTTCTTGAATATGACTTGCATCTTGTCTTTAATAATACCATTTTTGTAGCCAAGATGAAAGTGGTGTTGAATGGCAATGAGACTTGTCAGTTCTATAGGCATAAATCCAGAGTTTAAATTTAAAACCTACATTAAGTATACTAGTTATGGATAAAGATTTACTGTAAAATTTCATTATCCCAAACTCTGGGAGAATGAAATATTGTTAGATTTTTTAATAATGCAATGGCTTTTCTTATGCTACTTAATATTTCCTTTGTCTTTCATTTTCTTTGGAATGCACATTCAGCATATAATAATGGAATGCACAACTTTATGATGCATACTTACAGTATTTCATTTCTCATAAAGTGATGAGTGACTAATTTTAAAGGATTTGCCATTTTTCTCTGGTGTAATGTCTAACGTATAGAAGGTTTAGTGCTTTGAAGTTATTAGAAAAGATACTTATCAGAAAATAGAGATATTTATCATCTTGTTATCCCTATTCTAGCCCTTTTCTATCTTTGCTCATGCATATGTCTTGACATTTCAATTCAATCCTACAGGTAAATTCCTCTCTGCCCTTTCTTCTGCTCATGACTTAATAGTGAGTTCAAAGGGAGCCATGAGCACAGAGGAAGTGCTCCCTTGGATAATTTAACCAGAGTGAATAGTTTGAGTGAATGCTACATATTTTAAAAGAAGATGTATGCAACATGGTAGGATATAAGATCAAGTGAAAATGAAAAGGAGCATCCCACGAGACACTCAGAGATGACAGATACTCAGGGATGACACGAGAAAGTGAGGCATTTGTTCCTTATCTAAATAATCTCATTATAATTTCTCTGTGCTATTGAAGTTCATCAGGGACTGTTAGGGCAGGACCTTTACAATGAGGTTGCCAGGGGTTCCATAACCTCCTGGTCTTGCTCTTTACTTGGAGTATCCCCTTGGCAAATTAATTCAGACTTGATTAATTGTTAATTTTCATGGGATGGTTGTGAGTAATGTTCCAGAAGTTGTAACTCTAAAGAATCTTTAAACATTAGATATAAATTTTAAGGTTTCTAGGAAGGATCTTATTTTAACCCACGGCATCTTATTTATGTGTGCCTATATATTTTTTTTAAAAAGGACAGGAAAAGAAAGGAAAGGAAAAAGAGAAGGACAGGACAGGGAAGGGAAAGGAAAGGAAGGGAAATATTTATGGAGTGTTGTGGACAGAGAAGGAGTGGGACTAACCACCCATCTGCCCATGTTCTCTCATCCTCCTCAAAAGCATGGTAGTTTCATGGCCTGAGTGTCTTCCTCTAGATGGGTGTAGCCTAGTATATTATTGACTCCTCTTGAGGTCAAGACTATACTAAACTCAGTTCCTCCCTGCCAAAGATCCTGTTTTGAGAATACTGACTGGCTTGGGTTGTTTCAGAGTTTTGTGTAAATAGAAAGTAAATGCCAAGGGCATTATTCTTCATTCCTGGCCAGACTGTTATACTATTCTTACCTCCTTTCTCTTACCATCAAAAACAGTGCACTCTTTCTCAAACTTACTATGTCAGAAATGATGTCTTTTATTAGATTATTTTCGCCCCAAGACTCTTTTAATGAAGCAAGAATCTACTATTACTGGCTCAGCTGTTTAATCTTCTTTCTGAAGACTAAATTTAAAAATATTTCTAATTAAGACTTTTGAGTCATAGATATTTCTTACCATACTAGTGAGTAAATTTGTACTAAAATTATATCTAACTAATTCATTTAGCCAAAGTGGTACATCTTTAAAAAGACTACTTAATATCTAAACCTAAAAATATTTTATAAGATTCTCCATTCCTTTTCTCTCCAAGACAATAAAGCCACAATGTTCTTATAAAAATTGCTATACAGGTTGTGAAAGATCATAACAAATTGCTTATCATATAGCATGCTCAATCAATGTTATTTCCACATTTCTTCTTAGTGGAGCCTGTTCTTCATCCATAGTGAACAGCTCTTGATTTCAAAATCTAAGATAAAAGCATTTTCCCAAGAGAGTAAATTATGTTATTGTCAAACTACTTTTATAAAAATGATATGTTGGACGCTGCTGAAAACTTATGGACTTACCCTTGTAAATATGCATGAAATTGCTACATTTTTATTTTCTGAGTCATAGCTGAGTTGACAATTGTTTGTCCACTTTATTACTTTATTGAGAAACAGAATCTAACAAAATGGTTCTACTTTTCTCTTTGGAAGCTGCAAGTCATCTGGTTAATATAGTATGTATATATATTTCTTATGAATATAGGTGCAACAATCCTTAAGAAACTATTATCAAGTGAAATCTGGTAATGTATAAAAATAATTATACACCATATCCAAGTGGGATTTATCCCAGGTATGCAAGGCTGAATCAACATTTCAAAATCAATAATGTAATCCATCACATTAATAAGCTAAAGAAGAAAAATCAGAGGACCATGTCGAGGTGCTGAAAAAGCATTTGACAAAATACAACATTCATTCACAATCAAAACTCTCAGTAAATGAGGAATAGAGGGGAATTTCCTCAACTTGATAAAGCATATCTGCAAAAAATCTACAGGAAACATCATACTTAGTGAATCTCTAGAAACTTTCTCAGTAAAATCAGGAAGAACTAAATAGATGGAGAGATATTCCATGTTCTTTGACAAGAAGACTAAAAATTGTCAAGATGTCAGTTTTCCCCAACTTGATCTGTAGATTCAAAAAATCCCAGCAAGTATTTTTTGGACATAGAAAAACTCATTTTAAAGTTTATACATAGAGGCAGCAGACCCAAAATAGCCACCATAATATTGAAGGAGAATTACCAAGTTGAAGGAGTGACGTTACCTGAGTCACAACTTATAAGGCTACCATAATAAAGACTTTGTGATATTGGTGAAAGAATAGACAAATTCATCAATGGGAACAGAACAGAGAGCTCAGAAATGGACCCACTTAAATATGGTCGTCATCTTTGACAAAGGAGCAGAGACAATACAGTGGAGAAAAGATAGTCTTTTTAACAATTGACAAACAACTGAACATTTATATGCAAAAAAAAAAAAAAATCTAGACACAGACCTTACATCATTCACACAACTTTAAGTGGGTCACAGACCTAAATTTAAAATGCAAAATTATGCAACTCTTAGAACATAACAGGAGGAAAACTGGATGACCTTGTGTTTGGCTGTGATTTTTAAATACAACAAAGGCATGATCCATGAAAGAAAGAAATAATGAGCTGAATTTCATTAAAATAAAAAAAATTCTCCTGTGTGAAAGAAATTGTCAAAATAATGAAAAGACAAGCTACACACTGGAAGAAAATATTTGTAAAAGACATATCTGATAAAGACTATCACCCAAAATATACAAAGAACTGTTAAAGCTCAACAATAAGGAAACTACAACCCAATTTAAAAATTGGCCAAAGATCTTCACAAACATCTCATCAGAGAAGAAATACAGTAAGCATATGAAAAGATGCTCCACATCATATGTTATCAGGGAAATAAAAATTAAAACAACAGTGAGATACCACTACACACTTATAAGAATAACCAAAATAGTAGGTCAAGATATACTGACTTTTTTCAGTGGCACAGGAGATGTAGTTTTAATATGTTTTGGAATTTCAACAGTTGAACAATTAAATTAGTTAGAAAAACAATACTATGAGAGGGCGGAAGTATTAATGGTGGAAGGGAGGGAATCCTTACCTAGAATATAAGGAAGTCAGTAGGAAATATGTAAAGTTGACAAACCATAGTAATTGATACAATAATATTTCAAGATGTGGAGGTAATCAGCAAATGAACTTTGAAAGAAAAGATTTTTGAAAGTTAACTATAAGCGGGGAGGAAATCAGATTAGGTTGAGGGTAGAAAGAGGAATATTTAGGCAGGAATTTATTGCTCTTCATTACAAATACTTCTGTTATTTGACTCTTTCATAACCACCTGTGTAATGTATTACTTTTTTTTTAATGAATGAAGCAGATAGTTAAAGAGGATAATGCATTGATAGAAACATGGTGTGCGTGTGTATTTATTACATTTTAGTCAAGTCTACCAATATAGTTAATAAACTCTTAGAGGCATAAATCTATGATCAAGGCAAAGCAAAGCAAACAAGTTATCTACTTTCCACATTATGAATGAAATGGAGAGCAAAATCACTAGATATAATTTCTAACAATAGTAATAGATTCAGGTAGCACTCACCTTCAAGCTAACTATTTAAGAAGGTATTTTTCTAAACTGAAGAAAACAATCTAGCATTATATTTGGTTATGTTGAATATCACCCAGCTCTCATGATAAGAATAGTTTGAACATAACCAGGCAAATCCATTCTTTGAAAAGTCCCTGGGAAATTTTATTGAAACTTCTAAGTGTCTAATTGAAGAAAGAATTCATTTGGGTGATTTTTTTCAGGAGTGGCTGTCTAATGATTAACGTTTGGGACAATTTTTCATTAGAACTGAGAGTGGGATTATGTATATATGGAAATATTCTCTCAGTAAACTGTCTTAAGTTATCACCAAGTTAATTCCATGGATTGAATGATTGAATGAGTTAATTTACATCATAAGGCCAAATAAGGGAGTCAGAAAGAAATTAATTATTGACTTGAAAAATTTGAGGTCATAAAAAAGTGTTCCAATGTCACTTATTGGTTATCTACACATTGACATTTTAAGGGAAAAAATTCATTGATGTCTAAACTGAATATGGAGGCTATTTGATAAGATTTCATTGTTGTCAGAAGATCCTGACAAATATATTGGCTAACGGTAAAAACAAAAAATAATTTGGTACTAAAATAAGACACATTTAAATTCTATTGAGCATTAAATGAATTTGCATAAATTACCTGACTGGGAAACCCAGCTGCTGCCATTTCTGGTGTTTATCCAGAGGGATCTCTGCCCAGATGTCCATATTTCTCTGGCTCTTGGGCCATCCATGAGGCTTTTGGTAGGTATTACATGCTCCCTTGCTCTAATGATCTGTTGTGAATCACTATATTTAAGAGCTGGTAAATTTTGTCTACTACCTTGGTAATATGATTAATGCAAATTAATAACATTTAGCAAAATGTATCAAAATATGATGTTGAATTTTAACTAAGCCATAAATAGCTACAGCTAAAGTAAAAATGAACTATGAAAATGACTTTAATATCTCTGAATACATGATAGCTAATGCCTAAAGTATAATTAGATACCCCACTATGTGGAACCCTAAACATAAATAATTTATAAAATGGAATTATTTGCCAGAGTCCTAGTAGCAACAGCATAAAAGTCAAAGGACTTGGTGGTGCTATATATGGTTCTAGAGAAGTCCATTCACAACCCCTAGGTTATAAGCCTTAATAATTCCTTTCAGACATGATCCCGCCAGACATGATGTAGAAATCCTGCCTTGGGTTTATCAATCATTGCTGTGGGTCAGTGACACTTGCCTTCCACCAGCCTCCCTGTAGGTATGGCAAATGGAGAACTCTTTCTTTACTAATTGGAAACATTTGTGGATGTGCTCAATTATGTCCCACCATATACAGAATTCCAGCCCCCTTTTTCTCTTTCTCTTCTTACAAGAAGCCCTGTAACACAGTCACTAAGTCAGACATGTTCAAATTCCAACTCCATTACTTGGTAGCTCTATGCTCTGAAAAATGGTTCATCTCTTGGTAGCTATTTCTCATTGCTAGAGTGTTAAGAGTAAGTATACATACCCCAGAAGAGTCTTGTCATGACTAAATGAGGTTGTGTACATAAAATGTTTGGTTAGCAGCATTTGGCAAAGTGTAGGAGCTATATAAATGTTAGTTATTATTTTTTTCTTCTTCTCCTTTTCTACCAATAGAACCTAGAGGCATCTATTAAATTCTGTCAGGGCAATTACAAATACATGTAAGAGATAGTACTGGTAGCTAATGCACGAAAAATATATCTAAAATGGATCATTGGGTTTAAATAGATTCCTACCCTAGAAGTTGAGAAGAAATAGACTTTAACCTTAGAGATAGTCTATACTGCTAAAACTGAAATATATATTTAAAACGTACACTTGAAAACTGCCTATTTTAATGTAGATTAATATCTTCTTGATACAGTTACTTGACAACAAAACTGAAGAGGTAGATAATAAAAGTATCTTGCATTTAATTGTTGTTGAGTTATATGAGTTCTTTATATATTTTGGATATTATCCCCTTATTGGTTATATGATTACAAATATTTTCTCCCATTCAATAGGTTGTTTTTTCGTTTTGTTGATGGTCTTCTTTGCTGTGCTGAAGCCTTTTAATTTGATGTAGTCCATTTGTTTATTTTTGCTTCTGTTTCTCTTGCCAGAAGAGACATATCTAGAAAGATATTGCTAATATTGATGTTAAAGAGCATATGGCCATAAAATTAGGAATTTTATGGTTTCAGGTCTTACAATCAAGTCTCTAATCCATTTTGAGTTGATTTTTGTGTATGATATGAGATAGTAGTCTAGTTTCATTCTTTTGCATGTGGCATGTTTTCCCAACACCATTTATTGAAGAGGCTGTCCTTTCTTCATTGTATGTTCTTTTTTCTTTTGTTGTAAATCATCCATATATGTGTGGGTTTATTTCTGAGCACACAATTCTGTTCCATCTGTCAATGTCATGCTGTTTTGATTACTATAGCTTTGTGATATAGTTTTAAATATTATGTTATATAATGCTACCTTGACAATAAATAAATAAATAAAGACCCTGAAAAAAATATCTTGCATTTTAAAATGTATCTAGAGGTTTTGGATTCTATCCTATTTTTCTGTTTCAGGCAAAATTCCTTTCTGTGTTTTTAAAAGGGATCAACGTTTAGTCTCTCATCTGCCCCTGAACTAGATCAAATTTCTAATGAGTGTTCAGGTTGTTAAATTGTTTTAAAAAACTGTGATAATTATGTCTAGGTCCTATTTGGTATTTTCTCCTCCAAGTTAGTTTTGTCCAAATGTGCTTTAAGTGTTCACTTTCACGACAACTAAAGTGCTGTCACAGTGTTCCCAAGATGATGTCAATACGACTATAGTAAATAACATTATAATGTCAATGCACAAGTATGGAAGTGACATGATGTTAAGAATACACTCAATGTGGTTGTATCATAAATTCAATAGAAAATGCATATTTATGAAGACCTTCTTAGGATGTGAAAGGAGAGTAATGCTGATGTTATATTACTGAGAAAAAATAAATCAAAGCAGAAAATCTTTTTTAAAGATGATGTAAATTCTACTGAGTAAAGGGAATTTTAAGTCATGACAGTCAATATGCCTTCAGATTATAAAATGCTATTATATTTCCCTTCACAACTCTGAGGATTAGCCACACCCGCTGCCAAAGCTTCATGTCCTGAGTCCTGAGAGGGTCAATGCATGTGGATTTCATCCTCTTTTATCCTTGAATGACTGTTATGCTAGATAATTTCTACCTTTATGAAGGAAATGAGGTACTTAGGCTTCTGTAATGCCAAGGCCTGCCCTCTGTGAAGATCCTCTTCCTTCTACTCTTTGTTTATGAATGAGAAGAGTGGAATTGAGATCTGGGAACTACTTAGGCCTGTTCTAAGTGGAGAAGAAAGAGATGTATCTATGTATATACCTAATGCCCAGATTTGTTTTATTAAAAAATAAATTATTTAGTTTAAGAATGGAAAGTATCAGTGCTACTAAGTAGAATAACAAACTAAACCATATTTACTGGTGTCCTCCCTTCCCACTTGCATTTTTTCTTAACTCTCCCTTAAGCCATAACTGCTAGAATTTTTTATCCTTCTCCTTACTATTCCCCTAACCCTATTTTATCTCCTTTTCTTATTTATGTGAGTGTCTTTGTGTTGTTGATTCCTGCTGTTTTTCCTTAGGTTGGTGGGGTTAAGAGAGTAGGGGGAAATGGACTCTGTTTCTAAATGGAATCATTTTACATTTATTTATTAAACAATTATTTTTAGTCTCTAGGCACTAATTATACAAATATGAACAGGACCATTCCCGCTCTCATAGTGTCCCATTGTCTGGTAGGTGATGTCGGGAATAATTGTAAACTAAATGTAAACTAATGATTATAAGGTGGCAAATGCTTTGTTAGACCTGGGTATTATGAGAGCAGAGATGGGGTATATGTTAATAGTACTCAGGAATTCTTTTTTTTTATTACCATCCACTAGTCAAAGTTCTTGTAGCTGCAAAGAAAGAGATGCTTTACTTCAGACAGTTTATTTTACATTATTACTATTCAGCACCAGGGTCGTCCACCAACTGTGATCTTCCTTTGTATTTCTCAGGTGAAATTCCCCATGCACAAAGAGAATGATTCTGATTCTCTCAATATGTTTTTTGTTTTGTTTTGTTTTTTTGGTAAAGCCAAAAGTCATAGGTCATTTGATAGTCTCTGCTTTGTTTCCACTGGAACAAGGGTTTGTGTCATGAAAGAAGTTGAGTCTGGCATACAGCATTACTGATGTGTCCCATACACCCACTCCCCTTTTTTTCATCACTGGAATCTGTAAAGCTAATCCAAGTCTCTGTTTTTCCTCTGTATTAAGAGAGTCCTATTGCCGTCTGAGATCAGCTCCTCAAAATGTGAGGTAAAGAATAAACACATGTTGTCAGTGGGGAGGGAGTGATAGTCCAGTGGAGATGAGGTCTGTAATGAAGTATCAAGGCAGGGGAGGACTAAACTTATGAGGTCACTAGGCACTTAGTTATTTGGAAGTGAGGAGAACCCTAGAAAATTATAAATAAACAATCACCAGGCCACCAAAAGCTTGAAGAGATGTTCAAAAGGAAAAGACAGAAACAGTAAAAATAGCCTTTACCTTGCACTTCGCTGAACAATGTGAGAATAATGAGCTTCCTTGATTGCATCGTGTTCCTACTGATTGTAAGGTCATCACTTTATTCCTATTCTGGGCAGCAGCACTTTTGGTTTCCTAACTAAAACGTGAACTCCAAATTCTAGAAAATCATCACGTCAATATGTGCTGTCTTTTGAAAGAAAGGTTGTGGAGTGTTGAGAGATCAGTAAAATCCATCTTACTTATATTGCAGATGAGTTATAGTAGCTTTATAAATGGATGAATGTGGATTCATTTATTATAAGAATTGTGTTTTGAGTATGTATGTTACAAGGGGTATGGTGAGGGTGAAGAGCTGTTGTTGGCAAACTGATGGAGAACAAGTTAAATAACTGAAAATCCAAGAGACATTAGGCCAAAATTTTTTGAAACCTGCTGTTTTCTTCCTTTCTTTCTTTCTTCTTCTCTCCCTTCCTCTCTTGCTGTCTTCCTTTCAAAGCATGTTCCAACACAATTTATGAGTGGATTAGCACAATTCAAAGGCACAGAAAAGTAGTAAAAATAAAGAATAAGACATAAGCAGAAGGAAAATCTGTGATGGAGATATAAAGTAGAACCAAGAATAAGATTTAAAATATATAAACTTCCATATCCTGGGTATTGTAAATAGTGCTGCAATGAACATTGGGGTGCATGTATCGTTTTGAATTACGGTTTTCTCCAGGTATATGCTCAGAGGTGGGATTGTTGGGTCATATGGTAGTTCTATTTTTAGTTTTTTAAGGAACATCCATAGTGTTCTCGATAGTGGCTGTATCAACTTACATTGATAGCGTAAGAGGATTCTCTTTTCTCCATCAACAGAGGAATGGATAAAGAAGATGTGGTACATATATACAATGGAATATTACTCAGTCATAAAATAGAACAAAACTGGGTCATTTATAGAGATGTGGATGAACCTAGAGACTGTCATACAGAGTGAAGTAAGTCAGAAAGAGAAAAATAAATATATATTAACGCGTATATGTGGAATCAAGAAAAATGGTATAGATGAACTTATTTGCAAATTAGAAATTGAGAAACAGATGTAGAGAACAAACATATGGATACCAAGGGAGGGTGTGGGATGGATTGGGAGATTGGGGTTGACATATATACACTACTATGTATAAAATAGATAACTAGTGAGAACAGACTGTGTAGCACAGGGAACTCTACTCAATGGTCTGTGGTGACCTTAATGGGAAGGAAATCCAAAGAAGAGGGGATATATGTATACATGTGGCTGATTCACTTTGCTGTACAGGAGAAAGTAACACAACATTGTAAAGCAACTATACTCCAATAAAGGAATAAAATAAAAGTATATAAACTAATGAGCCACATGTGGGCTACTAATGAGCCACATGTGGGCTACTAATGAGCCACATGTGGGCTGCAAATGAGCCATGATTTTAACAACAATTCTCATGTGACAGAAAATATGGTCAGGTATTTCTCTAAGTGACCTGGAGTTTCCCTCCCTGCCGTTTGTGACCTAGATAAGATTGCCTGATATATCACCTTCCTCATTCCCTGGCCAGTGGAATTCCAAAACCCTCCCCTAAATTTTTGAGAATTCTCAGAGGGCTTCTATTTTCCATGGTCACTTCTGGTTCCAAACTTGTGTTCCTGAAAGTTTTTTCAGGGAGAAGGTTGTTTTCCATACTGTGGCTGTTTCTCTTTCAAGCCAGGTTGACCCTAAAGTGAAACTCATTACCTTCCTCACCAAAACACTCTCCTCAAGAGGCATTTGAGTTTAGCAGATTTTACTGAGGAAATTTGAGGACTGCAGAGTAATTTATAGTGTGCAATATATCATCAATCTGACCACTGTTAAAATTCCTTCCTATTCTGTAATATTTTTAAAGTTAGCTTCATTCCCAATGGTACTTAGTCTTGTATCATCTCAATGGATCCTCTATCCTTTTCCTTCTTTTCCTTTCTTTTTTCCCCCTCCCATATCCCCAAAATTTTCCTTCAGTTTTAAATCAGAATAGTTTAGCTTTCTTTTCTGGTACATTGACAAGGTGCTTAGACCCCTTGATTTTCCATTTTGATCACTCAAGTCAGACAGATATTTAAGGTATTTCCAAAACATATATGATCCTCCATTAAGAGGATTTCTGATACCGACTGTAAAAATTATAAAATTTCAGCACATTATATCAGAAAGAAACTTGTTTTCAGAAGTACAACTACTCTTTTTTTAAAAAAAAAAATTATTGGAGTATAGTTGATTTAAAATGTTGTGTAGATTTCTGCTGTACAGCAAAGTGAATCAGTTATACATATACATGTATCCACTCTGTTTTAGATTCTTTACACATATACGTCATTACATAGTATTGAGAAGAGTTCCATGTGCTATACAGTATGTCTCTTGACAGTGAGAAGATAATGGGACAAGCTCAAAGTCCATCCATAGCCTAGAGCAGAGCTATAGCACTACAACCAATTTGCAGCTATAATGTGTAATGTGAGTAAAAATAAATATTTCCTGCTATAGCACTGAGATTTTGGAGTTGTTTGTGAGAGACCACTACTGCAGCAAAAGTTGACTAATACAATGTCATTCATGTACTCTCAACTTGGCAAATATATCTTCATAAAGACATAAAAATATGTGTACACCTATTGTCTTACATAACTGAAAGTTAAAATATTTAAAAAATAGATTTCATTTAATTATTGTGCATATATGGGTTTTCTGCTTATGAGATAGTAAGTATTTATAAGTAATACAATGAAGATATGTTAAATTTAAAATAATTTTATGGGTTTCTTTGCCTGTACTTCAGAAAAAATCAGTAATTACGTTGTTTTAATCAATGTTTTCACATAATTTCTGTTCAGTTGATAGAAATGAAAAATTAGGCAACTTTTTTCTTTTAATTATCACACCTGGAGACCATTTCAAACTCTTGGTCATGCTTCTTTTCAATTCAAATTTGATTTCTTGTGCGAGACCTCATGATAAATAGATATTGCTGAGTTCCTTGCATTGTTGAGCAAGAACCAGCCTGTGCAAGACTTCTAATTTACTGAGTCATCTTTATTCATCCATTCCATTCTTTTTTTTTCTTCTAATTTTATTTTTTAAATTACCATACAGTAAAAATAACGTTTATTTTTGGGGTCCAGTACTGTGAATCTTAGCATATGTATTCATGTAACTACCCATAATCAGGATGCAGAACTATTATATAAACCCAAGGAAACTTTCCTTGTCTTACCCCTTTATAGTTTCACTCTTTCTCCCCCCATCCACCAATTCAAATCTCTGGCAAAGTTGGATTCGGCCTCTATCACTAGAAGTTTGCCATTTCATGAATATTATATAAATGGAATCATATGGTATGTAACCTTTTGAGGTTAACAGTTATTACTCAGCATAATGCCTTTGAAATTTATCATAATTTTATGTGTCAATAGTTTATTCTCTTTAATTTCTGCGAAATAACAGTGTATGCATGTGCCAATGTTTATCCATTCAACCACTGAAGGATTTGAATTCTCTCGAGTTTTTTGCTGTTACAAACAAAGCTGCTTTGAATATTTGTTTCGACATTTTTGTGTGAATATTAGTGTTATGGACTGATTTGTGTCCATCCCAAATTCATTTATTGAAGCCCTAATGCCTGTTGTGAATATTTGGAGATAAGGCCTTTAAGAAGCTAATTAAGGTAAATTGAGGTCATTAGGATGGGGCCCTAATCCAATAGGGCTTATGTCTTTATAAGACTAGGAAGACATACCAGAACTCTCTCTCCTTCTCTCTGCCCATGTGAAAATAGAAAAGGCCATGTGAAGACACAGAGAGGGGGTGGTCATCTGCAAGATAAGGAGAGAAGTCTCACCAGAAACCAACTGTGCTGGCACCTTAATCTTGGGTTTCTAGCCTCCAGAACTGTCAGAAAATAAATTTTTGTTGTTTAAACCCCCCAGTCTATGGTATTTTGTAATGTTGAAGATAGAATTCGTGAGCCACCATCTTGGATATTTAGCAAAGAAAATTTCTAAGCAAAGTGTTGAAGTGTAGCCTTGTTTCTTCTTACTGTGTATAATAAAATGCAAGAGGAGAGTTAAATTGAAGAAACTGTTAGCAAAAAAAAAAAGAACCAGAATTTGAAGATTTGGAAAATAGCCTATCTATATTGCAAAAAAATGAGAAATAATATTATGGAAAGAAAAGCAAGTATGTGGCTGAATGATCACCTCATAAAGAGATTATCCATGAATTTAATCAGCCATATCAGATGAAGGCAGTGGTAGAGATGGGATTATACCAGCAGAAACACTGCCAGTTGGAACTAAAGGGCACATAGAAAATGGTATGGAATGAAGGAAGGTTGTTGGGCTTCTAGGATTCTACAGGATTGAGGCAAAGGAGCTGCTTGGATTCCATCATGCCTTGTCTTCAAGAAAAGGGAAGAATGACCCTGAAGGCAGTTCAAAGATAATCAAGCCTGCCACGCTAACCACAGACCCAGGAAGCAGGGCTGTTTCTTCCTTGCTTTCAGAAGATGGGGCTACCTCCTTAGTTTTAGCAGAGCAAGATGCTTCCATTAAATGCCTCAGAGGGAAGGTCACCTTGCAGAACAAAGGGAACAAGCCATTACCTGCATCAGTGGGAATAATGCTGCCACTCCAGTTGGACTAGAGAGCAGGGTATTGAGCTAAAGAGGATTATCCTAAAGCCTTAAGCCCTAGTGGAATTTACCTTGCTAGGTTTTAGACTTCCTGGGTGCTCATCATCTCTTCTTTCCCATTTCTCCCTTTCAGAATGGGAATGTCTATCCTGTCCCACCACTGTGTTTTGTAAACACATAACTATCTGGTTTAACAGGTTCACAACTGGAGAAGAAATATGTCTCAGGATGAATCATACCTGAGTTTTACCCATATCTGAGTTAGATGACATTTTGGGCTTGGAAATCATGCTGGAATGGATTGTCTTTTGGAGCTGTTGAGATAGGGCAAAAGTATTTTGAATGCAGGAAAGACATGCATTTTGAGGATCAGAAGATGGAATGTTATGGACTGAATGGTGTCCCCCCCAAATCTGTATGTTGAACTCTTAAACCTCAGTGTGATTGTATTTGGAGATAGGAACTTTTAGAAGGTAATCAAGATTAAATGAGGTCACAAAAGTTTTACCCTAATTCAATAGGACTAATATCCCTATGAGAAGAGGAAGAGACACCAGAACACTCTCTTTCTCTCTCTCTGTCTCTCCATGCACATACACAGAGAAAATGCTATTTGAAGACACAGCAAGAAGGAAGTTGTGTGCAAACCAAGGAGAGAAGTCTCACCAGAAACTAACCCTGCTTGTACATTGATCTTGGACTTCCAATGTCCAAAACTGTGATAAAATAAATTTCTGTTTAATTCTACCCCCCATCTTTGTATTTTGTTGTGACAGTCATAGCAAACTAATACAATAAGTTTTTATTTCTCTAGGGTAAATATCCAAGAGATGGATTGCTGGGTCATATAGTAAGGTTATGTGTAACTTTATGAGAAAAAGACAAACTATTTTCCAAAGTGCCTGTAACATTTGCATCCCCACCAGCAGTTTATGAGATTCCATTTGCTTTGCATCCTCACCAGTTAGTAATTTTTTGTCATTTTGCATCACGTTTTAATAGCTGTTTAGTGGTATCACATTGTGGTTTTACTTTGCATAACCCTAGAGGCCAATTATGTTAAACATTGTTTTATCAGCTTGTTTGCCCTTCTTACATCTTCTTTCGTGAAATTTTTCTCCATGCTCTTTTCAGTTTTTAGTTGGGTTGCTTATTTTCTTATCATTGCATTTTGAGCATTTATTATATACACTGGATAGAGGTTCTTTGTCAAATATGTTCTCCCAGTCTGATATTTATATTTCCTCTTACCAGGGTATTTCAAAGAGCAAAAGTTTTAAGTTTGATGAAATTTATTTATTACTATTATTATCACTTACTTTTATTGTGTCATGTCTAAGAACTCTTCACCTAATCCTGAATCATGAAGATTTTCTTTTATCACTTTCTCTAAAAGTTTTACAGTTCCCTGTGTTATGTGTAGAGCTATAATTCATTGTGAGTTAATTTTAATATAACGTGAGAGGTTTAGTTTGAGATTTGTTATTTTGTTTTTTGAGGGTTTTTTTTGCATAAAGGTGACCAATTATCCCGACACCATTTGTTGAGAAGATAAGCTTTTATCCTTTGAATATATTTTGTGTGTTGGTCAAAAATCAAATGGCCATATTTATATGTGCCAATTTCTGGATTTTGTATTCTGTTTTATTGATCTATATGCATATCTTTTTACTAGTTCACAGTATCTTTAAATATTTCTTAACATTGGGTAATATGACTCCTTTAAATGAATTCTTTGTCAAAATGCATTAGCTACTTTAATCATATTATTCTTCTGTCTCAATTACCCTTGCCTTGGAAATTTCTTTACCCAAGTAGATTTTATAATCAAATTGTCTATATATAAAATGTAATGCTAAGATTTTGATTGATATTACAGGAAAGCTGTGGATCAATCAATGGCTAATTCATGATTCCTATTTTGATGTTCTAATCAATGAACATGGTATGAGTCTTAATTTATTTATATCTTAAAAATATTTTTCATCACACTTTCATAGTTTTTAGTATACATACCCTGCACATGTTTTATTAGATTTATACCTAATAATTTATTTTATGTCATAATTATTTTAAGTGGTATTTTATTGCAATTTCCTATATTGTAACTCATATATTTATATAACCACTGCTGATTTATTAAAAAAAAGTTTATCAGTATATAGTATATATTTAAAAAACTGCACAAATTTTATGTATACAATTTGATGAGTTTGGATATATTCAAACACCCATGAAATCATCACCACAATCAAGGTAACAGACATATTCATCACCTCCAAAAGTTTCTTTGTGTCTCTTTTATTATGTGGTAAGAACACTTAATATGAGATCTATTCTCTTAATAAAAATTTAAGTGCATAATACAGTATTATTAACTATAGGTACTACTACTGCTTTCTTTTGATTTCTGTAGCATATCTTTTTTTTCCAGTTTTAAAATTCTTTCATCTTATCCATATCATTTTACTTGAAGTGAGTTTCTTGTAGATAGCAGATAGTTGGGTCATATTTTTAATCCATTTATTAAAATCTCTGTCTTTTAATTCATGTGTTTAGACCACTTACATTTATTATAATTATTGATATATTTGAATGTGGGTCAAATGTTTTATTATTTGGTTTCTATTTGTTCCCTCTATTTTTCATTTCTCTACCTTTTCTTCCTTCTTTTGGATTATTTGAGAATGTTTTATTACATTATTTTAATTTATCTACAATGATTTTGACTATATTTCTTTTGCAATTTTTAGCGTTTTCTCTAGAAATGACAGAATTTTACTTTACACAATCTATTTAGGATAAATATTGTATTTTACCACCTCAATCTGAGTAGAGAAATCTTACCACTATAAAAGTCCCCTTCAAATCTTGTGCTGTTTTTTCTTATATATTACACATACATACATTCAAAGTCACATAGTACAATTTGATCATTTTTACCTTCAACCATTCAAATATTTTAAAGAAACCAAGAAGAGAATAATATTTTATTATATTTATCAATAGTTTTACCAGTTCTATTACACTTTTTAAATTCCTGATGTTTCAAGTTTCTTTGTGTCATTTACCTTTTGTCTTAAAAGCTTCCTTTAGTCATTATTTTAGAGCAGGCTTGTGGGCTATGGTACCTTTTGGGGAATAGACCATAAATTGGGTGTTTGAATACTTAAAAGAAAAAAAAAACCCACTAGATGACAAATATTTCAAGAAATCACTTAAAAATATATTTGGCTCATAGTTTTTGCTCACCAGCTTGTTCTGATTTGAAAATAGCAAATTTTATATAATATCACTTTTAAATTGATTGAACCTATGTTATATTACAAAATGTTGATACAGGTGATTGATGATTATACTATTAGGAAATAATTACAAAGGAAACATAAGCAAAAAATACATCCACAGCATAATTTCATGTAGCATTCTTAGTCTCCTAAAAATTTTAACACCTGTGATGTTTTTTCTTTCAACATAATCCTAAAGTAAATGTTGCCAAATCTTTTCAAAGTTAGTTTCTCAATATTACATTGATTTTATTCATATCATAGTAAATGTGACAACACTTTAAATGCCACATTGCAGTCTGTGGAAATTTTTTCAATCTAAGTCATTTACATGTTTTGTTTGGCATATGTTAGTCTAATTTTCTTATTCCTGGTGCATGGGTTACACTAAAACTGTGGAAGCAGTCCCTCTGAGCTAATTGTAGAAATGAAAGCATTAGCTAGAGCTCTTTTGCCCTGTTGGGAAAGCTGCTCAGGTGAGTGTTGTTTCCCATGTAACCAGAGGAAAGAACTAATCAACTGCATTCATAAGGGACATAAGCAGCCTGGGGTGGAATTTTAGGAGACAGATCATAAAAGTGCCGTGTTGTGGACTCCACTTTTAAATCTGATAAGCCGCTTGGTTTGGTAAGCAAGGTAAATATGACATAATATATGTTTTTTAGCTTACAGAATTAACAACCATCAGTTTCTTATCTCACAGGATTATTCTAAAAAATACATATTTCACATTTAAGAAACTGAAATGTAATAACTTTACTGAATTTTTTCCTAAGCTCTAAAAGTATTTTGAATAAAGTTATTTAACATCATCAGCATGTGTTTTCTCATTCACACAATTGGTAAATAATAATAATTTCCACATAGGATTACTATGACGATCAAATGAGTGAATAGATGTTAAGATATTAAAATTGTACCTGACGTATAGCAAGCCACAAAAGTAATGTTTATTGTTTTAATTATATATTTATATTATTTATATTTTATTGATATTGTACAATATTATTGTTTATATAATGAATTGTCAATAGTTTTGAGGTATTGTGAGGTGGTATTGTATATTTTTAGAAACATTGATTGACACAAAGCAGATCAAACATACTGCAATTTCAATGTGATTAGATAAAAAACTCCAAAAAATTTAGTTTCTTAGTTCACATATAAGGTTGTGTGACATGTAGACACATGCACACACAAAAAATAGAGAATATCTTATACAGTTTCTATCTCATGTAAACATTATGTAGACAAGCAGTTAAACCTCATTTAGAAACCAGCAATTGGTTTGTGGCAGTTTGCCCACTTAAAACCTCTTTTATTGTAATGAAGCTAATGTAATCATATCCAAAGAGCTAAAACTAGGCCCGAGGATAGTAGGATATTATAGGAAAAGGAGATAATGTCATCACTGTTTGTTAGGAATAAATAGTGAACTCTATTTAGAATGGCTCATGGAACTTCTCAGGCATTTCATACACTCTTTTACTCCAAGATGTTAATAGTTTAATGTTACCTCCAAGTATATTTTTCCCCATCACACTTTACTAAGGTACAATTTATCTAAGTAAAAATGTATGGATTTTATATGTATAGCTGAATAAGTTTTGACAAATGTATATAACTATGTAGTCCATGCAATAAAGATATTAAACATTTCCATCACCTCAAAAGTTACATTGTATACCTTTTTGTGTTGCCCTCCTTCACCTCCAGTCCAAGAAACCACTGATCCGCTTTCTGTCACTATTAGTTTTACCTGTTCTAGAATTTCATGTAAATGGAATCGTACAGTGTCTAAGCTCTTTTACTCAACAGTGTTTTTGAGATTCATCCATCTAATTGTGTGCATTAATATTCCATTCTTCTGTTGTTGTTCTTTTTATAGTATCTCTTTGTATAAATAGACCACAATTAGTTTATCCATTCACCTTTTGAATTTGGGTTGTTTCCAGTTTGGGGTTATTAATAAGGCTACTATATGTATATTTACTTATAAGTCTTCATATATACATATACTTTACTCTCTCGGATAAACATGTAGGAATGGAACTTCTGGGTTATGTAGTAAGTATATGATTAAATTTTAAGAAATAAATCCCCAGAGTGGTTATAACCTCCACACAAATGATATAGAGAATATTTTCTCCTAGCATATGGCTTTCTTTTTCATTTTTGTAGTGACATCTTTTGAAAAGCAGAAAATTTTAAATTTGAGAATATCCAATTTATCCATTTTTCTTTCTTTTATTGTTAGTGCATTTTGTCTAACCTAAGGTTGTAAAAGGAGTCTCCTATAATTTCTTCTAGACATTTAGGAGTTTTAGCTTTTATATTTAGGTCTGTGGTCTATTTAAACATAATTTTTCTGTTTGGTATTTTCATATGGATATACAGTTGTTTAAGCACTTTTTGAAAGGCATCTCCTTTCCCCATAGAACTATCTTGACATCTTTGTCCAAAATGAATAAATGTTTATGTGTTCATCTGTTTTTGGACTGTAATTTTCCCTTCATGTAGATGTCTATCCTTACTCTGATATTTTATTGTCTTATCTACTATATTTTAAATTAAGTGTTGAAATCAGATATTGTAAGTCCACCTTTGTCCTTGTTTTGCAATAATATTGTGGCTTTCTAGGTAATGTTTATTTGCATATAAATTTTAGTAAGAGTCTATCAGTTTCTTCTAAAATTTTGCTGAAAATTTTATTGGGATTGCATTAAACCAATAGATGACTTTTGGGAAGAACTGATATATTATGTGTCTTTCCACTTATTTAGATCCCCTTTAATTTGTCTTATTGGTGTTTTATAGTTTTCATTTGTGCAGGTTGTTCAATTGCTCTAATGCTATATAACAAACTACCTCAGTGTCTTGAGTTTTAAAGCAACATTTATTTAGTTCATGGATGTGCAACTTGAGCAAGGCTCAGAGAGAGCTTATCTGTATTCTACTCAGTGTGAGTTGTAGTATCTCAAAGGCTGGAGGATGAAATCATTTGAAGGCCATTACTATATACCTTGCAGTTGGTACTGGCAATCAGCTAAGATGTCATCTGTGGCTGTTAGCCAGAACACTGGCATGTGTCCTGTCTGTGTGTTATGGGATTCCTCATTAACTTGTGCCTGGGTTTCAAGAGGGAGCTAGGTCAAAGTTTAATTCTTTTTATGACCTAGCTTTGAAAGTCACATAACATGACTTTTATATTCTGTTAGTGAGAGTAGTTACAAACCACTGCCTGTAGGAAGGAGACACAGATCCTGTTTCTTGGTGGAAGGAGTGTCAAAATCACATTGTAAGAGGGGCTTATAGTAATCAGATTTATTTAGGGAATTAAAACCTATTTCATCAATGTAGAGGTCTTGCATATATTTTGTAAGTATATTATGACTTGATGCTATTGTAAATAAGTTTTTAGTTTTAATTTTTCTAGTATCTAGAAATACAGTCATGTTTTTGTATCATAACACTTTGCCAAATACATTATTTGTTATACATTTTCAAGAGTGTTTATCTTCAGAAAGGAAAACTTAAACAAATAACAGTGAAGTAAATAGGGATTAAATGAGGATTTTAGCAGCCTAGAGAAGACATTTTGGTAAAGCTAGGGCTGCTACTAGGTAGTTGTGTTTTAGTTCTATATAGATTAGGCTCTAGCCATTCATTTACTTTGTTAGCTGCTTATTTTGAAAATGAAAACTATTTGATTTCTATTGTCAGAGAGCCTATATAGTCTTGAAAATTTGCATAGGTTTTATATGCTACAAATAATAGAAAAATCCTTTCAATTTTATGTTTAAAATGTCAGGAAAAAACTTAATTGCTGCATAAATATATTATTAAGTATATCTAGTTAATTGAACAGTTTGATTTTGGTTGAGTATCGTAAGAGAAAGACTTGTTTGTTTTTCAGATACTCTTTTCTTTTGGCAAGATACCAGACAGATTCCCTAAGTTTTGGTGACATTGGGTTATAAGAATAATTTATTTTGATAATTATGACATACTTTTAGATGTTAAAATTTCCAGTCTAATGTATTGTAAAGCATCAATCTCATGTCCAGTCCAAGGTATCTCCCCATTTCCCCTCTAGCTTTGGACAAGGGATATTAGCAGAAAAGGGTGAGGGTCTCATTGCTAAACTGGTATTTACTAAAACCACCTGTTTGATAGATGTCTAAACTTGTATCCTTCTGTGGAACATATGTGACTTCTCCTGTGGGGAACTCTGCACTGCACAGTGTCAACACAGGCAGTGTACACTTCGTTTGTATTTTAGGGACAGACAGACTTGCAGTTTCTGCTTCCAGCTTTATTCTTTTGAATCTCTTACCACTGGTGTTCTTTTAATCTAGTAGAACAGTTTTGAACTGGTTTCCTTCTAAGTAATCTGGTATTGCTATCTTCTACATTGTTCACTTGCCCACAGGAAATTAATGTATCCTTGTCAAGCAAATGGTAAAAATGTAGACTACGATAATGATGCCTCTTTTTTCCATAGTAGAATGTTTTGCTCTGCCACTTGCTTTCATACATCTCCAGGTGAGATGAAGCACCAGATTTCTGTTTTAACTTATGCCCTAGGAAACATATGCAAAGTGTTACTACTTCTAGGGACCTTATTCTTTAAGTGTGATTTTCTTGGAGTCTCCCTACTTTTGCCTGGTAGCGGAATAATCCTCTTCATGTGGGAGAAGGCAAATACTACCATATTCTTTTATTGGGTTGATATCTTGCTATGAATTGCCTCCTTTACACTTTGTAAATTTTAAATCAATTTTTCTGTTTATGTGGGTTGAAGGTGGGTGATGCAAGATGTTTCCAGAACTGTTTTCCTCACCTTTTCAAAATCTTAGTTGGAATGTCTGGCATCTTTTTTTAAAATTTTTTTGTGGTACGCGGGCCTCTCACTGTTGTAGCCTCTCCTGTTGCGGAGCACAGGCTCCGGATGCGCAGGCTCAGTGGCCATGGCTCACGGGCCCCGCCGCTCCATGGCATGTGGGATCTTCCCAGACCGGGGCACGAACCCATGTCCCCTGCATCGGTAGGCAGACTCTCAACCACTGCGCCACCAGGGAAGCCCCGTCTGGCATCTTTTTGTCATTCTCTTTATATAATATGTGCCTTCTAACCTTAGCTTTTGTTCTTTGCAGAAATACTTTGATGGTATAAAATATTACTTAGTTTACAGGGTAAAGTCTGCTAACAAGAGAATGAAAACTATTTCCCTCCACCTGCCATTTAATTTTTCTATTTATAGAAAGTCATATCTTCTTCTACATTAACCTGCTCTTCTACACTAAGTAATGATTTGCTTGTTATTATTACTTTTACTGTACTGTGGCAGTATATATCTTTAATATTAGTTAAATTAAATCTTAAGTGTTGATAAAAGTTTAGCACTCTACCTCTGAAAGGTCCATTTTCATGGGTGAGCCTCAACATAGTGTTTGGAAACAACTGGGTATGCTCTACTGACTGGGCCTTAGGAACCACTAGAAAGAGTATATGAAAGGACATCATTATAGACCCAGCTGAGCTACATTCTAGCTTCATGACTTCCAGCATATCAGATAAGCAGTCAGTTTCTTCCTCTGTAAGTGAATCTTTGTGTTACTCCTAGTTTTCAATACCATGATTTTAGGTTTATCAAGAATTACCTTACTTTTGTAAGAAAGTAAGTTTCCCCAATGCATTTGAAAAGAGAATCTTAGCTCTTAGTAGTGTAGGCTTCATCACTTGACTAGCCTGGGATATGTATGAATTTTTAAAAAACAGCTTCTTATGCATCTTTTCATGCACAGGACCAGCACAGTGCCTGGGAAAATAGTGGGTAAACAATGCATGCTTCTTAAATGAAAGAGTGAATAAATAAATGCATTTCATTTGCAGTGGAATTCTGGGATTTCCCAGTTTTTTTATTATGAGGTATTATTTTAGTAATTTCCTCTATATAAGTGAATAAACGTATAAATACATCATTGAATTCTTCTTGGTAGTGATTCAGTATTATATAAACAATACCAGGTTCACTACCCACCAAATGTGCACATAAGTGATATTTAGAACAATATATTTGGTTTTTACACCGATAGGTATGTATGAGTTATATGTGTGCTAGTGGTTATGTAGATAAATGAATGTTAATTTTAATTCAATCACCTTAAAAGTATTTTTCTCTAAGTATGCTCTTCTTATTTAATATAAGGTGATTTTAGGGATCTTTTATCAAATGAAAATGGGTTGTTGCATTTGCTTTTTGTTCTCTTTTGAGTGCTTCTAAAACACTGCCATGTACTATCACTTTGCTTGATTGTGTAGCCTCTGTTATTGCTTCCTGACACCTAAAGGATTATTTCTAGAAATTAGGCTTCAATGGAGAAATAGATATATGATATTTCTAGAAAGGAGTCCTCTGTGACCTACACAATTCAGGACTATCTTAGGGTTTATAACAACTTTGTGGAGAAGAATCAATAACTCTAACTTGATTCTAATAATAAACACTTTGACTTGATGAAGAAAATTCCACTTATTGTATGTTCTAAAAGGATAATATTAGACAAACTATTTACTCCAATAAATGAGTTATTCTAAGCCTTAAAGTCAGAAACAAATTCATTGATCCTGAAAGTTGGCCTAAGGCATCTGCTAAAAGCTACCATAAATCCCATTTGTGTTTATTTTTATAGTTCATCTTGGCAGAATTTTTCTAAAAAACAAAAATAAAATGTGATTGACGTTCAATGGAGTTGTCAACTGCTGAGTTTGAGGCTAAAATGCCTTTAACCTTGAGGTGAGCCATCTTTGTACTTGTGTGAGTCCTCAGAGTTTATAGCTCTTTCCTCCACCTTCAAGGAGGTTAGTCTCATCTCAGGAAGCAGAATCTTGCTTAGTGAATGCCTAAGGTTGGTAGTCTGAGCTCAAACCCTTGATATCTGTCAGTTGTGAAGATTTTAGTCTTTCCAAACTTCCAGAAGAATCAGCTCTTCAAGGATGCCACTGAAGACTGTCAAACCTTGCCATTATTAAAAATTCTTACCCTATGTACACTCTTTCGTCCTCAGCATTTTGCTATATTAGAAACTTTTTCTTTCATCTTGTAAGTGGGGCTTTAGTGGGTATTAGTTCCAGCCTGTAAGAAGTTTTTTTAAATGACTCCATATATCCTGCTATAGCCTCCGACATTATTCATTATACCGTCTCTAAGCAGACCTTCCATACCAGACACAGACAGCTTATTGATTTAGAGACTGGTCTCTGGGGGAAGAATTATATTTTCATGCCTAAAAACACAGCACCTGGGAATACCATGGTGTTTTAGGTTAATATTCCTTTACAAGAGATAATGTGGGCTGTCACCAAAGGGATTATATAAAGAATTAAGTGACATGAATGCTATACATAATCTGAAATAAGGTGCAATAAAGGAATATTTGTCCTACTAGATACTTAAAATATTAAAAAGAAAAAATAATTGAACATTTTATTGTACTTGTATAGGCTAGGTTGACAATAGAATGAAAGTGTCCTGAAGTGGACCCTGGTATGTATGGGAAGTTAATTTGTGATAGAGCCACGTATAGGTAATTGATATGAAATGGAGTAAGAGTTGTATATTAATTGAGATTTGAAACAGTAGGGTTTTTCAAATATATGACATTGGAAAAATTAGAAAAATATTTAGGATCTTATCTCCCTCCCACAAAATGGTATATTCCAAGTAAATTCCAAGTTTATTAAAGCATAAATGTAAAGCAACAAATAACAATGTAGATGAATATTTATTTAGTCTGTGGATAGTATTTTTAAAATATATAAAAATTTGTTTCTATCTCATAGGGGGAAAAGATACATAGTTGTAGTTACATAAAATTGTAAAGTAGTGTGCTTCAAAAGTTGATATTTTCATATATGAACCTCATCAAAATCAATAGGACAAAATCCTCTAAGGACTAAGAGAAACAGTAAAGACAATGAATAGAAAAATTACAAAAATGGAAGTACGTGTTACCAGTAAATGTATGAAAATTTAACAAGTGTAGTAAAAGATTAAAATGAACAACAGAAAATAAAAAGAGCAGCAGTAGAATTTTTAATGTATTTACTTAAAAATATTTTTAAAATATAATAATACTAATGAAGTGGTGAGAGAGTTTCATATATACTGCTAATGGAAGTTTAAATTAGAACACTCGATGATAATTTAAAAGAAATTTAGAAATATGCATTAATATTTTAAGTGCACCTTCCTTTTTTATCCAGTGATTCTCTTCTAAGATTCTAGCCTAAAGATATATGCAGAGGAAGATATCCATTGCAACATTATTTATAATGATGAAATTGCAGAAATAACTTGGATATTTGACACTTTAATGATGACTAAAAAAAGTTGGTATATGAATGTGAAATATATTATGAATCCTTTAATAAATATATTTATGAAGATTATCTTAATGAGATGCAGAATGTTCATGTTATGTGAAATAAGAAGGGTATAGTGTGCTGTTAAATATCTATAAACATATTTTTGCACACATTTCCCTTAGGTGAACTCATAGAAGTATAATTACTATGAATACACATTTTAATACTTTTCATACATATTGCCCAATCTCTTTCCAGAAAGGTTATGCTGATTTACAGTCTTATCAGCACTGTATATATCATCTCATATGCATGTCTGTTTTCCCCAATCAACGTATTAAGAGTCTTTTTTCATGTTTGCCAATGCTTAGGTAAGAAACAGGCATCTTATTGTTTTAATGAAATTTAAATTGAGGTTTATATATTTTCATATATATATTTTTGTGAATATATTAATTGCCTATTTGTGATTTATACATTCTGTATTTTTTATTGGTGAGAGCAATATATCTTGAAGATAACACACCAGATCTTGAGTTACTCAACAATTTTATGTGAGTCAAGGTGCAATAGAGGAGGAAGCTTTTCTAATTGATTCAACATATATTTTGGAACTTACTTACATCTGCAAGGCACACTTCAAGATGCTGTCTGGATCATGCATATGAATGTGTTATAGTTCTTAGCTAAAATGAACTACAATCTAAAGAAAGAGATGGATGTAAACATAAAGGGCCAAAGCTGTACAGAGTCATGCTATTAATTCTGACTTTGGATAGAAGGAATGGTTTAATCAATTTATCCTTAAGCTGAGCCTTATTGGCAGCAGAGTGAAAGTTGTTACAGGCTGAAAAGAACATACATTGAGAGGAAGAACACCTGTAATGAGGCCAAGGGGTGTGTCTCCTAGAGAAACCTATTTATCCATTCCCTCAATCTGTAAGGTTGCATTGACCTTTTAAAGTCTTCATTATGTGCATATGGGTATCAAGATTCAGATATTCCATTACATCAGTATGCTTAGAACTAATTGTATTCAAGGAGGCCAGCTTACTATCAAATCTTAGAAAAACATAATCAGAAAAACTAAATCAGGATTTCAGTTTGCTTGTATATAATAAGAAATGTAAAAGTGAATTTGATAATTGTGTTGCTTAAACCAGTGCATTCACTAGCAGTGGGCATGCTACATCGAATGGCCCTTAGAATGAATGGAATAAGAATGAGGATAGTAGTCTTGAGATTCAGTGTTTAATGGTGCTGTACTGCAATAGTATGTTCCTGCCAAGTTGTGACCAGTATTTACATCTGGGCAAAGCTGTTTTTGGTGAATAGTTCATATCTAGACCTGGTAGAGATTAAATACCTGGATATAGGATACCAGGGAACCTGCATTCTGAGTAGACCATAAGCAACCTGGGTATTATTTAATACACCAAGCCACCAGGTTGTGCAAGCAAAAAATATTTCATTATCAAGTTGGCACATATAAGATAATATTTAGGCATATTCTTAAGGCTCGAGTAAGATTCAAAAGCAGGTTGTTGATATTCCTTACAAACTTTCTCTGTTTCCATCTTTCCCTTAAGCCTTTCATCCTTATTAGGAAATGATATTTCAAAGTCTAATTGACAGGACTGGAAACCAGACAGGACAGAGAATGATTCTTCATGACATTTCTTCATGTCTTGAATTAGCTTTTGTTCTGAACTCTTTTCAAAGATGTTTGTACAGCAAGCAACCTTGGAAAATAGAGATCCTCTCTCCCTCCAGGGCAGAGGGCAGATTTGATCCCTGACCATGATAATAAAGGTAATATCTTCCTCAGAGGCAAAGATCAGGAAGGTTTTCTAGCAACTCCATTGAAACACTGGGATTTTCTAAGTTTGGAGTTCCTCAGCTGTGACAAAAATTTACTGCATATGCAGCTTCCAGCTGGGTCACTCCATGTCATCTCTGCTATTTGGAGGACAAGGGCAACCAATGTGAGTATAAAACTCATGCTACTTGCTGTGATGTGAATAATGGCGAGTCTCATGTCTTCTGTTGTCATGAAAGTTAGCATGAAATATGTCTTCTGTTACCTTAAAAGAAGAGTAAAATCTCAGATTCTTCAAAGTTCTTGAAAAGGTAGAGGACCAAATCCAAGAGAATACTGGTTTTCATCACTGATGACTAGACGTTTTTGTTGTTATTTTGTTTTGTTTATATGTGGGAAGCAGACTTTCAGTGAAGCCAAAAGAAGCTTCACTAAAGGAGCTTCTTTAGTGACGCTAAAGACCACAAGGATTGGAGCAGATTGTAGGGAGATGAAAAGCTAAATTTTGGGTTTCTTGGGTTTGAAATACCAGAAACGTGTCCAACTGTAAATGTTGGAAAAATGATTAGGATACTTTAAATAGAACAGAAGTGTGGAATACCTTAAATATTATTTTTATTATTTTTTTTATTGGAGAATAATTGCTTTACAATGCTGTATTACTTTCTGCTGTAGAACAAAGTGAATCAGCTATATGAATACATATATCCCCTCCCTCTTGGACTTTCATCTCCCCAACATCCCACCCCTCTAGGTGATCACAGACCACCGAGCCGAGCTCCCTATGCTATACAGCAGCTTCCCACCAGCTATCTGTTTTACACATGGTAGTGTATATATGTCAATGCTACTATCTCAGTTTGTCCCACCCTCTCCTTCCACCCACCCCCACCCCCATGTCCACAAGTCTGTTCTCTATGTGTGCATCTCTTTTTCTGCCCTGCAAATAGGTTCATCAGTACAATTTTTCTAGATTCCATATATAGGCATTAATATATTTGTTTTTCTTTTTGACTTACTTCACTCTGTATGACAGACTCTAGGTTCATCCACATCACTACAAATGACACAATTTTGTTCCTTTTTTATGACTAATATTCCATTGTATGTATGTACCACATCTTCTTTTAAGTAGAAGTAGTTGAGACTCATCTGCTTAAAAAATGTAGGTAAAGCTCATGAAAGTGGATGAAATCCTAAAATAATTTTTATAATTTCCTTCCTCCTGAATACACTTGGCTATAACATGTATCTCCAAACAAGATGAGCATTTTAATGGAGAACTTCACTATTTAGTGTATTTCCATAATTATATTTAATTTTAATTATATTAAAAATTAGGGTTTAGCTGATAGCCACCATTACCAATTGCCAAAACCTCTTATTTCTACCTCCATATCATCTCTCAAATCACTTTTTCTCTTGATTTGCATTGCACTGTTATAGAGAGTTCCCTTACTGCTTCTCATTTGGACAATTAAGAGAGCCTCTAATAACCTCCTTATTGTTGGTCTCACCTATTGTCTTCTCTCTGAACTCAAGATAATTCCATTCTTTTGCAAGATTAATGCGTCAAAATATAGCTTTGATGATGTCCTTGTTGTTTTCACAAATCTTTGAAATTTTCTCATTGTCTAGTACCTAATTTAACTGGATAATCAAGGTTCTCAGAAAATGTGGTCCTCACCTGTGATTTCCTTCTGGATTTCTGGCTTCATTTTATTGCACATTGTTAGTCTCCGAAACACTTATGAAATCATATGAGAACTTATGCATTCTGATTTATGATGCTATTCTAATTTTTGCTTTTTATTGACTTTTGATTATTTACTCCCTCACATTATGGGCTTCTAGAAGTTGAAAAATTTTATTAAACTTCATATATATCAAGTGCCTATAATGGTGTCTTGTACCTATTAGCAAAATTTATATAATGGATGAATAAATCTAATTGTCTATTAATGGCTACATGTAAACATTAAGAGACATCAAATTGTTCTTATTAATTAATCAATTGAGTATGCCAGTTTTGATGTTCACAAGTCATGTCTCAATTAATATACAGGTATCTGCATATATATACAAATATTTATTTATATCTTTTGTTTAGAAGTCCCTGGACTTCTAACCCTAATATACTCTAATCCTAAGAGGTCAACAACATTAACTATCTGAGTCCATATTTTATTGCCTAAATGATATGGAAGTAATGGAGAGATGGTTCAAGTTTTATTTTGAAGTAAATCAAGGAGAAAAGATAGATGAAGATATAGCACCAAATTATGCATTAGTTAGATGGAAGCAAACCATGATAAAAAATTTTAGGAAATCATGCATGATTTAGATATGTGAAAATCTAGACAAACCAGAATGATTTCCAAGAATACCTCTGCATACTCTTTCTGAGGGGATGCCACAGAATTTAATTTGCAGTGCTACCTGGATGAGACTTTCCAAAGTGTATATAAATATGCAGTGTTGCTTCACCACACTTTTAGTAAAGCTCTTCACATAGGTGTATCTCTAACTATGATTTTAAGCCTCAAATTGTTACCACATAAATTTAGGAAGAAGTTTGACTGGGTATTTAGCACAATAGATAAGTCATGGAAATTCTTCTTATGTAAGAAGTGAACATTCAGTAGTTTTAAAAACATTAGAGGTTCTCAGCTAACACTGTAGAAGAAGAGCTTAATTATAACAACTGCAATATTTTCTATGGAATATTATCACATATTTAAATGGAAGTATTTTATTTTTCTTTAGGTCAGCAGATTTACTACTGTATTTTTTTAAAGTAAATTTTATCTGGTTATTTACATAAGTAACATTGTTCCTTTTTACTTCAGAGGCATATGATCTAGTGAATACAAATATCTGATACACACAATCTTCAATCAGTGTCAATAATTCTTTATTAAAAGAATTACTGAGAACATACATTCTGGTTATGATTTTGTAAAAATTTGCCCATAAATATTTACTCTCTATGGGTTGAAACAGAACAGAAAGACTTTGGGTTTTTGGCAATGTAATGATTCTATGATTAAAATAATAAATAAAAATATTATTTATTGGACCACTACTGGATTTCAGGATTTTAAATAAATAATGTATAATTTCAAAAAAAAATCCTGCAAAGCAATAGTTACTGTTTTCATTTACTGATATTGAAACTGTGGCTCAATGGTTAAGTAATTCATCCAAGACCATATAGCTAGCAAGTGTTCAAATCAGGCTTTGAACTGATGTCTATCAGGCTGTTTATTTTGCTTTTAAGCTTGAATGCAGATTATGTTGATCAATGTGATGTTGATGTTTCTGAAGAGAGAGGCCCCCTGGCAGTAGATAAATTTGAAGACTTTACAATTTGTTTTAGGTACCAGTTCATTTCAGGCCAGGTGTTTTAGTCAGGATTCTCCAGAGAAATAGAACCAGTAGGATATACCTACTGGTGGCCATTCAAGTTGACACAAAATTAACCATTACACCAAGACATATAAATGCTCTGACAACTATCTAAAGTCAATTTCCTTGAAAACGTATAAGTTTTGATGGGATAAATAAGATGAAAAATAGATAATAAATGTATAATAAAAATAGTATATAAAAGTGAGGTGATTTGTGGTTGAACTAATTTACAATAAGGTGTAAATGACTGTTAGATTAAATTAAGATTGATTAAAATATTTCAAAAGAAATTTGCCTTTTAAAATTATTTACTTTGGTAATCTAAGTCAGTGCTCTGAAATGTTGGATTTATAGAATTCTCTCTCTCCCATCTCTTTCACAGGAATAATGTCCTAACATTAACTGTCTATTTCTTTTTTGATAACATCTCTGGAGTTTGTATTCAATAATCCAAATTTAATTATTCAACTGGCTTCTGGATTTAAATACTTGTTGATGTAAACCTTCAGTGATTTTCAACTAATTTTCAATCATTCCAGTAAAATGATTTAAACAGAGAGCTATTTGAAACAGTAGAAATAAATCTATTTTAGAAATTAGTTTCATTATTAAAAGAATTGCAAACAATTATTTTGTCCCTGTAGTACCATGGTTCAAAGCATGGTGTTTTACGGCAGTATTTTTGCCTGCAAAAGACTTTAAAACCCTCTTGTAGACTGAAAATTTCTTTCTGTTGACCATGAGGAATATATATTCTACAGGGGATGGGTAATTCCTATTCATCATGTCTGATGAGAAAAGAAAGGTTCTTAGTATATTCGATGTATTACTTGGCTTGTCTAAACCAAGGATCGCATCTATAAATATTGCTGAAATATCTGGCTTGTTCATGTCCAAAAGCACTTTTAATTAGTATATTGCCTTTTCTGAAGGTGTTTTATAATCATGAAATCACACTCAACTCATTCTTGGTGGATGTGTTCTTGTCTTTTGGCCTCTGTCTCTTGTTCAGCATGCAGTCTTGACCTTCAAAGCAGGCAGTAAGGACAGCCAATTTTGAAGTTTCAATTCTAACATCAGGTTAGAACTTTTCTCTTAATTTCATTTCTGTGTCACTTAGAATAAAATCTACTACATACCAGTTGTTTCAAAACAGGTGTTTAAAATACTTTTTTAAGTTCAGGTTTATTTGTTTTTCCACCTGTGTCTGTTGGCTTTTAGTACTCCATAAATATGGTGACATACTATGACCTCATTTCTCTTCACTGGAAAACAACTTGAATGCACTCTTCAGCATTCACATGTCCTTTAAAAGCAATACTGAATCTTCCTTTAAGATAACACTAAAGTGTATTGAAAATAGTAGGAGGTAGAATGGTAGGAACCTCATGTCACTAGGATGGGAGAGGGGCCAAACCGAGATATATGAAAATACTTCTGTATTAAAATTTAAATTATTTGCTTATGAAACATGTTTATTAAAGCACACATGAGAGACAGGGCATTGTATTTGATGTAAAATAGAAAAATGAGAAAAGGTCCATATTTGCATGTGGTTTTAGTAGAGTTTCTATAGAATAGAAACACATAGCTAATATATAAGACTGGATTTGAGCATTTCTGAAACTTAGATACACATAACCATCCATAAGAATTCAGGGGGAAAAGAAGGCTCTTTGCTGATTTATTTAAGAAAGACTTTGCAGTTACATTAGACATACATCCACATTGTGACCCCAGCCTTTCCACTCCTAGATAAGTATCCAAGAGAAAATGAAAACTTATGTTCCCACAAAACCATATACACTACTATTTTCAACAGTTGTAATTATATCATTCAAATCTGAAATCCATACAGATTTCCATTAACAGAGAATGAGAGTGTCAAATCCTAACCATATTTCATTATATAAAATGAATAAGTTCTAGAAATCTGCTGTACAGCATTGTGCTTATACCTAGCAATACTGTGTTGTGCACTTAAAATTTTGTTAAGAGTGTAGATCTCAAGTTAAGTGTTCTTACCACAATCAAAAATAAAAATAAAGCAAAATAATGCTCAACATCACTAATTATTAGAGAAATGCAAGTCAAAATTACAATGATCTGTCACCTCACACTGGTCAGAAATGGTCATCATCAAAAAAATCTACAAAAAATAAATGCTGGAGAGAGTGTGGAAAAAAGGGAACCCTCTTGCACTGTTGGTGGGAGTGTAAATTGATACAGCCACTATGGAGAACAGTATGGAGTTTCCTTAAAAAACTAAAAATAGAACTACCATATGGCCCAGCAATCCCACTACTGGGCATATACCCAGAGAAAACCATAATTCTAAAGGACACATGTACCCCAATGTTCATTGTAGCACTATTTACAATAGCCAGGACATGGAAACAACCTAAATGTCCATCGACAGATGAATGGATAGAGATATGGATGGACCTAGAGTCTGTCATACAGAGTGAAGTAAATCAGAAAGAGAAAAACAAATATTGTATATTTACGCTTATATGTGGAATCTAGAAAAATGGTACAGATGAACCTATTTGCAGGGTAGGAATAGACACGCAGATATAGAGAATGGTTGTGTGGACATGGAGGGTAAGGGAGGATGGGATGAATTGAGAGATTAGGTTTGACATAAATACACTACAATGTGTAAAATAGCTAGCTAGTGGGAACCTGCTGTATAGCACAGGAAGTTCAGCTCTGTGCTCTGTGATGACCTAGATGGGTGGGATGTAGGGGGGAGGGAGATCCAAGAGGGAGGGGATATATGTATTCATATAGCTGACCCACTTCTTTGTACAGCAAAAACTAACACAACATTGTAAAGGAATTTTACTTCAAAAAAAAATAAAATAAGATAAAATAAAATAAACCTTCTACTCATAGGAAAGAAGGTACTGAGTGAACTAATAAAATAAATAAGTACAATTAAAGGAACAAACTACTGGTAAACATGAACACATACATGAATGTCAAAATAATTATGTTGAGTGTTGAATTTAGAAACAAAGTATTATATTGATATAATACTTGATAACTTTATATAAACTTACAAAGTATATGCTAACCAAAATGTAAATGGTTGTTTTCTAGGGCAGGCGGTAGATAAAAGGATAGAATAGAATGGGGATGACGGAGATGTTCTTTATTTCAGTTTAGCTTGTAGCTCCTACAGTGAACACAGCTGCCAAAACTCATTGAATTGTCTACTTTAAATAGATACAGTACATTGTATATACATTATTCCACAATAAACTTGATAAATGCTTAAAAAGATTTTGAATGTAAAAAAAGATTAAATCTATTCCTATTCAACAATCATTGCTATAGCTTCTCAGTACAGAAACAAATAAATATCTAACTAATGATAACACTGTACTTTTGATATTTCATGGTTGTTTGGTAGACAATTTATATTGAAAACAGGGATAATTTCTGTATTATCTAGTTTTTATTATATTACATATTGTATATTTGTAGCTTTCCCTGTGTCAACTATTAAATCATAATTAGGGGTCAATAAATATTATTGTTAATATCATTTTGTTCATAAGTTTAAGGTACCAGTTTTCTGTAACATTTCCTATATAACATTAAATAACAATGTCATAAGAACAAAGTGAATTATATATGTACCATGCAAAAAATGAGAGTGAAACCTAAATAGTAACTTGTACAACAAAATTTCATTGTGTATACAGTTCAATATAATATCTTAAAAATAATGTAACAGGTTAAAAATTCAACACAAAATATCAAGATCACATAAGACATTACAAGAAAGTAAAAATAAAGTGCATTTCTCAATAGTAACTCCATTGATAGAAAATTAAGAAGAAGTGGGTTAAATATTGAGCACAGAGGACCCAGTAGCTCAAAAATAACTCTTTTAATAGGATACACAAAAATAAATTTCTGAAGAAACAATTAAAGGCTTTTTATTAGAAAAAATTGTAACTATGCTTTTAAGAGAAAGTTTAGGTTTGTGAATGATCTGGAGGTACAGATAACTATTCTCAATAAACTGGCAGACTCTCAGTATCTGACTCTAATGACTTTTATGGCCAATCTTATTCTAATAATTTTTATAATTGCTGTAGGATTATAAAGGGGGGGTGGGCTCCTACAAAGTGAGAGTCCTAACTGATTTTAGACAGGAACTTAAGCTCATGCCCTAAAATGATTAACCTTATATCTTTGTAAGTTCAGCACATGCCCTTAATATTAAAGGATTTAATGGTGTATGTTGATGTAAGTTTCTAAAGGATAAAGAAATAATGTTACAAGGGTGAAATATTTAGTCTCACACTTACTCAATATTAAAAATACACATTTTTACTCTCAGAATATAAATCTATAGTCTTATCTCTCTTTTCCCCTCCCTTATTGATTTGATTAATATGAAATACTTATTAAACAAAGCTCATATTAAATTACACCTACTCTTCTAGATCATTATACTTTCCAGGAGATGGCACTATAGCACTTTGTTTTATAGTCCAGATAACAAATCTATAAGCTAAAGATTATTTTAGCTATGCATTATATAATATTGAGTGAATTAAAAATTTTGTTTGGTCCACTGTATTATGCTCAATTATTTGTCTTGCACATTGAGTTTGTTAGTCATTTCTCTAGGTCTTTATTAAAGACCTAGAGACCTACTTCAAAATTATAATATATAATTTTAATGAATTACCTGGTTTACTTTACAATTAAATTTAGGGAGTAATCTAACCGTATAAAGGAGTCTATAAAAATATTTATGAATCCAAATGTCATAGGTTACAATGTTTAATAACTAATAATAAACTGCAACAATGCCAGTGAAGATCAAATTCAACATGATTTAGATTTGGGATAATGTTGAGAGTACCTGAAATTCCATCCACTATTGTATAATTTTGATTGTTTTAGTACATAGATACATGTTTCCCTATGAAGAAATTTTGAGCTTTCACATCAGTAACATTTGAAATGAACCCTTTCAATGATTCAGTACTTACAAAGTACTATACAAAAAAAAAAAAGTACAACTTTTTTTTGCTATTTTAGCTTTTTTTTTCTTATTTCATTCTACTGTGTTCTCATGTGACCATATATAGGTATTTGCTTGTCAAAGTATCATCAAGGAGATCAAACACTTATTAGTAGAGTTCAGAGAAGTGTTCAATAAGTATAAGTTCTAGGTGCTGGTGGTATGATGATAAAAATCTTTGACCTTGAGGATTTCAAAGTCTTATATGAGGCAGGTGTGTGAACTTATATTAATCTGTTTATTTTTTGTGATGCTAATGATTGAAAAGGTGAAGGGCTTGTGCTTTTTAAGAAGTTGAAATGTATCTACAGAAACCTTTATGGGTCTCTATAAAAGAAATTATGGCAGTCAGGAAGAATAACCACCGTAACATACATCAAGAATCTTCATTAAAAAATAGGGCTTCCCTGGTGGCGCAGTAGTTAAGAACCCGCCTGCCAATGCAGGGGACATATGAATGCTCATCATATCCCATGACCCTAAAATATAGGAGAAGTCATATTTTTTCTCAGCTGGTAGTGGATAGCCTGGCCAAAAAACGTATGATCCACATTACTTTGAACAATTCAAATTCATTCAATCGAACTGATCATGTCACATCCCTGCTTAAAACAAAACATCATAAAACAAACAACCAAAAATATATTGGATCCTTGTGAACTCCAGAATAAAATCTAAACTTTAAAAGATGGCACATAGGCACTTCCCTGGTGGCGCAGTGGTTAAGAATCCACCTGCCAGTGCATGGGACACATGTTTGAGCCCTGGTTCGGGAAAATCCCACATGCGCAGAGCAACTAAGCCTGTGCACCACAACTACTGAGCCTGTACTCTAGAGCCCGTGAGCCACAACTACTGAGCCCACGTGCCACAACTACTGAAGCCTGCATGCCTAGAGGCCGTGCTCTGCAACAAGAGAGGCCACCGCAATGAGAAGCCCATGCACCACAATGAAGAATAGCCCCCACTTGCTGCAACTAGAGAAAGCCCGCATGCAGCAAGGAAGACCAAACACAGCCAATAAATAAGTGAATAAATTTATTGGAAAAAGAAAAGTCCTACTCTCCAGAAAATAAGACTCTGCCAGAGCTCAATTCTGACCATTACTCACAATTTGTAAAGGAGATTTCTTCGCAGTCTGGCCCCCTAGAGTCTTCCTATCTCATGTAAAGGAGAGAAACAAAAATATATTTGGTAGGAGGGGTCTGGTCTTCAAGAATACAGATCATGAATGCTGGTGCCATAGAAGGGAGCTGAGTCTGGGGAAAATAAAAGCAGTACCTTTGTACAAACTTGTGAAGGTTACAACCTCAAGAGACAGGCCCAATAAAGACTGAGATTTAATCAGGCAACACATGAATGCTTTTCTTCCCCCACAACGGAGCTCCAGCATAACAATAGGGGATTGAAGCTAAAAATGCTGCATGATGAAGACTCTAAGGAGAGTACATAGGGAAGACCTGTGTCAAGAGTGGAGACAAGAAGAATGATATTACTGGAATTTGAAGCTCTAGAACCTATAGCTAAAATAAACATTAAACGTAGCACAACTTCCTGCTGGATTAATGTAAATTCGCACATTAAGAAAATGGTAACTTACACAAAAATAAACTCAAAATGGATTAAAGACCTAAATGTAAGGCCAGACACTATAAGACCCCTTAGAGGAAAACTTAGGCAGAACACCTTATGACATAAATCACAGCAAGATCCTTTTTGACCCACCTCCTAGAGAAATGGAAATAAAAACAAAAGTAAACAAATGGGACCTAATGAAACTTAAAAGCTTTTGCACAGCAAAGGAAACCATAAACAAGACGAAAAGACAACCCTCAGAATGGGAGAAAATATTTGCAAATGAAGCAACTGACAAAGGATTAATCTCCAAAATTTACAAGCAGCTCATGCAGCTCAATATCAGAAAAACAACCCAATCCAAAAATGGGCAGAAGACCTAAATAGACATTTCTCTAAAGAAGACATACAGATGGCCAAGAAGCACATGAAAAGCTGCTCAACATCACTAATCATTAGAGAAATGTAAATCAAAACTACAATGAGGTATCACCTCACAGCAGTCAGAATGGCCATCATCAAAAATCTACAAACAATAAATGCTGGAGAGGGTGTGGAGAAAAGGGAACCCTCTTGCACTGTTGGTGGGAATGTAAATTGATACAGCCACTATGGAGAACAGTATGGACGTTCCTTAAAAAACTAAAAATAAAACTACCATACGACCCAGCAATCCCAGTACTGGGCATATACCCTGAGAAAACCATAATTCAAGAAGAGTCATGTACCAAAATGTTCATTGCAGCTCTATTTACAATAGCCAGGACATGGAAGCAACCTAAGTGTCCATCAACAGAGGAATGGATAAAGAAGATGTGGCTCATATATACAATGGAATATTACTCAGCCATAAAAAGAAACGAAATTGAGTTATTTGTAGTGAGGTGGATGGACCTAGAGTCTGTCATACAGAGTGAAGTAAGTCAGAAAGAGGAAAACAAATACCATATGGTAACACATATATATGGAATCTAAAAAAAAATATATATATATATAGTCATGAAGAACCTAGGGGCAAGATGAGAATAAAGACGCAGACCTACTAGAGAATGGACTCTTGAGGATATGGGGAGGGGCAAAGGTAAGCTGGGACAAAGTGAGAGAGTGGCATGGACATAATATACTACCAAATGTAAAATAGATAGCTAGTGGGAAGCAGCCGCATAGCACAGGGAGATCAGCTTAGTGCTTTGTGACCACCTAGAAGGGTGGGATAGGGAGGGTGGGAGGGATGGAGATGCAAGAGGGAAGAGATATGGGGATATGTGTATATGTATAATTGATTCACTTTATTATAAAGCAGAAACACACCATTGTATAGCAATTATGCTCCAATAACGATGTTAAAAAATAAAAAAAGGAAATGGTAACTGTGTGACGTGGTGATGTGTTAATTAACTTGATTGTGATAACCATTCCACAATGTATGTATATGTTAAATCATCACACTGTACACCTTTAAACTATTATAGAAAAATATTTATTTATCTCTCTCCCTATTATTAATACCTATATAGCAGGTCCAGCTTTCAATTAAAAAGTCATAACACAGGGAACTCTACCAATACTCTGTAATGACCTATATGGGAAAAAAAATCTTAAAAAGTGTGGATATATGTATATGTATAACTGATTCACTTTGCTGTATAGCAGAAACTAACACAGCATTGTAAATCAACTACACTCCAATAAAAATTATTTTAAAGAGTCATGCCAGATGGCAAAGACATAAACAAAAAACCACTCTGAAGTCATGACAACCAGATATGAGAACCATGACACAAATGCTGGAATTATCAGTCAGGGAATTTAAAAAGCTATGGTTAACATGTTTAGGGTTCTAATGAAAAAAGTAGAGAACATGTAAAAGCAGATGGGCAGTGTAAGAAGAAATATGGATATTCGTATGAAGAATAAAAAAACATTAGAAAGCAAAACTCTGTAGCAGAAAATAATGTCTTAGGTGTACTCATTAGTAAGCCTGACATGGCTAAGAAAATAATTAGTGAATTTGAACAACACAGGTTAATGAAACATTCCAAACTGGAATGCAATGCAAAGAGAATTTATTGCTAGCAGACTTCACCTACAGTGTTAAAAGAAGTTCTGCAAGCATCGTGAAAATCATATAGGTCAGAAACTTCAATCTAATAAAGAAAGGAAAATCAGCAGGGAAGAAATAAATGAAGGTTAAAAAAAATACTGTTGAACAACACAGGTTAATGAAAAATTCCAAACTGGAATGCAGTGCAAAGAGAATTTATTGCTAGCAGACTTCACCTACAATGTTAAAAGAAGTTCTGCAAGCATTGTGAAAATTATATAGGTCAGAAACTTCAGTCTAATAAAGAAAGGAAAAGCATTAGAGAAGAAAGAAATAAATGAAGGTTAAAGAAAATACTTAATTTTTTCCATATTCTTAACTGATCTAAAACAGAATTATTTGTTTAAGCAATAAATTAACAGTGTACTAAATGATGCTTGCATATGGATATTTGAAATGAAAAACAGTAATAACATGAAAAAGGAATTTGAAATATTCTGTTAAAAGGTATCTGCATAAAACGTACACAGCAGTATTTGCAGCAGTATAATCCTATTGATACTTGAAAGATTAGTTATTGTAAGATCTAGGGCATCCACTAAAAATTAAGAATTATTATTTATGGTCTAAGAAAGGAGATGCATTAATTTAACAGAAAATAGTCCATTAAAATCAGAGAAGTCTGAAAAGGGGAAGAGAAAATAAAGGACAACAGGGGAGTGACCTCAGCAAGATGGAAGAACAGGAGTTTTCTCTGTTATCCCTCTACAGAACATTGATTTTGACAACCATTCATAGACAAGAATACTGTTCTGGGTGTCTGGGAGTCCTGCAGAGAAGTTCCAGCATGCTGTTAGAGCAAAAAATCTGAGAATTCATGTATCGAGGAAGGTATGAAGAACAGTTTCATTTTACCCATTGTCATTCTTCCCTCAAGGCAGTACAGTTTAGTACCAAGAGACATAATTCCTTTTCTTTTTTCTTTTTATTAATTTTTTATTCAAGTACAGTTGATTTACAATGTTGTGTTAGTTTCTGCTGTACAGCAAAGTGAATCAGTTATATTATACATATGCATATATCCATTCTTTTTTAGATTCTTTTCCATATAGGTCATTACAGAGTACTGAGTAGAGTCCCCTGTGCATTAAAATAGGTTCTTATTCGTTATCTATTTTATATATATAGTGTATATATGTCAAGCCCAATGTCCCAATTTATCCCTCCCCCCCCGCCCCCTTGGTAACCATAAGTTTTTTTCCTACATCTGTGACTCTCTGTTTCATAAATAAGTTCATTTGTACTACTTTTTTTAGATTCCACATATAAGCAATACCATATGATATTTGTCTTTCTCTGATTTCACTCAGTATGACAATCTCTAGGTCCATCCATGGCACTGCAGATGGCATTATTTCATTCTTTTTTATGGCTGAGTAATATTTCAACCCATAATTTCTCCCACTGGAGTGAGAGTGTACTGAGTACCTGACTTCCCCAGCTATGGGTTGCTACCCATGAGGCCTACTTCTTCCTCATTCCACCCAGAATATGGAAATTATTGGCACAGCTGAGAGATAGGGAGATACTGGGAACAGAGAAGGGAAATGGGAAATTGCAGCTCTCAGAAATCAGAATTCAACAAAGGGCCAAGGATCCTATATATTGCTTCTTGGACTCCATCAGCAAGTCTGACCAAGGGCTGCTTGGAATGCCATACCTTTGGACCCCCAAGTGGCCCACAGTAACACCCAACTCTCTGAACACCTCAACTGCACCCCTGTGGCTGGTACCCTGCATGCAAGCTCATGGATAGTGACTGTGAGCCCTTAGATATGGCTCATAATTAAGCATGTGCAAAAATAAAATCAACTCTGTGGCATTGGGAGAAGGTACAGAAATTTGAGTGTTTCAGGGCACCACCCTAGTGCAACAAAATGGAGGCTCTTAGGACACTGGATTTGCAGGATTGAGAGAAGTCATGCATATTTAATTCCCCTTCCCCCAAGTGGGAACAAGAAACGTAGATTGAAAAGGTCTCAGAGAGCTTCAGAAACCAAATTTGGGCTGACTGGTGAAGATATTTCTCTCCTGAAGCCAGTCAGTAAAGCCTGGTGAAGGAGACTCACTCCTTATTTAAATGTGAAGACAGCAACACAAGACTTAAAAGAAATGAAAAATCAAGAAAACATGATGTGACCAAAGGAAGACAATATTTTTCCAATACCCAGTTCCAAAGAAATGAAGATCTGACAAAGAATTGAAAATAATTGTTTTAGGAAAGCTCAGAAAGCTACCAGAGAAAACAGATAAGACAACACAATAAAATCAGCTAAATAATACATGAAAAAAATAAGTTTAACAGAGAGATAGAAATCATAAAACAGAACCAAACAGGAATTTTGGAGCTGAAGAATACAATAAATATGATTTTAAATGCAATAAAGAGACTCAATCACTGAGTTGATCAAGTAGAAGAAAAAATCTGTGAACTTGAAGACAGGTCATTTGAAATTGTTCAGTCAGAGAAGGTAAAAAATGAACAAAAAGAAATGAAGAAAGCCTATGGGATTGATGGAACACCATAAAGACAGCTAACATTTGCATTATGGGAGACCCCAAAGGAGAAGGGTGAGAGAAAGGAGCAGAAAACTTATTTAAAGGAATAATGGCTGAACACTTACCATATCTGGGAGGATATAGAAATTCAGATACATGACTATCAAAAATACCCAAACTGGTTGAACTCAAAGAAGACTTCACCAAGGCACAGTATAATCAAGCTGTCAAAAATCAAAGATAGACTTTCTAAAGCAACAAGAGTAAAAAAGGCTTAAAAGGGAGCCCACATAAGTCTGTCAGTAGATTTCATGGCAGATGCATTGCAGGCCAAGAGAGTATAGATTGATATATTCAGTGTGCTGAGAGAAAGAAAACGTATTACCCAGCAAAGTTGTCCTTCATAAGTGAAGAAGAGATAGACTTTCCCAGATAAAAAAAAGACCTAGCTCATCACCACTAGGCCTACTGTACAAGAAATACTAAAGGAAGTTAATCAAGCTGATACAGAATGATGTTAATTAGTAACATGAAAGCACATGAAAGTATAAAACTCACTGGTAAAGGTAAGCATATTGTCAAATTCAGAACACTTTAATACTGTAATGGTGTTTTTAAACCACTTTTAACTAGTATAAAGGTGAAAAAACAAAAGTATTAAAAATAACTGTAGCCATAATAATTTATTAGTGGATACATTTACAAAGATATGTAAATTGTGGCAGCAAACTCAAAATGTGGGAGACAGAAGTAAAAGTGTGGGGGGTTTGTATATGAAGGAAGTTAAAATTTTATCACCTTAAAATACACTGTTATAACTATAAGGTGTTTTATGTAAACCTCATAGTAACAACAAAGCAAAAATGTAAAGTTGATACATAAAAGATAAAGAGAAGGGATATAAACATATCACTACAGAAAGTCATCAAATCTCAAAGGAATACAGAAAAAGAGGAAAAAAGGAAAAAAAGGAACTACAAAACAGACAAAAGTCAACAAAAATGACAATATTAAGTCCTTATGTATTAATAATTTAACTTTAAACATAAATGAATTAAATTCTCCAATTGAAAATTACAGAGTGGCTGGATGGATTTAAAAAAAATGTGAAACAAAAAAACAAGATCCATCTTTAAGCTGCCTACAAGAGACTCAGTTCAGCTTTAAGGACAGACATAGGCTGGAAGTGGAAGATTAGAAAAAGATATTCCATGCAAATGGAAACCAAAAGACATCTGGAGTGGCTATACTTATAGCAGACAAAATAGACTTTAAGTCCTAAAATCTCGTAAAAACAGAGAAGGTCATTTAATGAAAAAGGGGTCAATTCATCAAGAAGATATAACAATTGCAAATACATATACACCCAATATCAGAGCACAAAACTATATAAAGCAAATATTAAAAGACCTGAAGGGAGAAATAGACAGCAATACAATAATAATAGGGGGCCTCAGTACCCCGGTATCAACAATGGCTAACTCACGCAGAGAGAAAACGAATCAGGAAATATTAGACTTGAACTATATTTTACACCAAATGGACCTAACAAACATACAGAACATTCTCTTCAACATGCATTCTTCTCAGGTATACACAGAGCATTCTCCAGAATAGATCATATGTTAGGTCACAAAAGTTTTAATAAATTTAGAGATGGAAATCATATCAAGTATCTTTTCTTTTTTTTTTTATAACATCTTTATTGGAGTATAATTGCTTTACCAACATCAGTACTCCAACATGTTGCTTTACCAACATCTTAACGCCAACATTTATTTCCACATCTTTATTGGAGTATAATTGCTTTACAATGGTGTGTTAGTTCCTACTTTATAATAAAGTGAATCAGCTATACATATACATATATCCCCATATCTCCTCCCTCTTGTGTCTCCCTTCCACCCTCCCTATCCCACCGCTCTAAGTGGTCACAAAGCACCGAGCTGATCTCCCTGTGCTATGCAGCTGCTTCCCACTAGCTAGCGATTTTACATTTGGCAGTGTATATAAGTCCATGCCACTCTCTCACTTCATCCCAGCTTAACCTTCCCCCCACCATGTCCTCAAGTCCATTCTCTACATCTGCGTCTTTATTCCTGTCCTGCCCCTACGTTCTTCATAACCATTTCTTTTTCTTTAGATTCCATATATGTGTTAGCATATGTGTTAGCATATGGTATTTGTTTTCTTCCTTCTGACTTACTTCACTCTGTATGACAATCTCTAGGTCCATCCACCTCACTACAAATAACTCAATTTCGTTTCCTTTTATGGCTGAGTAATATTCCATTGTATATATGTGCCACATCTTCTTTATCCATTCATCTGTTGATGGACACTTAAGTTGCTTCCATGTCCTGGCTATTGTAAATAGAGCTGCAATGAACATTTTGGTACATGACTCTTTTTGAATTATGGTTTTCTCAGGGTATATGCCCAGTACTGGGATTGCTGGGTCGTATGGTAGTTCTATTTGTAGTTTTTAAGGAACCTCCATACTGTTCTCCATAGTGGCTGTATCAATTTACATTCCCCAAAACAGTGCAAGAGGGTTCCCTTTTCTCCTCACCCTCTCCAGCATTTATTGTTTGTAGATTTTTGATGATGGCCATTCTGACTGTTGTGAGGTGATGCCTCATTGTAGTTTTGATTTACATTTCTCTAATGATTAGTGATGTTGAGCAGCTTTTCATGTGCTTCTTGGCCATATGTATGTCTTCTTTAGAGAAATGTCTATTTAGGTCTTCTGCCCATTTTTGGATTGGGTAATTTGTTTTTTTGATATTGAGCTGCATGAACTGCTTGTATATTTTGGAGATTAATTCTTTGTCAGTTGCTTCATTTGCAAATATTTTCTCCCATTCTGAGGGTTGTCTTTTTGTCTTGTTTATGGTTTCCTTTGCTATGCAAAAGCTTTTAAGTTTCATTAGGTCCCACTTGTTTTAATTTCCATTTCTCTAGGAGGTGGGTCAAAAAGGATCTCGCAGTGATTTATGTCATAGAGTGTTCTGCCTATGTTTTCCTCTAAGAGTTTGATAGTGTCTGGCCTTACATTTAGGTCTTTAATCCATTTTGAGTTTATTTTTGTGTATGGTGTTAGGGAGTGTTCTCATTTCATTCTTTTACATGTAGCTGTCCAGCTTTCCCAGCACCACTTATTGAAAAGGCTGTCTTTTCTCCATTGTACATTCTTGCCTTCTTTATCAAAAATAAGGTGAGCATACGTGCATGGGTTTATCTGTGGACTTTCTATCCTGTTCCATTGATCTATATTTCTGTTTTTGTGCCAGTACCATACTGTCTTGATGACTGTAGCTTTGCAGTATTGTCTGAAGTCTCGGAGACTGACTCCTCCAGCTCTGTTTTTCTTTCTCAAGATTGCTTTGGCTGTTCTGGGTCTTTTGTGTTTCCATACAAACTGTGAAATTTTTTTGTTTTAGTTCTGTGAAAAATGCTTTTGGTAGTTTGATAGGGATTGCATTGAATCTGTAGATTGCTTTCAGTAGTATAGTCACTTTCACAGTGTTGATTCTTCCAACCCAGGAACATGGTATATCTCTCCATGTGTTTGTATTGTCTTTGATTTCTTTCATCCGTGTCTTATAGTTTTCTTCCTACAGATCTTTTTTCTCCTTAGGTAGGTTTATTCCTTGGTATTTTATTCTTTTTGTTACCAAGGTAGATAGGTGTGTTTCCTTAATTTCTCTTTCAGGTTTTTCATCATTAGTGTATAGGAATGCAAGAGATTTCTGTGCATTAATTTTGTATCCTGCTACTTTATCAAATTCATTGATTAGCTCTAGTAGTTTTCTGGTGACATCTTTAGGATTCTCTATCTATAGTATCATGTCATCTGTAAACAGTGACAGTATTACTTCTTCTTTTCTGATTTTCATTCCTTTTACTTCTTTTTCTTTTTTGACTGCTGTGGCTAAAACATACAAAACTATGTTGAATAATAGTGGTGAGAGTGGGCAAGCTTGTCTTGTTCCTGGTCTTAGTGGAAATGGTTTCAGTTTTTCACCATTGAGAACGATGTTGACTGTGGGTTTTTCATATATAGCCTTTGTTATGTTGAGGTAAGTTCCCTCTATGCCTACATTCTGGAGCGCTTTTATCATAAATGGGTGTTGAATTATGTCAAAAGCTTTTTATGAAGCTATTGAGATTATCACATAGGTTTTATCTTTCAATTTGTTGATATGGTGTATCACATTGACTGATGTGAGTATATTGTAGAATCCTTGCATTCCTGGAGTAAACCCCACTTGATCATGGTGTATGATCCATTTAATGTACTGTTGGATTCTGTTTGCTAGTATTTTGTTGAGGATTTTTGCATCCATGTTTATCAATGATATTGATGTAGTTTTCTTTGTGACATCTTTGTCTCGTTTTCGTATCAGGGTGATGGTGGCCACATGGAATGAGTTTGGGAGTGTTCCTCCCTCTGCTATATTTTGCGATAGGTGTTAGCTCTTCTGTAAATGTTTGATAGAATTGAGAAGGATAGGTATTAGAGAAGGATAGGTGTTAGCTCTTCTGTAAATGTTTGAGAAGGATAGGTGTTAGCTCTTCTGTAAATGTTTGATAGAATTCGCCTGTGAAGCCATCTGGTCCTGGGCTTTTGTTTGTTGGAAGATTTTTAATCACAGTCTCAATTTCAGTGCTTGTGATTGGTCGGTTTATATTTTCTATTTCTTCCTCGTTCAGTCTCAGAGTGTTGTGCTTTTCTAAGAATTTGTCCATTTCTTCCAGGTTGTCCATTTTATTGGCACATAGTTGCTTGTAGTAATCTCTCATCCTTTGTATTTCTTCAGTGTCAGTTGTTACTTTTCCTTTTTCATTTCTAATTCTGTTGATTTGAGTCTTCTCCCTTTTTTTCTTCATGAGTCTGGCTAATGGTTCATCAATTTTATTTATCTTCTCAAAGAACCAGCTTTTAATGTTACTGATCTTTGCTAATGTTTCCTTCATTTCTTTTTCATTTATTTCTGATCTGATGTTTATGATTTCTTTCCTTCTGCTAACTTTGGGGCTTTTTTGTTCTTCATTCTCTAATTGCATTAGGTGTAACATTAGGTTGTTTATTTGAGATGTTCTTTGTTTCCTGAGGTGGGATTGTATTGCCATAAACTTTCCTCTTAGAACTGCTGTTGCTACATCCCATAGGTTTTGGGTCATTGTGTTTTCATTGTCATTTGTTTGTAGCTCTTTTTGATTTCCTCTTTGCTTTCTTCAGTGATCTCTTTGTTATTAGGTAGTGCATTTTTTTAGCCTCCATGTATATTTTACAGATTTTTTCTTGTAATCGATATCTAGTCTCATAGCATTGTGGTCAGAAGAGATACTTGATATGATTTCAATTTTCTTAAATTTACCAAGGCTTGATTTGTGACTCAGTATTATGATCTATCCTGGAGAATGTTCCATGAGCAGTTGAGAATAAAGTGTATTCCGTTTTTTTTTTTTTGGATGGAATGTCCTATAAATATCAATTAAGTTCATCTTAATGTATCATTTAAAGCTTGTGTTTCCTTATTTATTTTCATTTTGGATTATCTGTCCATTGGTGAAAGTGGGGTGTTAATTTCCCCTTTTATTGCTGTTAGCATTTACCTATGTATTGAGGTGCTCCTGTGTAGGGTGCATAAATATTTACAATTGTTATATCTTCTTCTTGGATTGATCCCTTGATCATCATGTAGTGTCCTTCTTTGTCTCTTGTAATAGTCTTTATTTTAAAGTCTATTTTGTCTGCTATGAGTATTGCTACTCCAGCTTTCTCTTGATTTCCATTTGCATGGAATATCTTTTTCTGTCCCCTTACTTTCAGTTTCTATGTGTCCCTGTCTGAAGTGGGTCTCTTGTAGACAGAATATATAGGGTCTTGTTTTTGTATTCATTCAGCTAGTCTATGTCTTTTGGTTGGAACATTTAATCCATTTATTTTTAAGGTAACTATCGATATGTATGTTCCTGTTACCATTTTCGTAATTGTTTTGGGTTTGTCATTGTGTGTCTTTTCCTTGTCTTGTGATTCCTGCCTAGAGAAGTTCCTTTAGCACTTGTTGTAAAGCTGGTTTGGTAGTGCTGAATTCTGTTAGCTTTTGCATGTCTGTAAAGGTTTCAATTTCTCCATCTAACCTGAATGAGATCCTTGCTGGGTAGAGTAATATTGCTTGTAAGTTTTTCCTGTTCCTCACTCTAAATATGCCCTGCCACTCCCTTCTGGCTTGCACAGTTTCTGCTGAAAGATCAGCTATTAACCTTATGGGGATTCCCTTGTATGTTATTTGTTGATTTTCCCTTGCTGCTTTTAATATTTTTTCTTTTTACTTAATTTTTGTTAGTTTGATTAATATGTGTCTTGGCGTGTTTCTTCTTGGATTTTTCCTCTTTGGGACTCTCTGTGCTTCCTGGTCTTGATTGACTATTTCCTTTCCCACATTAGGGAAGTTTTCAACTATAATCTCTTCAAATATTTTCTCAGTCCTTTTCTTTCTCTCTTCTTCTGGGACCCCTATAGTTCGAATGTTGGTGCATTTAATGTTGTCCCAGAGGTCTCTGAGACTGTCCTCAGTTCTTTTCTTTCTTTATTCTGCTCTGCAATATTTATTTCCACTCTTACCTTCCAGGTCACTTATCCATTCTTCTGCCTCAGTTATTCTGCTATTGATTCTTTCTAGGGGATTTTTAATTTCGTTTATTGTATTGCTCGTCATTGTTTGTTTGCTGTTTATTTCTTCTAGGTCATTGTTAAACGTTTCTTGTATTTTCTCCATTCTATTTCCAAGATTTTGGATTATCTTTACTATCATTACTCTGAATTCTTCTTCAGGTAGACTGCCTATTTCCTCTTCATTTGTTTGGTCTGGTGGGTTTTTACCTTGCTCCTTTGTGCGCTGTGTGTTTCTCTGTCTTCTCAATTTGCTTAACTTACTGTATTTGGTGTCTCTTTTTCTCAGGCTGCAGGTTTGTAGTTCCTGTTGTTTTTGGTGTCTGCCCCCAGTGGCTATGGTTGTTTCTGTGGGTTGTGTAGGCTTCCTGGTGGAGGGGACTATTGCCTGCGTTCTGCGGGATGAGGCTGGATCTTGTCTTTCTGGTGGTCAGGACTGCATCTGGTGGTGTGTTTTGGGGTGTCTGTGACCTTTTTATGATTTTAGGCAGCCTATCTTCTAATGGGTGGTATTTTGTTTCTGTTTTGCTACTTGTTTGGCATAGGGTGTCCAGCCTTGGAGCTTGCTGGTCATTGAGTGGAGCTGAGTGTTAGTGTTGAGATGGAGATCTCTGGGAGAGCTTTTGCTGTTTGATATTATGTGGAGCCAGGAGGTCTCTGGTGGACCAGTGTCCTGAACTTGCCTCTCCCACCTCAGAGGCACAGGCCTGACACCCGGCCAGTACACAAGGACCCTCTCAGCCACACGGCTCAGAAGAAAAGGGAGGAAAAATGAAAGAAACTATGAAAAATATAAAGTTATTAAAATAAAAAATAATTAGTAAAAATAAAAAATATTGAAAAGTAATAACAAAAGAGAAAAAAATGAAAGAAAGAAAGAAGAGAGCCACCAAACCATAAAACAAATCCACCAATGATAACATGCGCTTAGAATATACTAATTACAAAAAACCCAGAAAAAAAACCAAAAAAATGAACAGACAGAACCCTAGGAGAAATAGTAAAAGCAAAGCTATACAGACAAAATCACACAATGAAGCATATACACACACACTCACACACACAAAAAAAGTAAAAAATATGTATATCGTTGCTCCCATAGTCCACCACCTCAATTTTGGTATGATTTGTTGTCTATTCAGGTATTCCATAGTTGCAGGATACATCAAGTTCATTGAGGAGATTTAATCTGCTGCTTTTGAGGCTGCTGGGAGAGATTTCCCTTTCTCTTCTTTGTTCACGCAGCTCCTGGGGTTCAGCTTTGGATTTGGCCCCGCCTCTGCATGTAGGTCACCTCAGGGTATCTGTTCTTCATTCAGACAGGATGGGGTTAAAATGGCAGCTGATTAGGGAGCTCTGGCTTACTCAAGCCAGGGGGAGGGAGACGTATGGAATGCGGGTGGCAGAGTCCAGCGTGATGTTGCAACAGCCTGAGGTGCACCGTGTGTTCTCTGGGGGAAGTTGTCCCTGGATCACGGCACCCTGGCAATGGTGGGCTGCACAGGCTCCTTGGAGGGGAGGTGTCGTTAGTGACCTGTGATTGTGCACAGGCTTTTGGTTGCTGCAGCAGCACCTTAGCATTTCATGCCTGTCTCTCGTGTCTGCACTGATAGTCATGGCTTGCGCCTGTCTCTGGAGCTCGTTTAGGTGGTGCTCTGAATCCCCTCTCCTCGTGCACCCCGAAACAATGGTCTCTGGCCTCGTAGGCAGGTCTAGACTTTTTCCCGGACTCCCTCCCGGCTAGCTGTGGCCCACTAGCCCCCTTCAGGCTGTGCTCATGCAGCCCACCCCTATCCTCTCCCTGGGATCTGACCTCCGAAGCCCGAGCCAAGCCTCAGCTCCCAGCCCCGACCCGTCCCAGTGGGTGAGCAGACACACCTCTTGGGCTGGTGATTGCTGGTCAGCACTGATCCTCTGTGTGGGATTCTCTCCACTTTGCCCTCTGCACCCCTGTTGCTGGGCTGTCCTCTGTGGCTCCGAAGCTTCCCCACTACCACCTCCCATCTCTGCCTGTGAAGGGACTTCCTAGTGTGTGGAAACTTTTCTTCCCTCACAACTCCCTCCCAGAGGTGCAGGTCCCATCCCTATTCTTTTGTCTCTGTTTTATCTTTTTTCTTTTGCCCTACCCAGGTATGTGGGGAGTTTCTTGCCTTTTGGGAAGTCTGAGGTCTTCTGCCAGCATTCAGTAGGTGTTCTGTAGGAGTTTTTCCACATGTAGATGTATTTCTGATGTATTTGTGTGGAGGAAGGCGATCTCCACATCTCACTTCTCCACCATCTTGAACATCTCCTCTCAATTATCTTTTCTTACCACAGTGGTATGAAAGTAGAAATCAATAACAGGAGAAAAATTAGAAATTTCTCAAATATGAAGTTATTAAACAACACATTGTTAAACAGTCAATGGATCAAAGAAGAAATCAAAAGGAAAATAAGGACATATATTGAGGCAAATGAAAATGGAAATGCAACATACCAAAACTTATGGGATGTAGCAAAATGCAGTTTTAAGAGGTAAATATTTTAGCAATAAATACCTACATTAAGAAAAATAAGAAAGATTGCAAACAACCTAACTGTATGCTTCAAGAATCAGAAAAATAGGAACAAACTAAGTCAAAAGTTAGCAGAAGCAAGCAAATAACAAAGATCAGAGCAGAGATAAATGAATTAGAGACTAGAAGAACAAGAGAAAAGATCAGTGAAACTGAATTGATTTTTTGAAAAAAATACACAAAATTGACAAATCTTAAACTAGAGTAACTAAGAATAAAGAGAGAAGACTCACATAAATAAAATCAGAAATTAGGAAGGTGGCAATACTACTGACAACACAGAAATACAAAACATTGTAAGAGGTCACTATGAACAGTTGCACCCTACAAATTGGGTCGCCTAGAAGAAATGGATAAATCCTAGAAGCATACTACGAAGACTGAATCATGAAGAAATAGAAAATCTGAACAGACTGATAATGAGTGAGGAGATTGAATCATTAATCAAAAATCTCCCACCAAACAAAAGTTCAGCAGCAGGTGGCTTCACAGGTGAATTCCACTAAATATTTAAGAAAAAGTAATACCATTCCTTCTCAATCTTTTCTAGAAAATTGAAGAAAAAGGAACAGTTTCAAACTTATTTTACCAGTCCAGCATTACCCTGATACCAAAGCTAAACATGGATATTAGAATAAAGGAATATTGCATACCAATAGTCCTAATGAACTTAGATGAAATATCTTCAGCAAAATATAAACAAGCCAAATTCACCATTAATAGGATCACTCACATGGTCAAGTCAGATTTATCCCTGGGATGCAAGAATGGTGTAACATCTGCAAGTCAATAAATGTAATACAACACATGAACAGAATGAAGGATAAAGATCATATGATCATCTCACATGCAGGAAAAACATTTGGCAAAATTCACCATTTCATGAAGAAAAAAAGACTCATTAAACTAGGTGGAGAAGTAATGTACCTCAGTACAACAAAGGCCATATTGACAAGCCCACATATGACATTGTAATGGTGCAAAGCTGAAAACTTTTCCTGTAAGCTCAGGAACAAGACAAAGATGCCCAATCTCACCACTTCTATTCAGCATAGTATTGGAAGTCCTAGCCAGAGCAATTATGCAAGAAAAATAAATTAAAAGCATCCAAATTGGAAAGGAAGAAGTAAAATTATCTCTCTTTGCAGATGACATGATCATAAGAAACATAGGAAACCTTAACAAGATACATAGAAAACTATATTTCCGTATATAGAAAACGCTAGCAAAAACAAAACAAAAAAATAAAAAACCCTGTTAGAACTAATGACAGTGAAGTTGATTCAGTAAAGTAAAATGGTAAAGTCTTGAAGTTTTTTTTTCAATACTCTGGTATTTCACCTCCTACTCTGAATACTGAATGAATATGAATGACTTAAAAGTTAGTCCAGATTTTTACAGAGGATACATTTATTTTTCATCATTATTGGACGTTTGAAATTTTTTAACCTTCCATTTTCTTTAATATATATTTCCTCAAAGCAGATAAGTTGAATCTCTTCTGTAAGTGGATGTTTTATTTTTTTTAATTTAAAATTTAAAAAAAGCTTAGCCAAATTAAAAAGAATTTTTTTTGTTTGAGGATAGAAAATCAGCATACAAAAATCAGTTGCATTTCTGTACATTAATAACAAAAGAAATTAAGAAATACTTCCATTTACAATAGCATCAAAAAGAGTAAAATCCTTTGGAATAAATTTAACCAAGGAAGTGAAAGACACATGCTGAAAACTGTAAAATGTTGATTAGAGAAATGTTAAAAAGACACATAAAATATCTCATTTCATGGATTGGAAGAATGAATATTGTTAAAATATCCATACTACCCAACGTGATGTACAGATTCAACACAACCTCTATCAAAATTCCAATGGCATTTTTCTCAGAAACAGAAAAAACAATCCTAAAATTGAACTGAACCAGATACCCTGAATAAAAAAAGCAGTGTTGAGCAAGAACAAAGTTGCAGGCAGCAGACTTCTTGATTTCAAATACATTTTAAGACTATATTAATCAAAGTAGTATGGTACTAACCTAAAAAGAGATGCATAGACCAGTGGAACAGAATAGATAATGTAGAAATAAATCTTTGCATATAGGGTTAACTAGTCTTTGAAAAAGGTGCCAAGAATACACAAAGGGAAGAGGACATTCTCTTTAATAAATGGTGTTGGGAAACCTGGATATCCTCATGTAAAAGAATGATATTGGACCCTTATCTTACACACTGCACAAAAACCAACTCAAAATGGACTAAAAAATTAAATGTAGCACCTGAAAATCATAAAACTCCTAGAAGGAACCATAAGGAAAAAAGCTCTTTGACAGTGGTCTTGGCAATGATTTTTGGGGATTTGACACCAAAAGCTGTGGCAACAAAAGTCAAAATAAACAAGTGGAATTGCATCAAGCTAGAAAAGCAATCTCACTTTTGGGTATATATCCAAAGAAAATGAAATCAGTTTCTTGAAGAGACATATGCCCTCTCATTTTTATTGCACCATTACTCACAATAGGCAATATATGGAAACAACCTAAGTGCTTGTCAATGGACAATCAATGGATAAAGACAAAAAATGTATATGTGTATATATATATATTCCCTGTATATAATGTAATATTATTCAGCTTTAAAAAAGGAATTTCTGCCATTTGTGACAACACAGATAAATCTAGAGGACATTATGTTAAGTGAAATAAGCCAGATACATGAAGACAAATATTGCATGATCTCACTTTTATGTTGAAATATAAAAAGTTGAACTCATAGTAACAAAGAGTTTAATGGTGCTTACTAAGGATGGGGGCTGGGAGAAGTGGGGTGATGTTGGTCAAAGTGTACAAACTTTGAGTTCTAAGATAGGTAAATTTTGCAGAACTAATGTACAGCATGGTGGCTATAGTTTAAAATAATGTTTTTTGTCATTGAAATTTGCCAAGATTAGATCTCAAGTGTCCGCCTGACACAAAAACATGTTAACTATGTGAGGTGATGGATATGTTAACTGGCTTGATTGTGGTAATCATTTCACAATATATATGTATATCAAAACATGTTTCACACCTTGAATATATACAATATTCATTTGTCAATTATACATAAATAAAACTGGAAGAAAAATGCAACAAATAAACTATTACAAATGTGTTAGATATTTATCTAAATATATGAATAATTATTTTAAATGTGAATGGTGTGGCTACACCAGTTTATTTAGAGTTGATTAAATAACTAGAGACAACCATGTATTATCTACAAGAAACCCACTTTAAATATGAAGACTCAAAGAAGTTAAAAGTAAAGAGATGGAGAAATGTATGTTATGGTAACACTAATAAAAATAAGCCAGAGCAGCTATGTGAATCTCAAAGCAGATTTCAAAGTAAATAAGATTATTAGGATAAAGAAGAGTATTATGTAATGGTAAAGGGGTCAGTTCTCCAAGAAGACATAGCAATCCTTAATGTGTATGCAACTAACAACAGAGAATCAAAGTACATGTGAAAAAATTGATAGAATTGAAAGGAAAAATAATTGAATCACTATGATAGGAGACATCAACATCCCTCTACCAGTAATTGACAGTTCCCACAGATCCAACAGGTAGAAAAATCAGTAAGGCTATAGTAGCCCCGAACATCACTGTCAACTTGATCTAATTGGCTAATACTTCATTCAGCATTGGCAGAATACACAATCTCTTCAAGCTCACATAAATATTCACCAAAGTAGAACACATCCTGAGCCATAAAACACAGCTTAACAAGTAATAGAATAGAAATAATAGAAATCATACAAAGTATCCTCTCAGACCACAATTAAATTAACAAGGAATCTATAAAAAATGAGGAAATTTAAAAAATGTACACATTGGAAAGAAAAAATGAAACTGTCTTTATTTACAGATGACATAATTGTCTATTAGAAAATGCCATATAATCTATAGGGACCTCTCTGAAGTAATAAGCCAGTATAGCTTGGTTGCAGGATAGTGGGTCAATGTACAAAATTCAAATATTTTCTTATATGCCAGCAGTGAACAATTGGAATTTGAATTAAAAAAAAAATTGCAGAGATGTAAATTAGCATAGTCAACAGAGGAGCAATCAGGGTGCACATTTTTACACAGTCTGATAGTACCTAAAACATTCTTTGGAGTACCAGAACTACACTGAAAGGACACCTAGTAATCTCTTTTGTTCATTTCAAAATCGTTGATAAATTTTCTTGCCAGTGTTTTTCCTTGTCAAGATAAATTATTTCCAATGATTATTTTTGATTAAAAAAGTATAGTCTCATTAGGTTTGTCCTGATTATTTCATGGGCACAGTACTATTCTTAATTATCCATATAGCTCTTCTTAAGTTTGTTTTGCAAAGGTAGAACCATAAACAAACAAAAAACAATCAACTTCTAAGGCTACAGAATGAACTTCTGTCTAGAATTTTCTTAAGGAATCTTGTATGGGATATTTAAAGCCTCTATTTTTAGCTTTTCTGTCAGTTTACTAGCAAACTCACTCAAGGAAACTCTTCACAAGATTTCAAGTGTAGTACTTATATATATGGGAGAATTGTGTTACTTATGAGCCCTGCAATGTATGCTAAAACTCCTGTTCTTTTTGCAGATGACTTTCCTCAGCCCTTTTACAGCCCTAGGGTCCTGTAAGCCAATCACCAGGCCAGCTTTCCTGGGGGACTTTGTAAGCCTTGGCTCCATATAATTTTTGTATGTCAATTTTGTATCCTGAAACACTGAATTTGTTGGTTAGTTCTAAGAGTTTTTGGTGGGGTCTTTAGGATTTTCTCTATATAACACCATGTCATCTGCAAATAGAGACAGCTTTATTTCTTCTTTTCTAATTTTGCTACTTTTTTTTTTTTGGACTAATTGCTTAGCCTAGGACTTCCAGTACTATGTTTGATAGGAACATTGATAGTGGGCACACTTACCTTGTTCCTGATCTTTGAGGGAAAATTTTCAACATTTCCCCATTGAGTATGATGTTAGCTGTGGACTTATATGGCCTTTATTATATTGGGGTATGTTCTTTCTATACCCACTGTGCTGTCAGTTTTTATCATGAACAATTGTTTAATTTTGTCCAGTGCTTTTCCTTCTTCTATTGAGATTATCATATGATTTTTATCTTTCATTCTCTTAATGTGGTGTATCACATTTATTAACTTGGGTATGTTGAATCATCCTACATCACAGGGATAAATCCCACATGATCATGGTATATGATCATTTTAATGTATTAATGAATTTAGTTTGCTAATATTTGAGAATTTTTGCATCTGTATTCATCAGGAATATTGGCCTGTTGTTTTTTCTTTTAGTGTCCTTATCTGTCTTTGGTATCTGTTTTCTGACTGTATCATTTCAAGAGCTTTTTCCAAACATTTTACAGAACAAAATGTAATAAATAAATGTTATCTGTTATTTAGTTTTTTATATAGTTGGAACCTAATTACCGTCAGATTTAGCTGGCTTGATGCATAATGAGTTATTGGAAAATAGCTCATTTAAAGCTTTGGTAATGCTATTAACATTTATGGAATTATGTTTTATATGTTTTAGAGGTAGATTTACCTTTGTGACTATACGAGTGAGTTTTACCATGCAGAAGTTCTTAATGATTGAAAATAAGTTATCACTCTAAGCAGAACCGAAAAGGAAAATCTAAAAATAATTTTCATCCTTACTTTGAGTTATAACATTAATATTTAATACTTTACTGTTCAAATTCACTATATTCTTATTTGGGCTCTTATCTGAAAAGAAAAAAAATCAAACAGCAATATTTTAAGCAATATTAGATGAGTAATAGTCCTATGCTATAGAGGAAGTCTTTTGCCTTTTAATTAAAAACAATGTGCAATTCAGTCAAAATAAGTGTCCCCAAACTCTATGAAATATTTTCTCTTAAATATAGGTCCTGAATATATTTTGAAAATTAGACTATTTTTTTTCTTTTCAAAATAACAGGTAAGACACTGAATTTTTTCAAGATTTATAGTACCCAGTATCCCTACCTATATACCTATAATTTAACTGGCTACCAAAGAAATGTGTTTTCAGAAGGATGGATTAACTGATTGACTGGCAATTAATCTTGGAAAGGGAAAGTAATTAGATAATTCTTCTGTCACAAATATGCTGCCATTGTTTTAAAGAGCAGCATGTTACTGCTGCTTTTATAATTCATAAGAAAACAAGTCAGGACAATTAGTTATTATAGTTGGTATAACAATGCTTATATACTTGCTACCTAGAGCATGATAAAAATTAAAGTGTTTTAATCATGTAGCCTTTCAAAATTTTAGAGGAAACAGTACCATAGTGAGCAAAATATTTCAGAGTCTCCTTGTGCTTCTGAACTTACACATCGAAACCTTTGTAATATTATAAATGTTAAAAAGGTTGTTTTTAAAAATCAACTAACATTTCCTATTGGATTTACTCTCAGAATATGCATCATTCTAATTTATTTTCTATACCTAGCTTGTATTTTCATGGAAAAATTGACCTGACCCAATTAATAAGTTATTAGGTTAAAAGTGCTGTACTCCAATCATAGGTCTGGGAGTTGGAAGTTCTTTACGTCAGTATCTTATTCTAAAGTCTCTCTTCAGGCCAGGAGAGATCATGTGACATTTTAAAACCAGAACTGGTTAGGGAAATAAGAGGTTCCCTTTATAGTAGAGCTCTATTTCCAAAACATCATGATGTCTCTCAGAATTAAAGGTGAATGTAATTTTAGCCTGTATCATTAAATGGACATTTTACCCTCTATGTCTTGATATTAAGTAGTAGATCAATAGGTAATAATGCTAATTCCCTATTATTATGCATCTCATTATTCTTATCATTTCTTGTATTTTGTGAAAGCATATATGCCCTCAAAATACATGAATTGTAGGGACTATAAAATTTACTTCATGTTTCAGATAAGTCAGGGAAAGCTATTTAGTGAAAAGAAAGGAGATAACATTTCTGTAGATGGTGACTGTATTTGCCAGCAATTAATATATATATATTACTGTAAACTTGCCAAGCACTGTAATAGTTCTACTAGATTGTGAATTATCTGAGAGTAAAGAAGTATTGTTTACTTTTGAATCGCATCACTTTCCTTCAGGCTGAACAATGCCTAAATCACCTGATTTATTTTCTTTTTGGATGGTTTGTTCATTTGTTTGTTTCAAATAATTAGCAAAGTTATCTACCAATAACCATACTTTTGGTATTTATATCTGCTTTTTTTCCCCTTTTAGACATATTATCTCCTGCATTTCTCATATATGTATTCATTCTGGGACCTCTGCTGTACAAGAGAGTATGCTTCAGACCTTGGGGTTTGATGGAAATTAAATGAATACTCCCCTCATTCGAGTATGTGAATGGTATAGATGATAATTTTTAAATATGATTAGTTTATGGGAATGTGAAAGTCGATTCCCGAGGTGTAGGAAATGGAATAAAGAGTAAAGAGTTGAGTTTATTCATATCTTAAAACCTTATTTTCCTTTGGTTGAACACTAAAATTATTTTATTGCTTTATTAATAAAAACAATATTATGATTAATGTCTTTGTACATATTTTTCGAGTTTCTGATTATTTCATTATAATAGACTTTTCTTTGACTGGAACTGACTAGGACAGTGGGTTTGAACCTATTTAAGCCTCTTGAATGCCAAAGTTCTTTACAAGAAAACCTGTCAGAATTTACATGCTTAGCATAGTATGATAATTCTCATCATGCATTGGATACTTGAAAATTCTGGATTTGTCATACTTTAGTATTTGATAATTTTATAAGCAAAAATATTATTTATTTACTTCTTCATGCTTTTCAAAGGTTGATCATTTTTCAACTTTATTAGTCATTTATATTTTGATTCCTGAAAATTGTCCTAAATTTTATTACTTTTAGCTACTATTCTTAATCTCCCTAAACATAATTTTTAGAGGCTGATGCTATTTCTTCAACATTAAATTTTACCCTTCAAAAGTAGCATGTTATATGAAATATTCTGTAAAGCATCTCTGCTTGGCCCTAATTTGTTCTCTTTCCTAATGATTCTTATAGATTCTTTTAATGCCCCAATTCTCCAGTTTATTATTTTATGTTCACCATTACATATTGTTTGCTAACAAAGTCAAACTGTTTTTATAGGCTGGCTTCGTATTATTGTGAGACCTCACCTGAGATCAAAAGTCTTCTACGATTAGATCCAGCCTCTTTTTTTTTCTAGTTTATATCTTATTGTATAGATACTTCATTATATTGGTGTTATATTACCGAACTGCAAAACCTGACCCATTTTCCCCTCACCATGTCCAATAGCTCCCACATTCATGTCTTTGTTGATTTTACCCCATTTTATCTTTCATTTTTTTATCTGTAATTGAAACTCTTTTATGAAGAATTTCAAATTTCACATTTCTTTATTTAAACTAATCTTATCCTCAAGAAGGTTTCTGAAAATCACCATTACTGGATTTATATTTCTCATAAGACATTTGCCTTATTCGGTCTCCACTCCTCTTCCTCATGCTACTGTGGGGTTTTACACACAACAGAGTCTTGATTTATATTTGTTTAACTGAATTATTGGTTGTTGGTAAAATTCAGTTTTATTACAAAGATTGATTTAAGTTCTTCATTAAATAGTCTCAAAGGTTCTTTTGGGTTTTTATATTTATTTTTTTTACAGTAAGTTATACAGTTATTACTACTCCAGCTTAAAGAACGTTGTTATAAGTTATGTTTTTTTGAGGAATGCCTTTCTTAACTTGTGAATAGGCTAGACAAGTTACACTTTGAGTTACTTCGTGCTCTGGGAAACACAACTTCAAAAACACAGTTAAAATTTTGAAGAAGTTCCTTCTGAAGTTGAGAGCTGTCAATGATATTTGTATGTTTAGTGAGATTTAATTTTATGACTTCCAACTTTGCATAAAAATAAGAATGTCAATAATGTCAAAGGGAAGTAATCTTCAGAGACTTACTTTAATAAACAGATACAGAAAATCTATAACAAGCATTTCAAATGTAAATTGCTATTTCTATAATATTTAATAATGAAATACAAGTAATTTATGTTCTGAAGTAATTCATGTGGAAGTTTATACTATTCATAGTTTTATATACAGAGTTTAATAAATGTTTGTTGTTTTATCCATATTGCCTCATTTTATCCTTAGAATAGCTTATTAGGTGGGCACTGTGTTTAATTTCCATTTTACAAAGAAAGAAACCATTTGTGAAGAGGTAAAATAATTAGGCAAAATTCACAGAAAACAGAATATTGAAACTGGGTGTGTCTAGTTTAGTATCTTGCTATGGAAAGTGTGGTTTATAGACTTAGAAGCTTTGGCATTACCTTGTTGGAAGTGTAGGGCCCCACTCCAGATTTATTAATTTAGAATTTGCATTTTAACAAGATGTGCATGTGATTTTTTTACACATTAAAGTTTGAGAAGTACTGGTTAAATATCTTGTCACACTTTTTATCTGTTTTAAAATGTAGATTTTATTATTTTTTAGGAATGGTGAGGCCAACAGATCAGGAGACTGTTGCCATTGAAAAGATAGTTTGTTACAGTTCCCAAGAGGAGAGGGCATGCCATGACTCACCATGCGGTGCAGGGAAGCACACAGGGAAGCAGCAGGTTCAGTCAGGAAGCACAGAGAGTGACAGGGAAACGTGGGCAAGAACCTTTACTGTGGTTTCCCTGGGAAAGGCAAGGAAAAGCAGGATAAGCAGTGTTAGGATTTACTAGTTTGAATAATTTCAGTGGGCTCCATGGGATAGAGGGTATAGAGGCTGTCATTAACTTGTCTGGTACTTGGCCCTGTGGTTATTAGGGCAGGAGGATAGTGGCCTGGAGTATAAGAGCCCAATAAAGGAAGTCATGGTGGAATGGGCTCTGTATTAATTAGTTTGCATATGATAGCCATGTTCAAAGGTGAGTCCTTTAATGTCTCTAGGAATTGGCTAGCACAGGAATGGACAGTCTCTCCAGGGTCAGCAAGGCCCCAGAATGTCAAAGCATTAGAAAAATAGAAAATAAAAGGCATGATCATTACATTATCACAGAGAATAAAACCCTATCATAATGTAATAAGCAGAGTTTAAAAAGTTTCATCGTGTAAAGATGCGTTTATTGCAGGGTTAATGAAAGGACTGAATGAGCCTGTCCAGCTAGCCCCTGGAGTTTCTAGGGGTCTGGCTACGTAGGTGAAATCCATTCAGGTCCTGGCTATTGATGGACACTACCTGGAGGCATCTCTCCACTTTTGTTTATTTCCTTATGTATGTATGTTCTGATTCCTATGACTGGCAGTGACTTCCAGGGGCACAGTAGCCATTCCAGAAATAACCCCATGAGTTGGCATTCATTTCATTGGCCCAGTACTGGAAGTCAGGCACAGAGAATACTGAAGGTAGAGGACCTGCCCTCACCTACCTGCTTCTTGCTTCCTTCCCTCCCTGCCTTCAAGCCTGCCAGTCTTCCTCACTGGAAGATAAGCGCTAAGAAGCTTTGGGGTCATCCCTATTTGAGTATGTGGGAGAAGAATATAATGCAATTGCCAGTCTGGTTATATCAGAAATAATGAGGTTGGGGGAACTACAGAGCCACAGGTGCCAGCTAAAGAAGAATAACTGCTGTCTGCTTGCTGAGTACGTACTATTATGCTAGGTATTATTCAGATGTTAGCACATTTAATCTTAATATACAAATGTGAATATTGAGGCTCAGGTTTATTATTTTGACCATATTTGTTACACTTTGGAGAGTTAGTGTTACATGCCATGTTTATCTGACTTAAAAGCCTGTACCTTCTATAGGCACATCTTTAGTGTCACAAGGTGGATGACAATGCTTATATAGTTTGTGTTGCAGGAACTTTTCGATCCTTATTAAGGAAAGTGCTGATCTCTCTTTTCATGAGTTCATTGTGTTAGCATCAATAAGAGATAGAATAATTTCCTGTTTCCTCTGAAATATCTAGGGCTCAACCTTTTAGGTGAGCTTACTTTACTTTTGTCACATTCAAAGCTAAATTATGTATCAAATCTGAAATGTTCCCAGGACTGTATTTGCTTGGCTCATCTAGGTTGATAAATCTATTATATAATTTAGAAATAACATTTAGCTCAGGATAAAAGGAATTTCTGTGGAGATGTACAAATATGGGAGAGAGGAATTTATGTGGAATTGTAAAGGGATACTTTAAATTTTTATTACTTTTATTGAGGTGAAATTTGCATAGGATAAAATTCACCAATTTTAAGTGTATAAGTCAATAATTTTGGCAAATATATACTGTCAGGTATATGTGTCACATGTATACACATACATACCTGTATTCATATACGTATACATACATACATATATACATACATACCTGTCGGTTAGGTATGTTGTCTTAGCAAAAATTTACCTTCTACTATAAAATAGAATCATGCATCTTTATATAGTATTATGTTAATCAAGATATTTATATTATTTATAATGTACACATTTCCCTTACTTTTAGTATGTTATTCTTACTCATAAACTTTTAGAACAACTCTGCACCATATCAATTCAAATTTCTCGTAAAAGGGTTAGTTGTGTGGCAGATAAAATGCATTGCTATGCAAAAAAAGAGTAATAACTACATTATAATAATTCAAAAAAGGATACAATCTCCTTAATTATATCTTATTAAATTATATCTTATTAAAACAATATATAAATATACAATATATAAATATACAAATATATAAATATATAACATTAATCTAAGTTGTTCTCAAACATCAGAATCACCCTGAAGGCTTGTAAAATCAGATTGGTGGGTTCTGTTTCCTGAGTTTTCTATCCAGCAGTTGCCAGGTGAGATTGATGTTGCTAGTCTTGGGATCATCTTGAGAGCCAATTCATTAGAAATATGCTTCTTTTTGAGCCCCTTAGCAATGTGTCAAAAATGTATTTCTGATGTCTGCATAAGAAACATTTTTGTTAATAGACTTTCTGTCACTTAAAAGACTGGAATGAATAATAAATTACTTGATTAAAATAATGACAGAAAATATGTGAATATAATTTTGTAAAAGGAAAAACCATAAATCTGTAGAATAGTCTATAGCACTTAAGGATAATCACTCCATTAAAATAATTTCTCAATAAAAATGCCTTAGTCCCAGAAACAAAAGCAGTACCATCCAAAGGCAATTCAGAATAATGTATATCTACTACATTGCTTTTATAGCTCTTCTAAAAGAAACTTTTCTCCTTTAGAAAGCCCCTGAGGATACATTTTGTTTACTTTGCTTCTACTCCTCTTGTCTATACACTTTAAATTTTTCTGTCACTTTCACAAAAAATGTTAACTTATATCTCAGTATATATTTTTTTAACTTTTAACTTTCTTTAGAAGATTATGTATTAGATTAATTGGCAAAGAATCTCATGTCTTTCCTTTTATTCACATGTACTTGAAATAGAAATCTCTAACTAGATCATTGAAGAAGAAATTAATTTTCCTTTTGGGGGTATTTTTAATAACCAGAAATTAATAAAAGCTAGGGTTCAATTTTAATTACATGGAAATTATTTGGAATGAAATCTATAAAGTGATGCCAGAAGCATTGCTATAAAAGAGTAACTTTCTCATTTAAGAACCTGCTCTTATCTTTCATTTCTTATGAGCTCAAACTCTTCATCCCAGTCATACTAAAACCCCTTCTCTGAAGCTGTCCTACTGCACTTTCTACCATTCAGCAACACTCTAGACATGATGATTTTCAAATTAAATTATGTCACTCATTATCTCTGCAGAACATCAAGTGTTATATCTTTTTTTGTCACATGAAATGTTTTCTTTTTTCCCCTCTTCACTTAAAAATAATCTACCAGTTACTGAAGGGTTATTTCCAGTTCTGAATGTTCTGAGAAGCATGCCTTGATAATTATAAACAATATGTTTCTTTCTCATATTTCTAAATCTGAATATAAATTATTCTCTATATATTTGGAATCTGTTTATATCGAATTTTATGGGTCTTCTATTTGCTTTAAAAAAATTCTTGATAACATTATAAGTATATGTATTGCCTGCAACAAGAGTATTAATTTCTCAAAGTCAGGTATTATGTCATATGCAGTGATTGTGTCTTCTGTAGTTCTTAGTCAAAATTAATAGTCATCAAAAAACTCATATTAAGTTAATTTAGGAATTACCCTGTTCATGTAAAATTACAGATGAACTAGAATCATTTGGCTGGGAAAAATTAAAATATAGTTCTTTAAAATGAAAGTACTCCTCTCTGTGTTGAAAGTGAATAAAAGAAAATAGACTTAAGCAATGATATGAAACGAGTGATAGGACAAAGAAGGATGGAATGTTTGGAAGTCAGAGTTTTTAGAGTTTGTAGAAGCTCCTTTGTAAAAGGGGGTATTTTACCTCCTAAAATTATTTCCTTGTAGTTCTCTCTTAGGGGAGGGGTATTTATTAGTGGTCTTTAAGGCTGTTCTATTCCTATGATTACATGCTTTAAACCAATTGCAGGATTGTTATTATCTTTGTAGAAAATTAAAGAGAGATGAATTTAAAATGGTCAAGATAACTTTCTGTGTGCTAAGTTTTACTTCTGAAATTACCATTCAGTATGTTTCTAGCATCAAGTACATGATTTGCATAATAACACAAAGAAGGCTGGCAGCAGTCTGTCAGTTACTGTAACATAGATGTGTTCTTTATCCTGTAATGCATAGTTAACTTAAAAACATTAATTAGAAAAGTAATTATTGCTAGTGGTAGATGAATATTCAATAGTAAAGACTATTTTCTGTTTGACTACAATAAAGGGAACACCACGATTGGAACCATGTGGTAGAGTTTTCAGAGTTTTAATGACTTTATTTTCTGCCCTTACTTGAAACTGTTGCAGTGCTTTCTAAATTGAATGTTATGATGAATGATATTTGTTCAAAGTTACTCAGTATTCTTTTCTGCCAAAATTGCTGATGCTACATTTTGGGCAAAGAGTAACAGCAACTACACACACACACACACACACACACACACACAAACACACACACAATATGATCCCATATACATGAACATATTTAGAGGACTTATTGTCTAATTTATTTATTATCTGTGGTTATTTGAACCTGAAAAGATTATCATGGCAAAATCTGATGTTTATTTAGCTTTATAATTAGGAACATATTTGTATGTCACAGTAGTGCTCTGTCCTAGGTGGAGTTTGCATGTTGTTTGGCATCATTTAGGTGGTATAATATGCTGCATTGAATTTGACAAAGTAAAAGTACTCTATGAGATAATTGCTTTCAGATCTGATAGCTCCTAGTACTCTTGATTGTTTGTAATCCTGTTTACTGGAGTTTTGCTAGTATAAACTCCATTTGGTTTCAATGATCTGAATACTTACAAACTATTCTTTAGCAGTTAGAGTAAACATGTATTGTTCATTTGACAAATTAGACTGCTAATGAATGGTGGCAAGGTACCTGGGATGAGATAAGAAAGAAAGCATTGATCAATATTTAGCAGCAATGCCTAAAAGTAGCTGGAAATTTTGAATATAATTCAGAGAAAGATCTGTTTGAGTCTCTGAATATGGAAGTGGCTATTAGAGAATAGTGACTGACATGCAGTTGTATGTAAAGAAAGTGAGAGATGAGACCATTTCTTGGAGAGCCTTAACCTTAAGAAATTCATGTACACTTCTAGGGAGAGAGATATTTACAGATATTTTTGATGAAATCATATGATATGCAATATAATTTACTATATTTTTATGATGCTTGTGTATATATACATGTCTATATCTAATTATGATATTATATATATTATGTTTGTATGTCTATATCTATCTATCTATCTATCTATCTATTATCTATCTATCTAATTTCCTTGGATAGGGATCTTTAATCCCTACCTTACCTGCTGTATGTGATTCCTTTTAAAATTTTAGTTCAGTGCCTTAAACCTTTTCAGTGCTTCTTTGAATCTGTCACACATATGTATGTGGCATTCATACACAGAATTAGGAAATCCTCTTCTCTGGTTATCTGCCTCATCAAGGTTTCCAAGACGTTTTTCCCTATTTCCCCCAGCCAAAAAGGAAAATTCCAGGTTTCATAGTTTTAATTTCCCATACTGCTTCATGACTTTGGCTCAACCTCTGAGAAAATCCATTAAAAAAAATACAGGAAACACACTTTGGCAATCACTGGTCCAAGTTCTGACTTCCTCAACAATACGCCTCTCTATGTTTATACTACAGATTTCTCAGGAAGTTACCTTTTATAAAAAAATAAAATTTCTAATTTTATCCATAAAATTTAAGCTGTTATAATCAAAAAAGTCTATTATAAGGGAGCAAAACTGCCAATACCAGAGTGGAAACACAATATTTTTTAAAATCATGGGGGAATATTTAGTTTTATAACACAGCTCTTGCAGTTAAATAGCTAGATCATTTAGCATGTACCATTAACATTTTTGTCCTGAAAGAATATTACATCATTTTATACCCCCCTCAACACTTTATAGAATTTATATTGTCCTGCATTTTCATCAATACTGGATATTAGCACACTTTGTCATTATTGCCAGTTTAAGAGAAGGAAGCCAGTAGCCTACCATTGCTTTGCATTGTATTTCCTGATAACAAATTGTCTGATCATGTTATTCTGTTCTTTGTATTTTTTGCAAGTCTCTGACATAGAGGATTTAGTTGGAAATATTTCTCAATCCATGGGAAATTATCATTAATGTTGTGTACAAGTCCCTTCTCTTGTTTTATTTTTTATTATTTTTATTTTATTATTTATTTTTCTCCCTGGATCTCTGCTGTCATTTCCTTGTTTGATTCTTCAGGGATCCCACTCTGATGTTTGGTAAATGAATGAAGTATGGGTATTTTATTAAAACATGTATAATGCAGTTTTGGTTAAGTATATATTTAAATTTATGTAAAAAGTATTGTGTTATAGCTCTCATTGATTTTCTAATTTTTTGAGTCAACAGACTTTCAAAATTTATCAGTGATGCTATATGTACCTTTAGTTTGTTACATCTGACAGTATTTCACTGTAAGTCACACCATATTTTACTGATGAAGTATGCTAGTTATGGATACCTAAATTATCTCACTTTCTGCTAGCAATACGCTTATGCACTTAATTTATCTAATTACTAACAAGTTATTCTCTAGAGTGATAGTTTAATTTTATACTCTGGCATAATAATATAATTTTATTAATTGATTTACTTGATTTTGTTTTTCTTTCACCCATGACAATGTAAGCCTCCTGAGAACAAAATCATTATTTTATTTTGTTTTCATAGCTAACCCTATAGCATCAGAGATATAGAAGACACTCAATAAGTACTTATAGAAAGACTAAATAAATGTAATTCGTAGTTACAATTCAGTGTATTTGCTATTGTTCTTCAAAATGTGCTTAGATCCTTTCCTCTGAAAGCATGAACTTAATGCTAGAACTATGCTAAAAGTTTCAAGATTTGGGGAATTTGTCCCAAAACAGAGACATTGTTTTTCAATATAAATGTAAATAATGATTTTAATTTTTTGTCTTCTGGAGAACATAACTTTCTTCACTATCTTATAGTTTGTCATAATCTAAGAAAGACCCTAAATAAAACCAGTTGTGGCACAGGAAACAGGGATACAGAGTTAACTACTTAGCTTACTTTTTGCTTAATGGAAGGGTTCATTTTGGAAAGGTAATATTGCCCTAAGAAGAAGGATATTGTTTCAGTAAAAGCTCTTCATTAACAATAAATATGGTTTGTGTTGTATAGCATGAAGACTTTTATTTTCAAGTGTATGGATTGATAGACATATTCCTGAGTTTCTTTAGTCATTTATTTATTGTTCTGAAGTTGGGTTGGAAGCATTACATCCCACAAATTGTAACTGATTTTTAAGCTACTGGCTACAGAATATTATTATAAACTGCCTTTCTTCTCTAATTATAAATCATGTCTGCATTGAAAGAATGCTGTATTCAAAGAAAATGTATGGATATAGCATTTTATAATTAATAGAATAATAGATACACAGGGAAGAATGCACTTATTAAAGTCAGAAGTGGATGATTGGTAGTAGAGCAAGCTTGACATTGAAAGTTTATTTTAGATTACCATCTAGAGAAGACCTTTTCTGGATTTTTACCTGTATAGTTTGAGCTTAATAACAGTTCTAGACATTTCTTAATCAATTACATCTGTCAAATGCTGTTGAAGAAAGATGGCTCTTGTCAATGACAGTCTGCTTTAGAGACTAAGGACTTCATTCACTAAGGGAGTCTTGAAAATATGATAAGTATTGATCTTCAACTGTCCTATTTTCAATCTCACAGACTATTGTGCCTATGGGTTGTGTGAATGTAAGTGTGTGCAGATAGTCTTCATGTTGATACATACGAGTATGTATGTAAGAGCATTTATGTGTGTAAGTGTTCTTTCTAGGTAATGTTTCTCTTGTTGATCACCATTATTGTGTTCACATATTATTTAAATATAATGACATATGGCTGGCTGTTTTTTCTAAGTTCTGTTTCCAGAGATGGGGAAGATAATCCACCCATTCATTCTGGATATTTAAATTATAGTTTTGAGAACTCAGATCTACACTCTACACACAAAAAAGGCATCCTATTTCTATTTGATATACACATAATATGAACAACCATGTGTTAGCTTCATATGAAAGGCAAATTTTTCTGAGGAAAAATAACATTCCAACATTTTTTATATTTAGTTATATAAAATGCATATATATTCACATATGTATATAAGTATATTGTAAACTTCTGTAAAGTATTGACAATAAATTCTGTTTTTAAAAAAAATTGGGTATGTTTTACTCAGAAAAGATTGTCATGCTAATGTAACAAATTAAACCTCAAATATCAGTGACTTAAATCATTGAAAGTTTTTCTTTTCCTCACTCAAGAAATGCAACTGAGTGGGGGATTACATCCTCAGTCAGCTGAAGATGACTCCAGTGCCTTGTATCTTAACCATTTGGAACATCACTGCAGTTGGAGGGTCTGTCACTAGTTTGTCCTGGAAGAGATTCATAACATTACATTGGTCATAACTAGTCACATGGGCCCAACTAACTGCCAAATGCCTGAAAAACTGGAAGTTTTTTTCTGAGAAAGACCATGGAATATTTTTTGAGCTGATTACCTCACTCACAGTATATCACAACTCTGGCTTCTTCAGGGTTGAAAGTCCTGGTCCTAACAAAGGGTTTAACATTTAGCCAGGCAAATCTGCAAGGGTTTCATTGAATGCTGTCAGAGCCCTTTAGAATTTTTGTGCCTAGAGACTCGCAGGTGTGAAGAGGTGTTGCAGTACTGGCAAAGGCAATTGACACTGGCTAGTAAGAGAGGTCAGGCCCTTTTATCAACCTAGTGATTTTGTAGGTTTCTCCTGGTACTCCCTTGCCCTAATATAACTATGAATGAGCACATACAACATTTGCAAACTGAGAAGTTTATGATAATGAAATGTCCAGAACCCGTAGGGATGGAGGTTTTGTTTAACTATTAAGTAAGCCACTGAGACCTATGAAGGTGATAGATGAGGGGGGAGAGGGGTTCAGAATACTATTAAAGGAAAAAACATATTCTGACACTTGTTTAAATGGTAAGGAAAACTTTATTTAAAACTACTGCAATAGGGGAAAGAGACTTTCCCCTATTTTCTCAACTCCAAATACAGCAAGGAGACTTGGAGATTTATAGCCAATGAGCAGAGTGAGGGGGTGAATGGATGGAAGATTACTAAAAGGATATATCAAGGTTAGGGAGATTCTTGCTAAACCAACAACAGGATTCTTGCTGAAGGCCGGCCAATGACTTATACATCAAAGGTGGGGGATGAGGAACTTCATCAGATATCAAGGGTTATCAGATATCAAGGATGACTTAGAAAGTTTCTTGCTTAAGTTAGACTTGGCAAGGATGAATTCCAAAGTTGAAGCTTAGTCAAGAAGAGTGTTTAGAGAAGTCTAACTACAGTCTGGTCAAGGAGAAATTCTATTCAATGGACAGTGGAGTAGGGAGAGGATGAGTACCAGTCATAGTCCTGAAATACACTGCAGTGATCGGGGATACAGTTAGTCTCACTAACCTCCCTCTTCTGACATGCCTCTTAGGAAGTGAGACCCAGGAGATCAATCCTTCCCATACCTGTGTGGATTATCTGTGTGGTGCAAGGGATGGGCTCTGCCAGTCAGGAAAATTTGCCTTCAGATCTCTTAATACAATGTCTGATGACTTGAGCTACTCTACTCAATCCATCACTGCATTTCTCCTGATTATATGTTTCCCATGGGCTGCTGCAAGTGAATGACTGAGTGCAACAGGGAAACTAAGGCAGCCCTGTCCCTGGGAGAAGCAGAATTTCTCTGATGGATAATTTTGGTTCAATCACTCCTGGTCAGCCTTGCCTAACTTTTTACACTGCACTATGATCTGAGATTCTTTCATCTAGTCTTTCTCCCTTCTTTCTCTTCTTCACAATGGTCAGAGCTACATTGCCTTCTCATGTCTCTACAAACTTCTGATCACTTCTACCTAATTTTTGCTCACAAAAATTTCCTGTAATAAAACTCATACACAGCAGATCCCAAACTCAAATCGTTAGAAGGTAAACTAGAAACCAAGGATATTGTAGAAGGCTCTCTGTTTTGTGACCTAATATCTTTATGAAATTCTTTAAGTCTCCAGTAAAGTTTTCAAACTGATTATTTGGCCAGTTATTCTATTGTAAACCAGCAAAAGAGCCAATATATGTTTATAGGCTTTCTTGGGGCAAAATCAAGATATCTCTATAGATGAGGAGAGACAGGGAAAAAAAAAAAGAAGTGGGTTTGGGATTTATAGAGTTTCTGGGAAGGATACCATATTTGCACAGATGACAAAATTGATGTTTAAAATTAGTTTTTCTTAAATTCTCGAATGGTAGATAAGTCCAAAGTGACATTTGGGTTGAACGTGGCATGTATTAAATATTACATCAGATTATATTGACAGAGGTAACTACCAGACTAAATCACTATATGTCTTCTCAAGAATTTGGATATTCCTGTGGAATCCAAAATTAGACAAGGAAGTTTAACTAATTCTAGGTAAGAAAGCAGGAGTGAAAGTCTAACAACTGGAGCTGAAGAAACACTGACAGGTTAAAACTCACAAAATTAATCGGGGAGACTCCATTCTTTTTTTTAGCCATGACCTATTTTAAGTTATAGTTTTTTGTTTTTTTTTAATGATATTTCCTTTTCTTTTAAATCATGCCCTTTGTATTCATTTTTGTCACACATTAAACATTTTATTATCCATTTCCAAGTCCCAACTCCATTGGATATTAATTATTGATTATTGTATTATACTGAAGATTAATCCACATGATGAAAGTGCTCTGCCCTTTACATATCACATGATATACAAATTAAAAGTCTAATGCCAATTTGCATGAAATCAAATCCAGTGTTAGTTTGGTTGACCAGGAAAATGTTGAATACTTGAGAAATTTGAGAAAAGATAGAGTAAATTTAATGTCTAGTAGACTATGATATTATTATCTTCTTGAAATGAATAATGTCATCATTTTCAATAAACTGTCTTAAAATTTACCTTACTATATATTTTTTTCTTTAGTATTTGAAGTCTGCTTGCAGCTTTCAAAAGTTAGACTGTTAATGCTAGCTCAGTGTTTATGAAGCTTTAAGCCTAGTGATTATTGGTAGGGTTTTGGATGAAAAATATATAAATAGGGCAGTAACAGTATCACTATTTTTGGGTTTGTTTTATTTTTTATTTTGAAAATTATTTACTGAAATGCAGTATACCTATAGAGAAACATAAATAAGTATAATGCTCAATGGATGTCATGACAAATAGAACACACCTGTGTATCAGCTTCTGGACAATGAAACAGAACATTACCAGTAGTCTCATGTCCCTTCCAGTCACTTCCCACCCCAAGGGTAACACCAACTGGAACATCCCAAAAGCACAAATTATTTTTACTTGTTTTGTACTTAATATATATAAAGGGATCATAAAAATAAGAGAGGGAGGGAGAGGAGGATGATGAGAAAGCAGCTGTAAAAATCTCCTAGAACTAGTAAAATGAAGGAATACAATGATCAATAGAAAAATTTAACTGTATTTCTATATACTGTCATGAACAAAGGGAAAATGAAATTAAAACTCATACTTTAAAAATACTACATGTTATTGTATATAATTATACTTCAGTAAACTTTAAATAGAAATAAAAACTAATTCCTTAGGGAATTGCCTTTGAACTCAAAGTCTGCCTGTTATTTACTGGGAATTTTAATATAATATTTTCTATATTTTAGTTTCCTCATCAGTAAAATGGGCTTAACAAAATATTAGGTCTGAATGTCTCATAAGTATGTTGTGGTAAATATGCATTGATAGTTTGTGGGCACATCATATGCATTGACTAAGTGTTAACTATCTTTTAATATCTTATGTAGATATTTTACATGACTCTTTTGCTAATAATCACTCTATAGTAGCTTTAAAGTTTTTAAATTAGAAATGCGTCTCTTTCAGTTTCCTTGTCTATAACATAAAGCGATAGATCCTATTGTAACCAAGTGAGGGAAGATCCAAATACACTATCCTCAACTTCACCATTCTTGAGAAGCAGCCTCAGAAAAATCACATAGACCTTACAGTTACAGTCTATCCCCAGTTCAGAACTTTTACAGGGTAGGAAAATGCACAGGGCCTTATCTCTCACAATCTAACTTCATTAATCTCTTTTTCTTATTCTCAGGAGTGGGGTATCTGTCATTGTTCTCTTCAGCTACTTGATTCTTCTTTTATTAAATTTAAATTTAACTCAACTAAATGCTATCCTTCACTAAATATATCTTAGTGTAATAAAATTTAAAGGAATCTTAAGCCATGTTTTTTAACCTTTTCCCCAAATAGTTCACATTACATCAACATAATACAGTGTTCATTAAGCATGGTTTGTAAAGTTTTATTGCAGTATATGTACCTAATATTAGGTACCTAATATGTACCTAAGTAACAGAAAAAAAAAATTGGCTAGTTCATGAATTCTGTTTTCTTGACCTTTCATTGCTGAAGTTTATACTTTTAGCCATAGATTCTGCCTTATTATTGACCAAGAGTCAATGGATGCTATTGGCAATTTTTGTGTATATTTGAATTCCCCAAAATTTATACACAGACACTTGGTTTATCACATTGATAAATACATTCATTAATAGTCTTTGGAAAAGTCTTATTTGTGTAAACTTTAATTATGAAAATGTCTACAGACACATATCATGATTTAAAAATTGTCCTGTATGAACATTAACCACATTAATTTTGTCAATAATATTTTCATGATATTTGTTTTCAGAGAGATTAAAACAAATCCTCTTCATAAGGGGTATCTGACATAGCAATAACACCTTAGAGAATGTAGGATATTTAGAATTCTTTGTTCTAAATAATATTGAAAAGCTTTCCTAACTGGAGTTATGCTTTATATCCTCATACAAAAATAATCTAATCTTTTCTTTCTAATTTAGAAATACATTTAATAGTTAATATTCTGTAATGTTTTAATTAATTCATATTTTAGAAAACATAAGGCACTTCCAGGAAATTTTTATATACTTTCCAGTTACTAATTGAGATTTGGTTTTGCTTGAATTAAATTCCATGCATGTGGTGAAAATAAAATTTAAAAAGAAAATAGATTTTACTTAAAAAAAATTGATTATGCTAATATGGGTGAGTAGTTGTAATGGAGTTTTTGGTATACTTACAGTTAGCTTTTAATCATATGGATTCATTTTACTTGCTTTCCAAATAAATCCTCTAATGGAGTATTTTCTTCTTAGAGTGTAGTCTTTATTTTAAACTTCCTTCAAGATGAATAAATTTCATAATTAAGTGAATTTACTAATCATCTCTGAATATATTTAAATGAAATGTATTTTTAATACTTAGATAATTAAGATATATATATATATTTCATAAATTGGGACTAAGAACAGATCTGTATTTACATACTTATAGAACAAACAGTCTAGTGGAGCCATCATTTCTTGGGTCTCAAGGAAGTTAAGGGAAGGTGCACCTTACTGCCTTTTTTACATTTTTTACAGACCTGTCTATAAATATGTACCACTTGTTATTTTGAATCTCTGGAAAAAAAAAAAACTCATTCCAAAGGAGTCAATGAAGGGCGTTTTTTTTTTTTCTAATAAGTAATATACTGGATATTTTCAAGTCCTGCTTTTTTTATTTGTTTGTTTTTTATGCAGATATCTTAAATTTTCTAACTAAATCCTCTCCATATCTAATTTATAGTGCTGAATTGTATGGATTATTTATGCAGGTACTTAGGGAATTAAGTGGGAAGTCAAAATGGATTTCAGTGTATTTGATTCAATTAGTTAATAAATATTGCATTTCATTTGCACAATACAAAGTAACACAATATATACGTAAATATCTATCTATTTGTCATCTTCCATTCTTTCATCCATCCATCCATCTGTCCATTCATTCATCGATCCATCTTCTATTTGTGTAAATTCTGAGGGAGAAGGTTTTACAGGACATATCAATCTTGGTCTAACCAGGAAAGAGAAAGCACACAGTACTTTAAATAGAGAAAAGTTACTATAGAGGATTATTAAGCTGTGATAAGGAGAGTGATAATTAAGATGGAAAGAGAACTCTGAAAGATGCCTAGGGATGGAGGAGAGGACCCAAGAAATGATGAATTTAGAAGAGGATTTCAAACCCTATTAAAGAAGCTACAGTGGCAGCCCACTGGGTGGCAGAGAAGATTACTGGGTAGTTCAAGTCAGTGCTGCTCCACAGTCTCCAGGCAAGGCTAGATCATTCCTCTGGGGTGCAGATCAACTGAGGCTGGCAGCAGGCATTTGAAGGAAGTCAGATCACTGCTGCAGGTATGACAGAACTGAGAGCTGGAAAACCCTCCCTCTGCTTTTCTTCTGTGTGTGCCTTGGGCAGGCTGATGGGCAGGACAAATGTTAGGTAGCTGGCTCTTCATGGAACGTTTTTGTGATTAAAATAAATGATCACCCAGTTTTCTAATATGGTCCGAGAAGTTATATTTCTAAAAGGAACATATTTTTTATGTACTGTAAACCTAATGACAGAAACTTATTTTTTATTTGTGTCTAAAAATAGACTCATATTGGGTACAGCTACCTGGATTGAAAATACGAAATTGTCTTTAAAGTCACCTCAAAAATAACAAATATGGCTTACATGTTGTCTTAATTGACTTAATATGAGTACGTAAATTGGTTGTCTCAGCTGTCCAAACTTAAGACAGACTCTCTGAGCCCTCTTTTCATTTAAGCCTTTTCTTTGGGCCTTGTCTTTGGTTTGCCTAGTTCGGTTGCAACAAGAATCCTTTACCCTGAATACCTGATGCCCCTCCATATCTGATCAAATTTCTTATTCCCCACCCTTGATATCTGATCATCTTGGCCTGCCTCAGCAAGAATTTTAAGTCGGTTTAGCAAAAATTTCCCTACCCTTTATGTCTCCTCTTAGTAATTTTCCATCTACTAACCTCACACTATGCTCCTTGGCTATAAATCTTCACTTTTCCTTGCTATATTCAGCCTTGAGCCCTGTCTCTCTCCCTTCTTGTCATAGTCTTGACACCTATCACAATAGTCCTGTATAAAGTCTTATCACTTTGACAAGTGTCAGAATAATTTTTTTCTTTAACATAGTTCAAATATGTCTACTGCTTTAACAAAATAGTCATTTCAATTAATCTTCAGTATTTACCATATGATAAGATATTAATTTGAAATACACTATCCATTCAACAAACTTTAACTGAAATATAAGATCATTGTGTAAACTGAGGACATAATTAGATATATTCCAACTTCATCAACTATTTGGGGTTTATTCAAAAGCTTGTAATCTTATATAATAATACACAGATGAGTAGTTTACAATAATTTAATCAAGCTGTACAGAAAATCTACATTGAATGAGTTGTTCTACTTATCATTTAATTTGGGCAGAAAACACATCAAAAAAAATTTCCTGGTAGAATATGGTAGTTATAGTCTAATTAAAGAACAAATATTTCTTAAAATAAGATCACCTTACAAGTCTAGAATTTTAATTACTGTTAGATTAATGTTATTAAATGATATAATAACACTGTTGTAGGTTACTTTAGAATCTTGAGTGATAGATATAGGCATGACTATGCGTGAGGCATATTACCATTATGTGGATATTTGTGTATACACATTTCAATTCATTCATTTTAATAAACTTTTTATTTCAGTTTTAAACTTACAAAAGAGTAGTAAAAAGAGTACAGAGATTCCATATACGCCACACCAAGTTTCCCTTATTAACTCATTGCTATCATAAATGTTTCACAATTCATGAATCATGCATCAGTATACTTTATTATTAACTAAAGTCCATATTTCATCCAGATATTTTTGGATAAAATCTTTTGTTTTACCCAATGTTTTGTTACTGTTTCAAAATCCCTTTCAGCATACTGTGTTACATTAGTTCATCATCCTTCCTTAGTTCTTCTTGGCTGAAACAGTTTCTCAGGCTTTCCTTGTTTTTGATAATCTTGAGAGTTTTGAGGAATACTGGTCAGGTATTTTGTAGAATGTTCTTCAGTCGATATTGGTCTGATGTTTTTCTCATAATTGGTTTTGAAGTGAAAGACAACAAAATTAAAGTGACATACTCATCACATCATATCAAGTGTACCTATTGTCTATATGAAATCACTTGTGGTGTTAATCTTCAGTACTTGCCTGAGGTAGTGTTTGTCAGTTTTCTTTACTATGAAGTTTTTCTTCCCTCCCCATACTGTACTTTGGAAGGAAGTTGCTGTACACAACCCACATTTAAGGAGTGAAGAGTCATGCTTCACCTCCTTCAGTTGTAGCATACAATATTATTATTTATAATTCATTTGTATAATGAATTTGACCTTCTTTCCTTCCTTCCTTCATCAGTATGGACTCATAGATAATTATTTTATACTTTGAATTTTAATCTAATATACTTATTTGTTCCTGGATTGTTTCAGCTTTATCCATTGAGGAATCTATCAATTGGCTCCTTGGTTTCTTTAACATAACCACATTATTATGTTTTTTAAAAAAATACTTTCTTACTTTCTGGCATTATAGCCTTAACTTGTGTACTTGCTACCCCAGTCCTAGAATCAACCATTTCTCCAAGGACCTCTGGTTCCATTTGTTGGATAATGGTATTAGAAACTTGGATCTGGGTGCTAAATGTGTTCCTTAATACTGGATTGACTTTGCTTCTAGCTTACAGAGCAAGGAGCAAGGATACATGTGTATATAATAACTTTAGTTTATACACATATCTATACATACTTCTTTTTGTATTCATCTGTATCTATATTACGCTAAACATGAATTCTTACTGATGTATCCCACTCTAATCCGTTACCATATGAATGATTTTAGCCTCCTCCCCTGGCTTATCTGTGACATCCCACTCAAATACTGAAAACTGGTATCCTACCATCTGCTACCAATTTACTGTTTTTCAATTCTAGTATACATGTATGGCAGTATCAGAATTGTTAACCCCTATTTCCATTGGAAACAACTTTATCAAGTAGAGCACAGTGCTTATAGTTAGTTCCTTTGCCTTTAGTCTTACCGACCCCACTCATTTCCAGAGTTACTTAATTCAGCAGTTTTTTCCCCCTTATCTTCTTCAATGAGATTGTTTCATACATTTATAATGCAGTTGGATTCTTTTGCCACATTTGCATTCTATTCTAGATTTCTCTGGCCTTCTAAATATTTTTTTAATTGTATATGTTAAGGTTGAATTTTTTATAGTATTATGTATCCGCCATTGCAGTATCTTTTAGAATAGATTTACTGCCTTAAACAAACAAACCAGCAAAACCTGTGCTTCGCTTATTCAGCCCTTACCCCTCTCCTGTACTCTTGGCAATCACTGGACTATTTATTGTGCCTTTAGTTTTACCTTTTCAGAATGTCATATTATGCAATATGTGGACTTTCATAATGACTTCTTTCTTTCACATAGAAATATTAATCTGAGATTCATCCATGTCTGTGTTTTTGATAACTTATTTCTTTTTAATTCTGAATAATTTCCTATGATATGGAAATTATGATGTAGATTGATGTAGAAGTCAGTATTTTTTATCACAATTGATTTATATATTCACCTATTGAACAGGATCTTAGTTCATTTGAGTTTTTGACAATTATGGATAAAGTTGCTATAAACATACATGGGCAGGTTTTATGTGAGTATAAGTTTTCAAATTCGGGTAGATATCTAGGTTCAACTAAGTACCTGTTATGAGTATATTTTAAAAATATGACCAAAAGGAATAAGATGTTTTCATATGATATATGAAGCAATATACTTTTAGGTCATAAAGAAGATATTTGTAGGGGAAAATAAAAAGAAACTGAAATCATGGTTTCCGTGTCATATAGAAATATTAGTGGGGAAAAATAAGTTGGTATCATTTTATGTTCTTGGCATGCTCCCCAAACTTCAAAATATCATTGCATTTTCCATTTTCTATAGAAAAACTTATATCCATAATGTATTTTAGAGAATATAATACATATTAAATCTTTTGTTAGAATAAAAGGGTATTATTTAGAATAAAGGCAGAAATGAGTTGTTATTTGAATGAAATTTATGAATATAAGATATAACGCTCAAGCAAATATAAATAATATTTAAGACACTTTGCAATTCAGAAAGTAAACCTTGATGTAGAAGTCAGTATTTTTTTCAGAGTGTCTATCCAATTGAGTGATTCTGCTCTGTATTAAAATGCTTAGTGATTAAAATGCTTAAGTTTTACTTCTATTGGTACTAGTAAGCATTATTTTCAGAGAAGAGCTTCATTTACAGAAGAAATAAAGTGAAAACTACATTTATATGATAAAGAGTGCAAATGATTAATGACCAAATTGTGAGTTGAGAGATACTAAAGTGAGTTTTCTTGAAAATACAGTGCATTCTAGGCTTGGGAAACTCATCATAGGCATATTACATTAAGTTTTATGGAACTGGTCATAAACTTTTGTAGCTTATCTAATGGAAATATTTTTTAATAGTTTCATAGTATATCAATGAGAGGTTATAGGTCAGCGGTCCCCAACCTTTTTGGCACCAGGGACTGGTTTCGTGGAAGACAGTTTTCCCACGGACTGGGGAGGGGGGGTTGGGGGGTTGGTGGTTCAGGTGGTAATGGGAGCTATGGGGGGAGCGATGGGGAGTGGCAGAGGAAGCTTGGTTCTCTCTGCTTGCGGCTCACCTCCTGCTGTGTGGCCTGGTTCCTAACAGGCCGTGGACCAGTACCAGTCCGTGGCCCGGGGGTTGGGGACCCCTGATATAGGTGGAAAAAGATTTGATACGACAACATTCTTAGTTAGCTTGATCATACGATTTTTTTTTTTTGATTCAATCCTTTAACCATTTATTCAACACATAGTTACTACATGCCAGGCTCTGTTCCAAGCACTGGAAATACAGCAATGAACAAAGCAAAATCCCTACCTATATGGAGTGTAGTTCACCTACTACAGTTACTAGTGTAGTTCACAGTAGTGAGCATTTGCCCAGGTAGCAATTTCAAAAATAAAGAAAACGGGTAACATGGGGTGTGGTCATCTACAAACACTGGCATTAACAGTTCATCCTGTCCTGGGAGAAGCAAAAGAAATGAGAGATAGGGAAGAGCAGACAGTAAAGGGTCTCAGTGCTAAGTCACAGAGTTTGAATTTCATTCTATAGTAGATAAGAGTCATCAAAGTGTTTTTTAATGGCAGGGAAGGAGGAAAGGTTGTATTAAAACAGTTCAATAGAAAGTATGTTAGTATTATGTTAAACTTGCTAGTCACTTAGGTTCTGGGCTTCAGTGTGATAGTCTTTATCATTGCCCTTTGAAATGCTATTATGTAAATTAATTAGCCACTCCTTAGTTTTCTTTATTCCCTTAAACCTTTCTTTTGTTTTGTTTGTTTGAATTTTATTTTATTTATTTTTATACAGCAGGTTCTTATTAGGTACCTATTTTATGCATATTAGTGTATATATGTCAATCCCAATCTCCCAATTCATCCCACCATCACTCCCCAACCTACCCCCCACCCCTGCTTTCCCCCCTTGGTGTCCATATGTTTGTTCTCTACATCTGTGTCTCTGTTTCTGCCTTGCAAACCAGTTCATCTGTACCATTTTTCTAGATTCCACATATATGTGTTAATATACGGTATTTGTTTTTCTCTTTCTGACTTACTTCACTCTGTATGACAGTCTCTAAGTCCATCCACGTCTCTACAAATGACCCAATTTCATTCCTTTTTCTGGCTGAGTAATATTCCATTATAAAGAGGATAAAGAAGATGTACTATATCTTCTTTATCCATTCATCTGTTGTTGGGCATTTAGGTTGCTTCCATGACCTGGCTATTGTAAATAGTGCTGCAATGAACACTGGGGTGCGTGTCTTTTTGAATTATGGTTTTCTCTGGGTATATGCCCAGTAGTGGGATTGCTGGTCATATGGTAATTCTATTTTTAGTTTTTTAAGGAACCTCCATACTGTTCTCCATAGTGGCTATATCAATTTACATTCCCACCAACAGTGCAAGAGTGTTCCCTTTTCTCCACACCCTCTCCAGCATTTGTTGTTTGTAGATTTTCTGATGATGCCCATTCTAACACATGTGAGGTGATACCTCATTGTAGTTTTGATTTGCATTTCTCTAATAATTAGTGATGTTGAGCAGCTTTTCATGTGCCTCTTGGCCATCTGTATGTCTTCTTTGAAGAGACGTCTATTTAGGTATTTTGCCCATTTTTTGATTGGGTTTTTTTTTAATATTGAGCTGCAGGAGCTGTTTATATTGTGGAGATTAATCCTTTGTCAGTTGCTTCATTTGCAAATATTTTCTCCCATTCTGTGGGTTGTCTTTTTGTCTTGTTTATAGTTTCCTTTGCTGTCCAAAAGCTTTTAAGTTTCATTAGGTCCCATTTGTTTATTTTTATTTTTATTTCCGTTACTCTAGGAGGTAGGTCAAAAAAGATCTTGCTGTGATTTATGTCAGAGTGTTCTTCCTATGTTTTCCTCTAAGAGTTTTATAGTGTCCGGTCTTATATTTAGGTCTTAAATCCATTTCAAGTTTATTTTTGTGTATGGTATTAGGGAGTGTTCTAATTTCATTCTTTTACATATAGCTGTCCTGTTTTCCCAGCACCACTTCTTGAAGAGACTGTCTTTTCTCCATTGTATTACCCTTGCCTCCTTTGTCATAGATTAGTTGACCATAGGTGCGTAGATTTATCTCTGGGCTTTTTGTTTTTAAAGATCATAAATTCATAAAACATAGCTTGATAAAGTGCAAATTACCAAAATAAAATAAAAATGAGGATAATATTCTACAGCTATTTTCTGAAATTGTAAATTGCACTAATACACAGAAGTGAATCTTTTACATAAATATCATTTCTCCTTCATATTCAAAACATTTTTGGTCATTTTAATATTACAGTTGAAATATATCTAAAGTAAATTATGCATCTCCATGTCCCCTTAAATATAGTATCTTGCACATTTTATTGATGACTTCGTTCCTCCATTATAAACATTAGTTACTCAATAGCTCTGTGAAACAAGGATGCCCACGGAAATGTCTCAGAATCTGTAGCCATCAATAATGGGCTCTACTCTTACAGTCTTTATGTGTCTATCATTTTATTTTTCACGTTCTTTCTCTTCTGGTATCCTTTGCTGGTTTCAGAATTTTGGCTGCTTATGATCTGCTGCTTTACACATAATTGTCAAGTGAATATGCTTCAGCTTTTTACATATCAGTCTGGAGGCTGTCTTCCAGGTATTTCATCTGAAAAAGGTATAAATTTGAAAGACAGGGTAAGTAAGGCATTCCAGGCACCCATTTTGAGGCTCATAAATGACATCTTACAAATCAGTTTTCAATCTTTTAGTGATAAATGTTGGTAGCAGTTTTGATCGGTATATCAAATGTTGGTAAATCAGAAGCCACCTGTTTAATTCCTTTTTTTTCCCCCAAGAAAATGCATACTTCCAAATATTTTGGAAAATTAGTATTTTTCATAGGAATTTTTGCAACTTATACAGTGTTTCCTGACTTCACTTTTGGAAGAAATTTTATTTGGAAAGTTTATCACTTATTTTATTATTCTGCTAGTATTTAATGCTGATCGATCCTTGGACTCTGGGTGACTATGGCCAGAACAGCTAATTCATGTACTAGAAGTTTTAAAAATGACATTTATACTCTCTGAATGGTGCTATTGATTAAACTGGATCATTTATTAAGCTGTATGTTAGGTCGCACATAACCAGGATTAACAAGCTGCACTTGATTTCTGAGTTTAGATTGCCACTAACAGATTATTTTCCATTGAAGATAGCTGATGTTTGAAGAAGAAAGTCATGCTCCCAAACGTGTATATTAAAATAGTTTATAAATGAAAATCTAAAAGAGGAAAGCAAGATATGAACCATCACTATTATATCATCTAAGTGAGGTCCCTGGCAAGATTCAGTTTGAACATCATCTCCTCCTATTTCCCCATTTTCTGAAAGGGTCCTTCACCCATAGTCCCAGAGCTCCTTTTAGCTTTTTTCCATACCATGTTTTAATTGTCTTGTTTCCTCCTTACTATATTTTACTTTTATTTGCCTATCTTCCCCTTACTACATTTTTAAGATCCTTACAAGCAGAGTCTTTATCACCTCTGCATTTCCAGCCACTGGTCTAATATCTGTCTTATAGTTAACTCTCATAGTAAATATTTTTCGTCTGGACTGAACCTATGATAATCAGATTTCTTTGTGGTTTTAGCAAGCCTTGTTCTTATCTCTCAATAAACTCCCATTAGAGAAAGATGAAAAATGCACATAAAGAAAATATAGTATAAATATACTATATATGAGGATAACTATTTCATAGATATCAAATAGTTAATGTAAATAATAAGCAGTATCCATGTAGAACTTATGAATATGATATTCACTTATATGGTTTCTCCATGTCCCATCAAAAAATTATATGTGCACAATGAGGTAGAATATGGCCAAGAGTTCAATTATTACTAAGCCAATCGTAATCTAACATTCCAATAAATGTCTCATTTTTGCAAAATGAGTATAAAGTCAATGTTATTTTATTGTTTATAGAAGTTATGAAATATAAAGACAATACATTTTTAGAGGAATTAAAATAGAACTAAATTCTGCTATCTTTGGAAATATACAATGTGAGGCTAAAGCAAAATAAAATAACATTTAAGACACTTTGCATTTCAGAAATTCTACTTTTTTAAAATCTAATAATAAGTCTTTAGTACTCATTTTGGGCACAACTTCTGTGGACACATGGTTGTAAGCTATGGACAGTAGACTGATCCTTTATCCCTGGCATTGAAAATAGTTTGATAGATTGTGCTGAATGAAGCATTTTCATGTTTGTTCATTAATTGTATTTACTTTTACATAAATTGTCTTTTTATATCTTTTGATTATTTTTTTTTCTTTTGGTCATTTTAAATTGAATCAATGTTTTCTTACCAGCTTAAATAATATAAACCTTAAACATTTGCTACAAATATATATTGTTGGGTCTTATTTTTAAGTTAATATGCCATTTTCTTCATGTTTCTGAATAAATTTATTAATATTTTCCATCAGACTTTGTGGAACTTTAAGACCCTTTAACAATAATTTTTTGACCTGAACTGACATGGTCCTAGATTAGATACTGGTAGATTCATTGTCTTAACTACTGCAGCATTTACATATTTTTGTCTTTTAATTAGAATTTAAAAAGAGAAAAATAAATGCCTCAAAAGTTGTATAAAGACCTTAAAAATCCATGAAATGTAATGTTGACAGGTATAATAGCCACCATTTTTAATGTGCACCTAGACCATGATGACGCCCTCTTCTCTCAAAATGGTACTGCCTCCCACCACTTCCCACACTGATGATCTTTGTCAGTCAGGTTTGTTATCACGTGATCCTACATATTGATAAAGATTGGAATAGGCTCTTTTCCTGAACTTAAGTTATATAGCTAGTTTGGCTGTATACTAACCATCTTTCAAGTGCATTGACAAGTAAAAATGATGGAGCAGGGATGCCAAGAGAAGCAAGGAAGGAAGAGAATTAAAAAGAGAAAGATAGAAATAGCCATAATTTGGTTCCTGACAGTTTGGGGTTTTCCAGTTTCATGTTCCTGTCTCTCTCAAGGCATGTCTTAGCCTAGGTACTTTGGATAACTTCTTGTACTTATAAAAATTATACTCACACAATGATTCTTACAGAAAAAGCCTTTGACAAAGACATTAAGGATGGCCAGTATTCTGGTTAATAGCCTCCCAAACAAACTAATATTCTGTAGATTTTCATATGTTGCTTTGTGCTTCACTCAGAATATTTTGTGTTCTTTTCTCTGAAATTTGTTGTGACACTCTGTGTGTGGGAGTGGTTTCCATTTTAAGCTAGAATTTCTGGAGATAATAATTTAAATCAGTGTGTAAGAAAATATAATAGAGGTAGATATATTCTAGAGACAGATGGGCAGTTCTTTGGGTCAGAAATCATATTAGTTTGAAAAGACTGGTAATACTCTTCCATGTGAAAATACAGCCACTAGCCTTAACAGTAGGCAGTTCAAATAATGGGTGGATGCAGAAAAAGCTGATTCACAAATTTTTATTTTTTCTACATATAATAAATGTTCAATAATTGTTTGCTAAATGAATTACTAAATGCATGAATTCAAGTAATTGATATGGGTAGAATCTAGTAGAGAGAGAGAAATTGGCTTGACTCTTAAATAAAGAAAATCTATGGTATTTGTATAAAGTTTCAGACAAGAAATTACATTTAGCTCCAATTATATTTCCTTTAGATTCAGTTATTTCTTATATGTCTATAATACTTTAATATTGGTATTTTATTTTATCAAAATCATTGAGGACAAGCAGTAACTTACTTTCTTATTTATTTTGGCTAGATATGTGTCAGTGATTTTGCTTATGTTTTTGAACATTACAATACAAATTATGTAACTGATGAATTCACTTATTTATTAATGTTATCATTTATAACTTTACTCTTAAACCTTTGTAATAATTAATTAACTCTGCTGACCCAGAAACTTGAGAATATGATGACAAGTCTAATGCTGATGATTGTACTTCCCAAATTTGTATTCATCCTGGATTTAGAGGCTCCAATTTTATCTTAAACCACGCACAGGAAGGAATCCTGATGTGTGTTGAGTTCCTTACTGTTTACAAAAACTAAACATATGCAGTAAGAGTATCCTTCACTAGGCTTCATCATGAAAAAAAGGATTTGATAATTTTGTGAGAATGTAACATAGGTTAGCTATTATTCAGAGATTTAAATTTCAAATATCAAATCAATAGCCATTACTCATATTGTAGAAGAATGTCAACATTGTAATTATGATCATTCCTTTAATGAAGTTTTTCTAGATATCCTTATAGGTAGATTTTACAGTAAAGATCTCAAAAAATATCTTCTGAATTATTCAATTCTGATGTATATAATGGTTCAAGAAAAGTCCAAAGCCCATGAGACTGAATTACATTTTGTTATGATTATCAAATTAGCAGCTTTTATTTCAAGTGCTGGCCATGAAACCTACACAAGTCTCTTTTCACAAGATCAGGAGAACACATAGAACATATTTTTCAGAGAATTTCCATGTGCCCAGACCTGTCAGTTGGTTCAGGAAGGAGTGTGCTATTCCACATCCCCACTTTTAGGGACTCGAGATGTGAAGTAAGGAGTCTACTAGGAGAAATACACTAACACCGCACCTTTGAAGGAGTGTTATTGTTAAGGAACACAGAGAGAGCAAGATCTTTGGCCATGGTAATTATGATGCGTCATATTAAAGTAAAACTCAGGAGGTATATTATTAACAGAGTTTAGGGCATGTTGGCTTAGAAAACCATAGAATGTACAGTGGTATTCAGTATGTGTTGTGCAGATTTAGGGCAGAGTTAACCATGAGTAATTTTGCACCAGTAAAGTACTTTTGACACTTTCATTCACTTACTTACGAATTTACTGTACAAGTATTTATAGTCTTTGTGTTATGTAAATGAACTGCAAGTAAAGTTTCTAAACACCTGTGTATAGCCCTTTCCTATTTCCTTTCAGTCTCTATTAGAAATGTTTAATGTAAACAAAAAGTAATGAATCTTGGAGGACTTGCTTTGACTATTTAATGAAACTTGTGTATTTTGTTTTAAATTTTAAACTCTTTAATATTTTCCCTTTAAAAAAACCTTACCCATATTAAAAGAAAACACTTAACTTTTAGTAAAATCATGATTATTAGAAATGCTTTAAAATTGTTTTTAAAGACAAGAATGTAAGGCATCTATTAAAAATGCTTCACAAATACCCTTGAAAACTTGAGGTTGGATAAATAGTTTGAATGCTGAAATTTAACCACCTAGAGAGACTGATGCTATAAAAGCAAGACAGAGAAAAATTTGCTGTTTTTGATATTTTCTGATTTTAAAATTGCTATTTTTGAAGGTTTTTATACTCATAATTTCTTGGGAATAGAGGGTTTGGTGATAACAAATCAAGTGAAAATAATTAGATGGAGATAAAACATAAAAATTTGTTTTCAAAGTAATTACTGAGCTTTGTGTTTATTTGTAATTGACCAAAATAAAGTTTTAAAATATATTGGTGATGAATTTTTTTCTATACCATATATATTTTATGACCATTCTCAAACCCAAAGTGAAAAACAATGTCGACTCCATAATATAAAATTAAAAAAAGTAATTTTTAGGCACTATTTTTATTTACACAAAATCTAAAGCTGGAATGATATGAAATTAGGCTTCCTATATGTGTATATTGATAGAGGTTATTAAAGTAATTTAGGAACACAATAACATTAACTTTTTAAAGGTCAAGACAATGCAGTGGAAATAGTTGAGGACCTTTGGCTGACCAAATACATATTCTAGTTGAGGTATTCAAGAAAAGTTGTGATTTTCTTGATTATTCATCTTCTTGTTATTAGGTAGGAATGACACTGCTTCTTGCTTTTATATCCTAAATGAAGGCCAGAAATCCATCAATTCATTCTTAATTTTAACTAAAATTACAAATATAGGAAGATCCAGTTATATTTACTCTGCCAGTAATAATTGAACTTTCTCATTGATGGCCTTCCACACAAGAGAGGCAGCAGAGTGAAGGGTTTGCTCTAGAGACTGAACCCATATATTCCTCATGTTCCATTTCATGATTTTTTTACTTTGGTCAAATTACTTATGCTTCTCTTTCCAGTTTTCTAATCTATAAATAGAATAATAATAGAGTTGTCCTTACATTTTAATAGACGAATGTGTGTGGAATCCTCCCTGTCACATGATGAGTGCTTCATCACACACATCAACACAAGCTGATGGAACAGAAGTGTGGTGGCATCTCAAATATAATAAGTCTATTCCAGAAAGCTAACCTCTTAATTTCCTTTTCCCCTCTCTCTATAGGCTCATACTCATTTAGTAGGTATTATGTGACAGGCATTATACTATCATCATCCCTATTTTCAGAAGAATTTTAAAGACTGTTATACTTGAAATCTCCCTCATTGTTCTGAATTTAGGTAGAAAGCCAAAATTTTCTAAAGAAAAACATGTTTTCTGAAAAATAAAAATGGGAGACATTATATAAATTTTCAATACTCTAACTTATTTTTGTGGTGATTTATGGAGTTGGAATTACAATTTTTTAAGATGAAAATTTCATATGGTACAAACTAATAACTTTAAGGGAATTTTAAATCTTTTATATCTGTTTATTTTCGGAGCATATAATATTTACATTAGAGTTTGAAGCAGGATGCAATTTTATGGTTTGTTGTATATGTTTCTGTCATTTACTTTTTTAAAAAATTAAGTATAATTTGATAGCTAATTAAAATTCTGTGTAGGCCCTGTCTTTTTTTTTAACATCTTTATTGGAGTATAATTGCTTTACAATGGTGTGTTAGTTTCTGCTTTATAACAAACTGAATCAGTTATACATATACCTATGTTCCCATATCTCTTTCCTCTTGCGTCTCCCTCCCTCCCACCCTCCCTACTCCACCCCTCTAGGTGGTCACAGATCACCGAGCTGATCTCCCTGTGCTATGTGGCTGCTTCCCACTAGCTATCTATTTTACATTTGGTAGTGTATATATGTCCATGCCACTCTTCACTCTGTCACAGCTTACCCTTCCCCCTCCCCATATCCTCAAGTCCATTCTCTAGTAGGTCTGTGTCTTTGTTCCCGTCTTACCCCTAGGTTCTTCATGACATTTTTTTTCTTAGATTCCATATATATGTGTTAGCATAGGGTATTTGTCTTTCTCTTTCTGCCTTACTTCACTCTGTATGACAGACTCTAGGTCCATCCACCTCACTACAAATAACTCAATTTTGTTTCTTTTTATGGCTGAGTAATATTCCATTGTTTATATGTGCCACAATAAATGCTGGAGAGGGTGTGGAGAAAAGGGAACACTCTTGCACTGCTGGTGGGAATATGAATTGGTAGAGCCACTATGGAGAACAGAATGGAGGTTCCTTAAAAAACTACAAATAGAACTACCATATGACCCAGCAATCCCACTACTGGGCATATACCTTGAGAAAACCATAATTCAAAAAGAGTCATGTACCAAAATGTTCATTGCAGCTCTATTTACAATAGCCAGGACATGGAAGCAACCTAAGTGTCCATCATCGGCTGAATGGCCCTGTCATTTTATTTGATGTCATATTTTATTACTGCTAACTCTCCATGGATAACATTTGGTATTGGTAATATATTTTATTTTTCCTTTTGGTTAGTTCATTCAGAATTTATTAATTTATTCTGAAAGCATAGTTTGTTAAAAAAAAAAAGTTAAACAGGGAAAGAAGAGTTTTAACAGTGACTCTCACAGAATTGTATTAATACTGATGACTTTGCATTTTACATACCATATCTCATCTTGATTAACTTAGAAAATTTAGACCATAAGTACACAGGGTACCCTCGTGAGGCAGATTATAGTGTTCATTGTTAGGATGCAGAGTTAAGACAATTTAAGCACACTCTTAATTCAGGGCAAGGTTGGAAGTGTAATTAAGAGGTACTTTTCATTAACCTCAACTTTAAAAAATATATATCAGTTTCATTTTATGCACCATACTTCACACTATCTTTAAAAAGGAAGCTAGCAGGTATGTGATCAGTAGAGAATAATCTTTTTGTATTTAAAAGAACTACTTGTATATGGACAGAATTTGAATGTGAAATAGGTTTACTCTAGGTATAGCTAATGCAGATTTTGTCAAAGTGTCCAGCTTAAGAAGAGACCCAAAAAGTATTTTTGAAGTTATCTACTCCAAATTCCTCTAAATGGAGGGATCTCATCCATCGTGCCTCTGACATCATCCTGTGCCCAAACACTAAAGGCTATCAGCTTAGTACCTTGAAAAGTAATCTGCATCCTGCTTGATGGTTCTTGAAGTCATTTCTTTGTCTCTATAATTTCAACCAATGGTAAAGGGCACATGACAGCAACAGAGAGCAAGACTACCCTGCCTTCTGTATGCTCTTCATTCACTCATTCATCCATTCATTCACACATACTTAGCTGGTGACCAAAGTTAGTATCAGATCCTGAATGTGGAAATGGATATTAAAATATCCCTGCCCCTGAAAAGTGTGCAAGTCAAACAGTCAGCCACTATGATCAGTGCTATGAAGTAAGTACAGTGAGTTGTTATAGAAGCTAAGGAAAGTACTCCTTTCACCAGTGAGGTTGGATGTCAAGAAAGTCTTCAAAGAGGAAAAGACCTTTACCTAGAGCAGCTGTTTCTGATGCAGACAAAAGTATGAAGGCCTAACAGAAAAGGGGAACATGAGTTTCAAAAAGTGTTATAGTTATCATGCAGAGTGAAGTGAATGGAAGTGACATTCAGATGTTTAAAGAAGACAGTTATTGCACCGATCCATTTTCTCTTTTCTAGACATATCTTTAACTCTTTCATTTATTATGTAGTTTGGATTCCAGATACCTTTATTAACTTCATCTATAGCAGTTTAATTTATCAAAAAATGTTGTGTTTAAACAGGATAATTAATTTGTATATTCAGAGTGCTTTCAGATTTATCTTTGCAAAGACCACTGTTAGAGCATTTTTTTAAAACCTAGTTGGGTGATGCTATTGAGCTAACATGGTAACACTAAGATACCAGAAACTATAAATATCCCACCACATTTTTGTTTTCTTATTATGTAAGTGTTGCTCTCATAATTTAGTGGTATTTTTAATGGGGATCCAAGAATTCAACTATGATTGGTGGGATGAGAATTTCTTAAAATCTGATTGTATAACATGTAAAGTATGTACAACTTTTTACATGAATCTCCTAATATCATTCTGTAGGGGAAAGTTTAAGCAGATATTTAGCAGCATGTGTCCATTGATTTACTGGATTTCTCACCTGGTACACATCAACCATTTGGAAACCAGGAGAGAACTCTATGAATTTGTTTTTGTTTGCTGTGTTTCTCTTATAAAAACAAAGAAATAGTAGGTAGTTGAGAAAAGAGATGTAAGGGGGGTGAGAAAACTCATGCTCTAGTGATAAGCAACTTCCAAATATCTGAGTAACAGCTGGAAATTCATGCCAGTATAAGTCATAGGTCATTTAACTTTATACCTGATCGTATTGGGAAGTAAAATAAGGTAGTCATTGAATTCAGGGATTCACAGTAAACCCCCAATTGACCATCAGCTTCTGGCTGTTTGAGATCTCATTTGTGTGCCTCTTCAGTAACAAGATCAGAGTAGACCTTTGAGTAGCCTCTGTACGTATATAAGAAATGTCTTTTTTCTTCTTGTTAAAGAATGCTCACATTTTGCTACGTAAGAAAGAAAAATCACTTGCACAGCATGATTATCAAAGCACATGTTTACTGTGTCCCTTACTATATCTGTTATATTTGTATCAGCAGTCAGTGTGCCCTGGTGATTAAGAGCAAGGGCCCAACTGCTTCCTGGATTCATACATCAGGTTTGCGACTTAGTACCTGTGAGGACATGCCTTGAGCATATTGCTTAATCTTTCTGGGTCTCAGTTACAGATAAATAAGAATAATAGTGTCCAGTTTACTGAGTTGTTACTATTTGACTAGGTATGTAAAGCAGCTAAAATTTCCTTGGCATATAATAGATATTCAATAAATTGAAGTTATTACTGCACATTGACTTGCTTCACAATCTCATTTCTACATGCGTTTACCTTCCCTCCCTAGCTAGGCTGCTATGGGAAAAGACAGTGGTGGTCATATGACTTCACCACAAGTGTACATGGAGTTCCTATTGTATGTGGGCTGGCTTGCAACCTTGCTTTGCTAATCAGCAGACACAAAAACAAATTATAGACTGACTGAATGATTGATTGATTACCTGCCTGATGGAGTCTCCCTTACCTATTTTTGCTTTTGTCACCGGTGCTTTTGGTGTCATATCCAAGAAATTATTTCCAAGACCAATGTCAAGAAGCTTTTCCCCTGTGTTTTCCTCCAGGAGTTTTACAGTTTTAGTCTTACTTTTTAAGTTTTTAATCCACTTCAAGTTGATTTTTGTGTATGGTTTAAGATACATTTTCATTATTTTGCATGTGGATATCCAGTTTTCCCAGCACTTACTGTTGAAGAGACTATTCTTTCCCCATTGTGTATGTTTGGCAGTCATGTTGACAATCAGTTGGCCATCTATATTCTATTTCATAGGTCTATATGTCTACCTTTATATCAGTACCATACTCTTTTAATTACTGTGGCTTTATAATATATTTTGAAATCAGGAAATGTGATGACTCCAGCCTTGTTTTTCGTTTTCAAGATTGTTTTGGCTTTTCAGAAGCTTATGTGTTCCACATCCTTGAAGGCAAAGTATTTAAATAAACTATTTGGAATAATTCTTCACTGGAGATTTGTCTTTTGTCCCCCATTTATTTATTCAGTCATTTATGTCAGTATGAACTCATACTGAATTATTTTATAATTTCAGTTATAATCCATTACTGCTTTATTTCTTTTGTTGCTCAAATTATTCCAGTGTTGGCTACTGGCAAAGGGACACAGTTAGCTCCTGTGTCCCTTAGATATATTGCATCATTGTGGTGTTTTGTTGTGTGTGTGTTTTGTTTGTTTTATTTTTTTAGTATTTCCTTACTTTCTGGCCCTACAAGAAGCTCTAGAAGATTCAGGCTCATCTTTTGTATTTCCTGTCCCAGTCCTGGGGTCAGCTGTTTATCCAAAGATCCCTGCTTCCTATTATTGAATAATAGTATTAGAAATCAAGATCTGGGCACTCTGTATGCTTTTTGTCCCTTGTCAGTTTATTATAACATATTACAGTGTATGTAAATTTCTCAATTTAAAAGTTATTGCACCCATAAAATTTAAGCACAGATATAAACTGAATGTATATTCTTACATTCAGATTTCTCTACAATAATGTAAGCCAACAATTTTCAAACAAACTGAACATTTAGTAAGTTGGTCACTAATATTACCATGTAAGAATTATATATATAATAACGTTATTAACATTATTACTAATAAACTTAGAAAAATATTTTATACCATAAAATAGAAAATTAGATATTTAAAACATTATTTTATGTTTATTTCAACTTTTTATATTTCTATTTCATATATAATTTATGATGTGCAAAATATAATCACACCTATGATGAAGTTATAAATATAAATGTTCAGATATTAACCTTTTATGCTACTTTTTGACCATTAAGATTCATGGTAAGTAGTTTTGTGATCCTTGTTATTTCTCATCCCCTTTTCTAGAGCTGCTGCGGACAGTTTCTTCAGCATAGACTACATAGAAATGTCTCAAACTTAACACACATGAGGGTCAACTAGGATTCTTGTTAAAAATCCAGATTCTGACTTAGTATGTTTATATTTTCTATTGCTGTGTAACTAATTACCACAAACATGATAGTTCAAAACAACACATATTTATTATCTTACAGTTTCTGTGGGTCAGGATTATGACTATGATTTACCTGACTCCCATGCTCAGTGGCCTATCAGGCTGAAAATAAGGTATTGCTAGGGTCTGCAATCTCATATAAAACCTTAAATCCTCTGTCAAGCTCATTGGTTGTTGGCAAAAATTTACTTCTTTGTGGTTGTAGAACCAAGAACGTCAGCTCCTAAAGGTCTCTCACTGTCTCCTGCCATGTGGTCCTCCTCATAGGGCAGTTTGTTTCTTTAAGGCAAACAAGAGTGCATCTCTGCTTCTTCAAATCTCTCTGACTTCTCTGGTTATATGGATGTACTTCCTTGGTGAAAATTGTTTGAGTCACACACTTATGACTTTTTCACTTTCATATTTAGATTATACTTTAACAAGCTTTATAAAAATGACTTAAACACTTTAGGTAGATTATTATGATTATAAACTCTAAAAAGGAATATAGCTGAAGAAAAATGAGAGTTTCTAAAATATAATTCAAATTCTGCGGTTGAAAACAATTCAAATGAAAAAGAGAAAAGATAGTCATCTAAAGAAATTATTGACTCTATACTATAAGCTCAACTTGCAAAAAAAAGTTCAAACATCAGAAAGAGGGATATATAAATGTTGAAAAATATTATACATTGTTGTGAGTCTTTAAGAATAGCCTCAGGATGTCCAATGCACAAATTGGGGGATTTGAAAAATGTTAAAAGCAATAAAGTATGTCTGAATCCTTAGGAATAGAAATAAAATGAACAAAGAAAGGATGTGGTAATAAAATATGATTTATTAGATTAAAGGCAGAAATGCAAGATTTCTATATTTTTTTATCTTTTATGCTAAATACATCACTGTTTAAATATGAAAGAAAAGCTATACATGGTAAAAAAAAAAACAGGGCAGAAAATATGAGTGCAAATTACAGAATGCTCTGTGTAACATGGGAGACCAGTGTTGGCTGTTTAGTAAGAACACTGAATGTTAATAAGGAGCACTTCAGTGTATAAATGCACTGTTCATTGGGGCTGTTCTGGATGATCTTTGAAGTCAGAACTGACAAATAGGCAAAAGTTAGTGAACTACTTGAAAGAAGTTAAGTGAGTGTGGATGGGTGTGGGTTTGGAAAGGGTCTTCCAGGAAGCAGAACCAGTACAAACAAAGGCCTTGAGCAGAGGTGATGTACCTGTGTGTATGTGAAGTTCATTATGCCTGGATTTTGAAGGTCATAAAGAGCCGTATGATGAACAGAATCCAGCCAGCATATATAGGAGGATTAGATATAAAATTTTGCATTTTGATTTTCAGAATAAATGACATACTTGCAGAATGACTGGAAATCTAGATGCAAATTGAGGATTTTTGTTTGGCTACAAGTTCTATGGAAAGAATGTGTGATGTGCACGGTGAAAACGAGCAAGTAGACAGACATCTACACACTGCTCTAAAAATATCCACATCCAGCTAAAGTTGCAGCAGAATAGTGTCTGGGTGCAGAAAACATATTCTCTGACCATGACTCTTTATTATTCCACTGATGATGCATTATATCCCATTATAGGTGCCATACAAAAAAAGAAAATTGACCAAGTAATACTCCCCAAGCAGATTTCCCCAGGGTTTGGAGGGTCCATGTGTGAGACAAGCAAGGAAGTTGTGAAGGCTTCACCTGAAGAAAAAAAGGTAAACCAGAGACATTATTGTATCTTAAAATATCTAAAAAACTTTCATTTGGAAGAAAGAGTTGATGTATTTTTTGTTTCTTCACAATGTAGAACTAGGAACAGTGGGCAGGCACATTTTCACTCCAAATAATAAATGACTTTCTGAGAATAATGGCTTTCCAAATAAAGGAATCCTCTGTACCAAACACTTCCTGCTGTGGACTCATTGTAGGGGAGACTGATTCCCAGTTCTTAAGCATGATCTACAAGGTATTCCTTCATTGAGATGGGGATTGGACTACATGACCCTTCTATCTCTAAGAGGCTGTGCTTTTGTGTTTCTTGTACTGTCTTTCTCTTCATTGTGCAACACAGCTAGTTGTAGAAACCTGAGGTCATTTTAAAATGACTTGCCCAAATGCTAGTTTCTGGTACTCATTCAGAACACTGGCTGACTGTGGTTGTTGACTTAGTTTTCTGTTCTGATAAAAGTCTTGAATTTGGTTATGTTAGGGTGAGTTCCGTTGGGGATGCCCAAGCACAAGGCAACATTGTAATAACATCAATCATAGAAAAAATAGTAATCACTCTGTTGTAAACTAAACAGCACCCACCATCCTGTATGGCAGGGTAATCATCTTTAGAAAACATTTTATAACAAAATGTGACATGCATTTATTGTCCTAGCTTTATATACATTCCAAGTAGCTTTGAGCAGCACTCTGATATTTTAACATTTTTGATATTTTTAACCATATGAAAAGTTGTTTTTCCTCATAATAATTTTCTCATTACTTAAAATTCTGTTCTCTTTTTTGTTCTCATACATGACATTAGACATTTAGTATTTACAATATAACCTAGTGCCCAGAGAATTTTTTTCCATTATGGAAATAAATACACACACATTCATACACACACACACTCCTACACAATCACATAATCTCTTACACATTTCCTTTTCTTTTTTAGTTAGGATTTATTTCCTACTTTATCATTTCATTGAAAATATTTTAAATTTTAATTATTCAAAGCAATATACAGAAGTATCAAACATTGGAGTTATATGTCAGGTATATTTTGGAATCTATGTCTCAGTGTTTAGTCGTGAACCTAATGAGTGAATTAGGTAGGGATATTTAATAGGCTGCCTTGGTCCTGGACATGGTGTCACATATTAGGTGGCATACATACTAAAAACAATGTATAATATCTTGGTGATACATTTTGGTGATGACTATAGTTACCAAAGTTAGTTACAATAATAACATTTTATGCTTTATTTGGCATTTTAGTTTTGTTTTGTGTTCTTGAGTTTAATTTTACTTTTGTATTCTTGTGCCCATGTTAAATTGTCTATAATTTACTTTAAGATATTGAAGCCTGGGTGAGAAATACTTGTGTGTATTGGTTAGTTGTAGCCTACCCTTCCCACCAACATGAACAGCTAATTTCTGAACTGTCCTCCTTAGGAAGGCTTTCCCCACAGGATGCATTTAAACAATTTGATTTAGAAGTCCACAATGCAGAATAAGCTATTCTAAATATTTCTGCTAATATGACACTCAGTCAACACTTGAGGATGTGTTAGTATACTAGATCATGGAAATGATTTCTTTAATTGATGAAATGAGTTTCATAGTGTGTGAATTGCCAGAAATGTTGAGCAGGAATTCTCACCCTTGCAAGAATAGGGTTTTAAGAATGTATTCAACCCTATAACCTGTACCATTTGGAGCATTTATTATTCCAACTGGTTTAGTGTCCAGAAACTGACTCGGAGGATCCTTTGTCACATGACTCTGTGTAAATGCTCAGCTGAGAATACAGCTGTACCTGCCTTGAATGAATTTTTCATACAAGGTGCTGTTGTAACACCCAAAGAACAAAGAACTGTGACTGCAGTACGGTTAGAGAATAGCTGCTATCAATGTATTTTGGTTCTGTTGGTTCATAAAGCTATATGTGGTAGTATTCCATGTGAAAATTATAATTGTAACCTTATTCCTAATAGGTTGTTAGTGGGGAGGCCTATATCCATTACCTACCTCTATATAAAGGACTGATAATTACCAGAAGGAAACTAATAATTCCTGAATCATCAAATTGATTTAGGTTAATATGCAATAGACAGCAATATCACAAAAGTGTATTTCCAATGTAGATTGTTCTGGACATCACTAAAAAGATGGTAATGTAGCACATTTATGATACTTCCTTAGTCAGTAACCACCCCCAAGTCATTAAAAGTCAGTTTTAAAAAAACTGATAAATCTGAGAGTGTAACAGATATTTTGATATAAAACTTCTAAGTTCCTGAATAAATTTTTTCTTTTCTGCTATTACATACCAAGTATGTTGAATAAGGGAGCTTGCTTTAGGAGAAAAACCAAACAAAACCAAAACAACAACAACAACAAAAAAACAAAAGAGAAGGATCCCTTCCTCCAGGACCAAACAAAACAGAGCAGACACAAAAATCCAAATCCATGAACTATTACAACTTGATGTAATGACAATAATAATATTATTTAAATTAACTTCCAGTGGTAAAAGAAATTATTATTTTCTGTTGTCTTACTCAAGTGTATAATTAGTGCTCTGTTAGGACAGTTGTTTTTCATATCTCACATTTTACAACTCACAACTGTTTGTAGTTGATATGGCAAAGCTCAGCAAAGATTTGCTCTCCAGGAAGGATTTGTTGCCCCAGCTGTTGGGAGCATTTGTCAGTAGATATCCTTCAGTTGTCAGCGCCTTTAGCAATTGCCTCAGATGTGGAGAGCTTCTTTGCTAAAAGTCATGACCTTCCCTGTGCAGCCTACCTTCAGTGACTTATATGAGAGATTATAAAGGCTTAGCAATTTCAGACCAACCCAGGACAACTCTGATGAGCCATACTTGCTCCAGAGCTTCCTGTGGAGCCAGAGGAGGCATTTACCAACTGCCAATTTACTTCCATTTCTCTATCTACTCAAATCTGCTTTCTCTTCTATAGCTGTTGATCCCAAGGGCATTCCCTTACAGGCATTCTGCACGTTGAATTCCATCTCAAATTCTGCTTCCTGGAGAACCCAACCAGGGATCCTATTTTTTTATTTTTTCATGTAGTGTGTTAGTTTAAAAAATAATGCCTGTGTGGTATGCTTCAGCAGTCAGAGGTACTCTCATATCTAGTTTTCTTGAATTAATGTATCTTCTATATTCTTGATAGGGCTGAATTAGAGCATACATAGTGGTTATTCTATAGATAATTATGATGACATAAAATTTGGACATTTTTTCTTTAAATTAACATATGAAAATGTTTATCCTTTTGAAAACATATTTTTTATTATTTCCCCCAAACATAAAAAATTATAAAATTCAAATCAGTCATATTGGATTCCAAATCAATGGAAACACTTGTTAAAATATAGATTCTAGAAGCCCACCAAGGTATATTGAATCAATAGCTCTGAGATCAGCTTAACAATTTATATTGTAAGAGACATACAGGGGATTCTGATGCATCAAACCACTGAACAGCATGTGGAAACTTCTGATAGATGGTCCCTTCTTTATGTGGTGAGGAATAATGGAAAGGAAACTGTACTGGAATACTGAATGCTTCTTGCCGACTTTACACTGTACATTGTTCCTTCAGAAAAGTTGTGTCCTGTAGAAGGACATTTTATCTAATTCATCAGTGCATCTTTTAAAATAGGTAATTTTATTGTTAAGATTGCAGAATAGAATAGAAGGACTTCAAACATTTTATTAAAAACATAATATTTCTTTACTGTATTTATTTATGCTCTGCTGAGAGTCTACTTGCAATATGTGCTGACTACAGAAGAATCAATTAACAGGCTATTGGAAAGTGAGTTAAAATATGCTTCCAGTTTTGTAGAAAAGATGTAATCAATAATCAGTAGAAAAATTTGTTTTTTAGTAAAAGAGGATATATGACCCAGCTTACTTCCTCCAACATAGAAATAATTATAATGTGTCCTTTTTATTATACAGAGTATTCTGAAGTTCAAAAGAAATTGAAACTACAATGTAATACGTAGTGCAAGACATCTATTAGCTTATATTAACATAAAGAATTGGGGAGTTTATTATTATGAATAATTATTTCCTAAGCTTCTTAATAAACATCTTTCATTTGTTAATTGCCTTTCAGTGAAGAAATTGTACTTAATGTCTAACCAAACATTTATGATTCCATTTTTATTTTCTCTTGTTCCTTCTTCTGTGAAAAGTAATGAAAATGTGTCAGTGAAACTCTAATCATTCTTTAAATATTTGTAGAAACTCATTAAGTTTCTCATGCCTGTTAATCTCAAAGCTTACTAGCTGTGAATATTTTTAGTTTCTTCATTTGGTCTAGTTTTGTTCCTGAAACAATCCGTTTGATTTTATGGATCCTTTCTTTTAATATAACGTTCACTTCAAAATGAGAAACAGCACTTATATTCATAGTGTGGAGAGCTGTTGACATCTTCTTGTGCCAGTCTTGAGTGACTGGTCTGTTCTTTTCTAGATGAGCAACAACTGCTTCATTCAGATTTTGAACAAATATGATTCTTGGGCTTCTCATTGACTAGTTTAGATTAGGTCAAATCTTCCCTCATTTTTGCTTTGTGCAGCTTCATATTGGTTGCAAAATATAACTTTTTAATGTATGCCCATTTATTTAATGTTTTCTTATCATATGTGTATATATACATATTTAAATTCTAAAATAATAATTACTTTAGCAAGTGAAACAATACAACAGCATGTATTGTTTCCTCGAAAACCATTACTACTGCCAGACCTAACTAATGTCAATGGCCTGTGAGTATCCATCTTCAATTTTCCCCACATTCCTACACATATATAGAAATGTACAAAATCAAAGTTATTTTTAGAAAATGAAAAACTGATGCTAAACATACTTTACATTTTAATTTTCAACTTGTGCTTCTCTTTGAAAAAATTATTGAAATATAGATACAGTTCATTTAATATTTGTAAAAATGTATGGATCTATTGATATTTATTCAACATTTCCCTTGTTGATGGGTATTTACTCTTTGTGGTTGTTTTTTGTTTTGCATATAACACATGGTTTAAATAATAGCCCTTGAATTCATCTTTAAATACTGCTACTTTTATATCTAAAGGATACATTGCCTAAATGAGATCATTGTGTCAAAATTTATGTGTATCTTAAACTTTCTCATAGTTTTATCCAGTCATTTTGTATAAATTTGTAGTTCAATAAAACCTGTAACTCTTCTTTAAGTGTGTGTTTTGTTAGCCTTGTGTACCACATTCAGTATACATGTGTCTGTCTTTGAAATCAAAGTATAGAACTGTGCAATTATATATGTTAAATTCCTTTAATTGAATGTTTATTATAGAATGCCCAGTTATTTGAGGACATTTCTTCCATCACTGAACAAATATGTTGCTCTCTCTCTGTCTTTTATATTGTTTCTGTAGCCACTTAATTTAAAACTGTAATAAAGTTTCCTGAGTAGCTGAGGTAGTATTTCCACACAAAACTGAATGTCCCAACGCATCCTCTCAAACTATGCAGAATAAGAAAAATAAACAAAAGCATATAAATCCAATGCATTCAATATAATTGGAAGACCAGGAACTCTACAAATTTCAAATTATCTCCCGTAGAAAAAAATAGCATTTAAAGCTCAAATATTTCTTTATTTTCACTTCAGCACTTTGTGATGAACAAGGCAGAGTATGGAGAGAACAAAAACTAGGGAGAATTGAAAAGAAGGAAAAGAAGGGTCTAAGTTTGAAATAAAAGCACCCAGAAACAGGAAGCTCTCATTTAATGAAAAAATATGGAAAGTACTCCTTGGCTATCAAAGAAAACAACAGGTAATATACTTAAAATTGAGTGAGGAATTTTTTCATCAGATTTACCCTGTTGTCTGAAACAACCAAAAATATATATGTAAAAATGTTTTTCAAGCAGTGCAGAACAGTGATCCCTGAGAGAGGAGAAACAAAGTGAATCCTACAACTGCTACAGATTGCTGACTAAAGAGAGTTTCCAGGCTTCAGAACAGGGAAGGGGAATGGGACAGTTGTCCTGAGTTTGATAGACAGGGTTAAAAGACACAGAATGCCAAAGCAACAAGAGTTCAAATGGCAGAGTACTGAACAGGAGAGAGGCAGCAAGAGAGACAGAGATCTGTGGAGGGCCCCTTTTGAGTCTTGAGCTAAGTACTGATCAGTGCATACCTGTGAAAAACCTAAACAAGGCCAGGGAAAATTACTCAAAAGGAACAGAAGAAAAAAAAATCTCTGGAATTAGAGAAGACAAGAAATAGTTTATATTTCCAATAGACAAATCAAAATCATAATTCATGGGACATTAGGTAACATACAAAGAAGTTCTTTGCATCGATATTGAGGCAAAATTGTCCCTAAAGACCTCTCTGTCCCTATATTAAAAAAAAAAAAACTTATGATTGAACTGCTACCTAGTAGCTTAATTCTATTCTAGAACAAAAGATAAGAATATTTACAGGAAAACAAAGATAAATTACACACAATATGGTGAAATTTACAATGTTGATATCTAATCAAAAATTATAAATTATGAGCAAAGCTGGAAAGTATGACCGATTATGAGGAGAAAAAGCACTCAATAGGAACAGATACATAGTGACACAAATAATTATTACTATAATATATGTTCAAGAGTGTAGAGGAAAGATTGAGCGTGTTAAGCCAAGACATAGAAGATATCACAACAGTCCAAAGTCCTAGAGATAAAAAGTACAATATCTTAAAAGACAAATACAATAGATGAGGTTAATAACAGATTAGACCCTGCAGAAGCAAAGATTAGTGAACTTGAAGGCATAGCAAGAGAAACTATCAAAATTGAAACTCAAATATGTGCTCAAGAGTGACGTCAGCACCATGGTGGTGTGGAACACTTCCTTTGTCTCTCCCCTTAAATCTACAACCAGTAACAATCCACAACTCAATGAAGCTGCCTCTGCCCAACACACCAGGACACCAGAGAATTCCACACATCTGTATATCTAGAGGTGGGTGGACTAGAACACAGAGAGGAGCCAGAACCAGGCGAACAGTGGAGCCAGTGCCTATGGTCTTAGACACCCAGCTGCAGTGGCTGAACCCACAGACCCAGAGAACCTGGTAGCATCAGGAGAGGCAGCACATAAAACTCCAGCCTCCTGGCCACAGCAACACCTATGGCCAAAGGGGGAGCAGAGGTGGTAGAATGTGCAAAGTGCAGACTCTCAAGTATAACCAGAGGAAGTTCAAGGAAGAGAAACCAAAAACTTGTACTGTAGTGCCATCTACTGGCAACTAAAAGACATTTCTAATCCGTTTAATCTTAGAATCAGGTAAAAACAAACAACAACAAAAACTTTACCTAAAGAAGAAAAGTGTTCGCTACTTCAAATGCACCAGCAAAGGAACAACTCATCAAGCACCATGAAGAGCCACAGTAACATTGTATCATGAAAGGATAATGATAGTTCTCCAGAAATTAAAGTCTGGAATATTGCAATCTAACTGATGGGGAATTCAAAATAGCTGTCATGAAGAAACTCGACAAGCTACAAGAAAACTCAGAAAGGCAGTTCAATGAGCTCAGGAATAAAGTTAATGAATAGAAAGAATAGCAAAGAGATTGAAACTTTAATAATGGACCAACCAGAAATTCTGGAGCTGAAGAACTCAATAAAATGAGATGAAGAATGCATTAGAAAGCAATGGAAGTTGAGAAGACCATATGCAAGAGAGAATTAGAGAAGTTGAAATGGAAATCTAGAAATAATACAGGTAGGTGGAAGAGAAGATAATTAAGATCTAAAAAAAAGTAAGAAATTCAATGAGAACTATCTTACTCTTTTAGGAAGAGGAGCATTAGGAAAATGAGTATCTCAGAAGGCGAAGAGAGGGAGAAAGGAGGAAAGAGTTCATTTAAAGAAATGATAGCTGAGAACTTCCCAAGTGTGGGGATGGAACTGGCTATACAAGTCCATGAAGCTGAGGACACCTAATCCCCTATCAATGCACAAAGACCTTCTCCAAGGCACATTATATTAAAACTGTCAAAAGTCATTGACAAATAAATAATTTTAAAGGCAGCCAGGGAGTAAATGTTGGTAACCCAAAAAGGCACCCCCATCAGGTTATCAGCAGATTTCGTAGCATAAACTCTACAGACCAGGAGAGAGTGGAAATACATTTTCAAAATACTGAAAGATAAAAACGTGTCAGCCAATAATACTCTATCCAGTGAAGTTATCATTCAGATATGAAGGAGAAATACAGGTTTTCCAAGACAAATGAAAGCTGAGGGAATTGCATCAACACTAGACCGGCCTTATAAGAGATGTTGAAAGGTGCTCTTCTGCCTAAAACAAAAAGACAGAAGTACTCAAAACTTTGAGTAAGGTGATAAATAGACAGAATCAGAAAATTGCAACTCTATATCAGAATAGGTTTTAAAACACTTTATTATAGCATAAAGGTTAAAGAAAAAAAAGCAGTAAAAATAACTATAGCTACTTCAGTTTGGTAAAGACTCACAACATAAAAAGAGATAATTTGAGAGAGCAAAAATATAAAAGGGGAAGAGATAAAGGAAGGAACCTGTGTAGGCAAATGAAGATAAGATGCTATTAGTGAAAAAGATTATTATCTCTATTAGACATTTTATGCAAACCTCATGGTAACTACAAAACATAAATCTGAAGCAGAGATATAAAACATAAAAAAGAAGAAACTGAGAAAAACATCATAGAAAAGCACCAAACTAAAATGGAAGACAGAAACACAAGGAAAAAGAAATGATGGAGATATAGAACAATCAGAAAACAAAAGATAAAATGGCAGTACTAAGTCTTCATCCGTCAATAATCACCTAAATGTAAATGGATTGAATTCACTAATCAAGACACAGAATGGTTGGGTGGATTACTAAACAAGACCCAACTATATGCTCCTTACAGGAGACTCACTTCAGTCTTAAAGACAAATATAGGGTGAAAGTGAAGGGATGGAAGATAATACTCCAAGCAGATGGAAGCCACAAGAAAACAGATGTAGCAATGCTCATATCAGACAAAATAGACTTCAAGTCAAAAAAAGAAAGTGACAAAGATGGACATTATATAAGATAAAGGTATAATTCATCAAGAAGACATAACAGTTATTAGTATATATGAGCCTAACATAGGAGTGCCTAAATATATAAAACAATTATTGACAGACATAAAGGCAGAAACTGACAGCAACACAATAATAGTAGGAGACTTTGATCCTCCATCTACATCATTGGATAGATCATCTAGGCAGAAAGTCAACAAGGAAACAACAGCCTTAATTGGAACATTAGACTAGATTAACTTGACAGACATATGCAGAACATTCCATCCAAATGCAGCAGAATACACATTTTTTTTAAGTGTACATGGAATATTCTTAAGGACAGACCATATGTTTGGACATAAAACAAGTCTCAGTGAATTTAAGAAGACTGAAATCATATCAAGCATCTTTTATAATCACAACGGTATGAAACTAGAAATCAACTACAAGAAGAAAGCTGGAAAAATCACAAATATGTAAAGACTGAACAACATGTTACTGGATAACTATCAAGTCAATGAAGAAATAAAAGAAGAAATAAAAAAATATCTGAAGACAAATGAAAATGAAAATGTGACGTACCAAAATCAATGGGGTGTAACAAAAGCAGTACAGTCCTACTTCAAAACAAGAGGACTCTCAAGTAAACAAACTTACCTTACACTTTAAATAACTACTAAAAGAAGAACAAAAGTAATTCAAAGTCAATAGAAGGAAGAAATAATAAAGATCACAGTGGCAATAATGAAATAGGGACTAAAAAGACAGTAGAAAAGATCAATGAGAATAAGAGCTGTTCTTTTTTAAGATAAACAAAATTGACAAAACTTTAGCTAGACTCACTGGGAAAGAGAGAAGTCCCTGATGAATAAAATAAAAAATGAAAGAGGAGAAATATAAACAGATACTACAGAAATACAAAGGATTATAAAATAATAGTTTGCAGAGCTATACACCAATAGATTGGACAACCTAGAAGAAATGGACAAGTTCTTAGAATCATACAACCTCCGAAGACTGAATCATTAAGAAACAGAAAATCTGAATAGACCAGTCACTAAAAAGGAGATTGAAACAGTAATCAAATACTTTCCCCCAAATCAAAAGTCCAGAACAGATGGCTTCACAGGGGAATTCTACCAACCATTCAAAGAAGATTTTAATACCTGTCCTTCTCAAACTCTTCCAAAAAATTGAAGAGGAGGGGACACTTCCTAACTTATTTTTGAGAACAACATTACCCTGATATCAAAATCAGACAAAAACAACACAAACAAAAAAATTACAGACCAGTATCTCTGATTAGCATAGATGCAACATGGATTGAAAGAATTAGCATTGCTAAAAGGTCCATATTACATGAAGCAATCTACAGATTCAGTACAATCCCTATCAAACTCCCAATGACATTTTTCACAGAAATAGAACCAAAAAATCCTAAAATGTATATGGCACCACCAAAGAGCCTGAATAGCCAAAGCAATCCTGAGAAAGAAGAACAAATCTGAAGGTATCATAGTCTCTGATTTCAAACTATATCACAAAGCAATAGTAATCAAAACAGCATGATATTGGTAGAGAAAACAGACACATAGATCAATGGAATGAACTGAGAGCCCAGCAATAAACCCCCACATATATAGACAATTTACAATCAAAGAGCAAAGAATATACAGTGGAGAAGCAATAGTCTTTTCAATAAATGGTGTTGGGAAAACTGGACAGCCACATACAAAAGAATGAAACTAGACCACTATCTCACATCATACACAAAAACCACTCAAAATGGATCAAAGACTTGAATATAAGACCTGAAACCATAAAATTTCTAGAAGAAAACATAGGGAGTATACTCTTTTACATTGGTCATAGCAATATCTTTCTGGGTATGCCTCCTCAGACAAGGAAAACAAAAGGAGAAATGAACAAATGGGACTACATCAAACTAAAAAGCTTCTGCACAGCAAAGCAAACCATCAACAAAATGAAAAGAAAATCTACTGAATGGGAGAAGATACTTGCATTCATTTGTCTAATAAGGAGTTAATATGCCAAAATATGTAAAGTACTCATACAACTCAACAATAACAACAAAAACAAACAATTCTGTTAAGAAATAGGCAGAGGTGCTGAATAGACATTTTTCCAAAGAAGACATACAGATGGCCAATAGGCAGATGAAAAGATGTCCAGCATCACTAATTATTAGACTAATTATTAGGGAAATGCAAATCAAAACCACGATGAGGTATCACTTCATACCTGTGAGAAAGGCTGTTATCAAAAAGGCAAGGAATAACAACTATTGGCAAAGGTGTGGAGAAAGGGAAACCCTCATGTATCACTGGCAGGAATGTAAATTGGGGCATCTGCTATGGAAAACAGTATGGAGATTGCTCAAAAAAATTAAGAATAGAACTACCATATGATCCAGCTGTTTTACTTCTGGGTATTTATCTGAAGAATACAAAAACATTAATTCAAAATGATATATGCACCCCTATGTTCATCACAGCATTATTTATAATCATCAAGATATACAGACAACCTTAAGTGTCCATCAACAGATGAATGGATAAAGATGCGGTGTGTATACACACACACACACACACACACACACACACACACACGTACACACATACAGCATAATACTACTCAGCCATAAAAAAAAAAATTAAATCTTGCCGTTTGTAACAACATGAATGGACCTTGAGGGTGTTACACGAAGTGAAATAAGTCAGACAAGAAAGACAAATACTATGGTTTCACTCATATGTGAAATACAAAAAACAAACAAAGAACAAAATAAATGAACACACCAAACCAAACAAAAAGAAACACATAGTTACAATGAACAGAGTAGTGATTACCAGAGGGTAAGTTGCAGAGAGGTCAAAATGGGTAAAGGGAGTCAACTGAATGATGATGGATGAAGTCAAAATGGTGAAGTCTTTCAGACAAAGGAAAATGATGTCAGATGGAACTCTGATTTTATGCAAAAGAATGTAGAGAACCAGAAACATTAAATATGTGAGTAAAAATAAAGTACATTTTTACTTACTTAAGGAAATCTTTTTAAGAGGTAATGAACTGTATAAAGCAAAGACAATAACAATGTATCTTGGGGTTTATAACATAAGCAGTTTTAAATTGTATGACAACAATAACACAAAGACTGGAAGGGAAAAATGTTAGTGCACTTTAGTAAGTTTCCTGTATAATATGTGAATAGGTATAATATTTCTTGATGGTAGACTTTAATAAGTTAAACATATGCACTATATGCCCTAAGTCACCAATGAAATAGGGGGAAAATAAGTTATTACTAATGAACCAATAGTGGAGATAAATTGCTATCATAAAAATTACTCAGTTAATCCAAAAGTATAAGAAAAAGAAGCTAAAAGGAACAAAGCAGAATAGATGTATAGAAAACAAATGGCAAGATGACAGATTTAAACCATGTAAGTAATCATATTAAATTTAAATAATCTAAATATAACAACTAGAAGTCAGATGTTGCCAATTTAATTTTTTTAAAAAAGCAAAATTTAAATGTATAATGCTTACAAGGAACAAATTGTTAAGTTCAAGACACAAATAAGTTGCAAGAAAAGTATGGAAAAAATATACCATGTTAACACCAAACAATAAATCTGGAGTAGTTATACCCATAGTACACAAAGTAGATTTCAGAGCCCCCCAAAAAAGTAACCAGAGATAGAGGACATAACCATTTTAAACATTTGCAAACTCCTATAATAGAGCCCAGATATACACAAAACAAAAACTCAGAGATCTGCAAAGAAAGTGTAAATCCCTAGTAATAGTTGGAAATTTTATCATTTCTCTCTCAATGATTCATAGAACAAGTTGACAGAAAATTAATAATAAATGTATAAAAGATTTGACCAATGGCCATACAAATTACATTTTAAAGGATTAATTTCATGTAAAGCATGTTCTTTTACCACAATAAATTCTATCAGAAATTAGTTAAAAAAAGATATCTGGAAAATCCCCAAATATTTGGAAACTAAACAATATACTTCTAAATAACCCAAAAGTTAAAGAAGAAAAAAGGGGGTGGGCAAATTAGAGAAAAATATGAAATAAAAGAATATATGAATATAATGCCTTAAAAAATGTCAGGTATATAAAAGTAGTATACAGAGGGAAATTTGTAACATTAAACACCTCAGCTTCTATATTGTAGTAATAGAAAATGAAACACAAATTACACCAAAGAAAGAGAAAGAAGGAAATAGTAAGGAGGAGAAATTAATGAGATATAAAAAAGGAAATCAACAGAGGATTCAATAAATCCAAATTAAATGAACAAAAGGCCTATATATTGAAAGGGAAGAAGTGAAATTCTCATTACTTGCAGACTGCATGTTCATCTATGTAGGAAATCCAGGGACTCTACTAGAAATATTCTAATTAGGTTAGTAAAGTTGCAAAATACACTCTAACAAAAATCATCTGTATGGCTATGTACAACCAATAAACAATGAGATGTTGAAATATGAAATATTCAAAAAAGCATCAAATTATTCACTACTTTATGGTATAACACCATCATGGTGAAATTTATTAAGCATTACTGAGAAAAAATGAAAGAGTATCTAAATAAAGAGATACACTGTGTTCCTTAATTGGAATATTCATTAGATGTTAATTTTCCTGACATTGATCTATAGATTCAAATGAATCCCAATTAAAAATCCAACAAGTGTTTTTGTTTTGTTTTGTAGAAATTGGCAAGCTGATTGTAAACTCACATAGAAGTGCAAACATTCTGGAATAGCCAAAGCAACTTTGAAAAATAATAAAGCTATATTATCTGATAGCAAAGGTTATTAAAAGTCACAGTAATCAAGAAAGTGTGGTTTTCACAAAATAGAAATATGGATTAATGGAACAATAGACAATCTGGAAATACTCACACCTATCTGGATCTAGACCTTTATGAACTGATTTGTGGCAAAGATATAAAGGCAATTCAGTGGAGAAAGGATAATTTTTTTAAACAAATGATCATGGAATAATTGGCATTTATGTCACTGGCTATGCTTTCCAAGTTGTCTCTACTGGTTTCACCATATCTACCTGATTTCTTACCTTGGAGTGCCATCAATCTTGGTCCTCAGACCACTGTTTCTATCTCTGTTAATTCCCTCATTTCATCCAATATCATGGCTTCAAACCTTACCTATCCATGATAGTGACTCTCAAATGTACACACTTTGTTTGTAATGTAATCTGATCTCCAGACAGAAATATCTACTAAGCATCTCCAGTTTGATGACTAATAGACATTGTCAGTATAACAAATCCAAAACCAAATGCCTGATCATGCCCCTAAAACTGAAGTTCCCAGTCATCTCTTACCACTCTAGCTAATATACCAAATTTTTGTCCATTAGAATATACAATCTATGAGGACACATGCTATGTTATTGCTATAGCTCAGCACCCAGAAAGAACATGGCAACAATATTTGTTAAATAAATAATTTGGCTCAATAGAAATTTTCTTCAGTCTAATGTTTTATTGAGCTGAAGAAAATCTGTCAGAGAATTCAGAAGCAATATAAGCATACAGTAGGTATGATTTGTCTCTTTAGTTAATTTATATTATAACATACCTATTATATATTTTGTTACAGAGTTGCTCTATATAATAAATGTCTCCTTAATATCTGTAGTTTAATGATTACTGGAGTTGTAATACAATTAAGTTTAACTATATTAAAATTCCAATATTTATTGCTATTCAACTGTGTATAACAAATTTTAATGAAGTGCCCTTTTTAACACTGGCGAATTAATTGTTCATGCGGAACATAAACACTTCTGATCTAAATAAGAACTTAGAAAAGGATGCTTCTTTATTAAAAAGTAACATTTATTTGATGTTGGTATAACCTCACATTTTATTTCATGTTTATTTATTTTACATCCGATTTTTATTGATAGAATTATCTTTGAATTTTTTAAGTTCCTTTCCTCAGATGGCATGTACTCAATAAAGCTATCTTGAAAATAAAATTATGCTTTAAAAGTTTTTAAAAAGATATGTGATTCTTTACAGGTTTAATCATATTTGACCAAATGTATCATGGATGAAAAAGACCAATAGATATTCTACATCTGAAAGCAATTTAAAAAAATCTCTTCACTAAGTTAGAATTTGACTTATTTATGGGATATAATGAAATATTTAATTAAATACAAGTAAGTTGAAGAACCAGAACATCAAATTTTAGTTTTGTCACTTTTATTTCATATCCTTAGGATGTGGCATCTGCTGAAAACCTAAAATTAAATCTCTGGCTATTTAGGTAACAACTTCTGGCTGAGGGACAAATGACTTGAGAAGTTGACTGTATGATCTCTTTGGTAGAAAGTACAATTATTTTGAGAGTTTGAGTGGGATAGTGAAGATACTGTATTGCAACTTTAATGAATTCACCCATCAGTTAGAAGGGGATTCTTTTTCTTGTAGAAGGTGTCTCTGGAAATAGAGAAACTTACCATAGAGACTAAACTTAGAGTCTATTATCTGTAGTTTTTTGAGCAAAAGAAAAAAATGTCTTAACCAAGAAGATAGGTATTCCATTTATGGATTGTGTAGGATTTTCTCCTTTTTTTATGTCATTTTGTTACTGTCAATGCCATTTTTATGAGACAGTAAAGAGAGGAGTTGGCTGATTAAATGTGTAATGTGAATTCTCCTTAGATTTTACTCATTTTCTTATCAGGTTACAGTTTATACAAGTTGCATGGCTGTATTTTCTTGTTTCAAATGATATAATATGTTTTTAAACCAAAATTTCTCAACATTTCTAGATACTCTTCTGTAGAATATCTTCTGGAGAGGGAGGGGGACCAGGTATAAAGGGCATGACTTTTGCATGCTCACACTTTACAGAGATCGTCTAATTTACATTTCATTCTATAATATCAAAAACATTCTTACACACCAAACAAGGCATTAGCAGATTTGTGGTTTCCTCTAGTTTATATTTTCTCTGAATTCTGTGTTGCTTATTAAATACAATTAAATGGAACTGAATAGGAGAATTCATATGAACAATCTTAGAGACCAGGGGTTAAACACAGTAACCACTTCGTATTAATTATTTCTTTTATAGACCAACAACAACCAAAAAAATCCATTTATTCAAATATCCCATCTATTTATATTTTTCTATAAAATCAGTCCCTATACTGTGGCATTTTTCCTGAGAGACTTCTCATTTCTATGTTGCTTTTTTTTTCCTTTGGTCACCCTCTAATGGCTCTGCCTTGGCTCCAGAACATTCAATGACTTCTGGGATATTTACCTCCATGAATGTGGCTACATAAAATACTTAAATATGAAATATTACTATACCTGACTCTCATCATTGTCCTTGTGTCATTCCTTCACTGATCCGTCCTCATTTTTAGCAATATGATGCAAAACATTGCTTTACTCTGTGCATGAGGTGAGACTTTGAGTCTTTTTCCATTTATAATGATAGTGTGTGTACTCATGACAATTATAAAAAACAACCCATGTTACTCAAATTGGGATGATACTTATGATCACTGTGTCATAATGTTTGGGAATTACAGATGTTAGAGGTGTAAGGATCATTTTCAGGCAAAGACATTGCATCTTTCAGACATTAAGTGCTTGCTTTAAAGTGAAACTGTGGGCAAAAAGATGGTTATCTTATTCTCTCTAATCCCAGATGTGAGAGTTTATACCTGAGAGTTGTATGACAGCATTGTCAGAGTGCCATCATTACCCCCTCATCAATCAACTTCCCCAGATTTATTTTATTTTTATTTTTTAACATCTTTATTGGAGTATAGTTGCTTTACAATAGTGTGTGAGTTTCTGCTTTATAACAAAGTGAATCAATTATACATATACACATATCTCTTCCCTCTTGCATCTCCATCCCTCCCACCCTCCCTATCCCATCCCTCTAGGTGGTCACAAAGCACCGAGCTGATCTCCCTGTGCTATGCGGCTGCTTCCCACTAGCTGTCTATTTTACATTTGGTAGTGTATATATGTCCATGCCACTCTCTCACTTTGTCCCAGCTTACCTTCCCCCTCCTTGTGTCCTCAAGTCCATTCTCTAGTAGGTCTGTGTCTTTATTCCCGTCTTGCCTCTAGGTTCTTCATGACCTTTTTTTTTTTTTTTTTTGATTCCATATATATGTCTTAGCATACAGTATTTGTTTTTCTCTTTCTGACTTACTTCACTCTTTATGACAGACTCTAGGTCCATCCACCTTACTACAAATAACTCAATTTCATTTCTTTTTATGGCTGAGTAATATTCCATTGTATATTATTTTTATAGTGAGAAAATATAATATCGTCCAAATAGTTGCCTGTATTCTCAAAGGAAGTCCAAATTTTGGCTGAATTATTTCCTTATATCAATTTTACCTCAGCAAAAAAAAATTCATAAATTAAAAAGTTCCTTTATTTTAGGTGCAGCCTTATCTTTATGCTTTTCAAAGATGCTGATGCAATTCAATACAGTTTCAAGTCAAACCTTCAATTATTTGATCAAATTGAATTAATGTTGGAAGAATAGATTCCTCATATACTAACATGTATTGTAACTTCTGTAAGAAAAAGTTGTTTTCTTTAATTAATTTTATTTCCAGAGTCCAATCATGTATGGCTCATAGTTTGTGAATTGGAAAAGATTTTAAGACTTCACTTAGGTATTAAATTACATAAAATATAATTTGGAGGTATTATTGATTGAACATAGTGATAGGTTGAATATGATTTGAATGTTAAATAAGTTTTTTGTTTTATGTCATCTATACTGTTTCTCTACTAATTTCTCCTTTTATGTTTTCTGGAATATTGATAAAATTTCCTACATATACTGTTTATCACTATTGATGGAAAGCTATAGATGGAATGAAGCTATAGGTGGAATGATTTGGAAGCTATAGATGGTATTGCACCCATTATTTAGATGGTTTTTCTTAAATATTTGACTTTTTATTAGTTTCATTGAGGTATAATTGATATATAATTACCCATAGTAAAGTGTACTGCAAGTTTCACATACACATGCACCCAAGAAACTATCACTGTTATCAAGATAATGAGCCTATCTATTTTTTCCAGAAGTTTTCTTAAGCCCCTTCTTGAGCATTTTTTAACATATATTTTGCATCCACGTATCTTCTTTTGTGAAGTAGCTTTAAAAAAAAATTCTGTCCATTTTTTTAAACGGGGTTGTTCATTTAAGCATTGTTGAGATTACAGAGCTCTTTATTTTGAATACAAGTTCTTTATCAGATATATAATTTGCAAACATTTTCCTCACAGTCTGTGACTTATCTTTTCGTTTTCTTAGTGGTGTATTTCAAGGAGCAGTTTTAAATTTTAATGAAGTCCATTTTATCAGTATTTTTCTTTGATGGATTGTACTTTTATGTTATATCTAAGAAATCTTCATCTAACTCAAAGTCACAAAGATTTTCTTCTAAATTTTAGTGTTTAGATTTTAAATTTAGGTGTAGGATCAATTTCAGTTAATTTTTGCATAGGTGAGAAGTATGCATTGGAGTTTCCCCCCATCCTTTAGGGAAGAGGGGACATGGATGTTCATGGAACAATTGTTCTTGCTGCATTTGTTGAAAAGCATTCGTTGTCCTTGGACTTGTATTTCAGTCTTTCTCAAATATGTATGTATCTCTATTCTGTTATATTCACCAATTTGTCTGTCTTTACATCAGCACTACACTGTGTTGATTACTGTAGCTTTTTAATTCCTGAAATCAGATAGTTCTAGTTCTCTAATGTTTGTTCTTCCACCTAATTGTTTTGTCTATTCTAGGTCTTTTTTATTTTTATACAAATTTTATAAACATCTCATCAATTTCTACAAAAATGCCTATTGTATTTATGGTGGGATTAGATTGAATCTTTAAAACAATTGGAGGAAAATTGATATTTACACATTATTGAGTTTTTTTTTATATTTGAGCATAGCGTATTTGACCATTTATTTAGTTTTTCTTCCACTTCTCTCTGTAAGGACGTGTAGTTTTCAATATAATATACAGCTCTTGCTCATTTTTAATTACTTGAGTTCTTTGTTTATTGTTTTACATTGAATGCACACTTGGTTTTGAAAACACGGATTAGAATATTTGCCTGTTTTCTTTTTTCCCTTGCTGCATTGCTTCTTATCTTCAAGATCATTTGTTTTGCTTATTTGTGCTATGGCACTGCTATCATGTTTTTATTTTGATTGTATCTGACATGGAATCCCTTGACATTCATTGAGCTGTGTCCATGGCAGGATTCTCACAGGGAAAGGGACTCTTGGAATATTGAGTAGATAGTTGGGCAGGGACGTTTAGTCTGATAGCTTCTCTTCTCAGCCTGTGGGAAACCTCTAGTCAAGTTGATGCTTTTGTTTATAACTGAGGTAAGGAAGGCTTTCTAATATAAAATACTGCCTTTTAAAACATGTTACTAATCTGTGTTTATAAAGATGATTTAACTCTAACCTCATTAAAATTCTCCACTTTTCAGCTCAGTATTTCTCAAAATTGACTATGTATTGAAAACACCTGGAGAGCTTAAAAATTACTGATGCCTGTGTGTCACCCCTAGAGGTTCTTACTGTATTGCATCCTTGCTTGAAAACCATTGATGCAGTCAAATACCCTGGAACATTCTTACTTGTCAATTTAGCCTGCTAGTTCTATCCTGAAACAAATGCCTCAACTTCATTTTTTGAAATTAGTGGACCAGCCCAGCTACTTCAAAATATTTTAGTAATTCTGATGATCACTGCATGGCTCGCCAATTACCCCCATCCATAATTGATGAAGAGCCCAGAGCAGGGATTCTCAATTCTGGATGTCTATTTAAAGTGATCTTGGTAAAGTTTAAATACTGCTTTGAAACAATGATCTGGAGACCATCTGGAGGTTTTAAAATTACACATTTAATTTCTTTAACATATATAGGACTGTTCAGATGATGCACTTCTTATAAAGTAAGCTTGGTAGTTTGTGTCTTCCAAGAAATTTGTCCATTTCATCTAAATTCTCAGAATTTGAGGCATACATTTTTTGTTATCATTCTGTATTACACTTTAAATGATTGTAGAGCTTTTAGTGAGTATAGAGTGCAGTGTATTTCTTTCCTGACACTAGTAACTTTTATTTTGTTTCATTTTTTCTTTACTGTTTGCTATTTTTTTTACCATTTTCCTTGTTCTCTTTCAAATAATCAGCTTTTGTTTGTATTGATTTTCTCTAATTTTCCTCTTTTTAAATAAATTCATTGATTTCTGCTTTTCTCTATTGTTTTTGTTGTTGCTTGCTTTTGGTTTGATTTGTTCTTCTTTTAAAGTTTTATAAGGTAGAAACTTCATTGATTTGAAACCATTCTTCCTTTATAATATAATTATAACATAAGCACTTAATGCTGTATATTAAGCACTATGTTAACTGTGTCACACATATTTAAATTTCATGCTTTAATTTTCATTCTATTTAAATATTTTAAAATTCAAAATATTGGGAATTTTATATTTTTGACTTCTGATTTAATTATGTTATAGTAGAAACTATACATTTTATTCTTTTTTAAACTTTTCGAGCTTTTTCAATGGCTTAGAATGTTGTCTACATTTGTGAGTATTCCATGTGCTCTTGAGAAAAGATCTATTTTGCTGCTGTTTTGTAGTGTTATCAGTTTTCAATTAAGTCAATTTCTTTGGTAGTGTTATTCAGATCTTTTACATTCTTACTGATTTTGTCTACTTTTTCTATTGCTGTAATGGAGTGCTGCAACCTCAACAATAATTGTATTTTTTGTCTCCCTTGAGTTCTATCAGTTTTTTTTGCTTCATGTACTTTGAAACTCTACTGTTAAATTTATACACATTTACAACTTTTATGTGATCTTGGTGTATTTTCTCTATATCATGATGCAATGTTTCTCTTTACTCTGGTAATATTTCTTATTCTGAAATACATTTTGTCTTGTATTACCATTATCACTCCCTCTCTTTTTTTCTTTAATTAGGAGTTACATCATATAACGATATTTATTCTTTATTTTTAATCTATTGTATTCTTTAACTTAGATTCTTATAAAGAGTATATATTTGGGTCTTGCTACTTCATACAATTTTACAGTCCCTGTGTTTAGACCAATAATATTCCTTATACTAATTGGTGTGGTTGGATTAAAATCTACCATTTTCCAGTTTTTTTTTATATGTTCTGTCAGTTCTCTGTTCCATTTTCTCCTTTTTCTGCCTGCTTTTGATTATTTTTATGATTACATTTAATCCTCACTATGGCTTATTATTTATAGCTAATTTTTATGTTTCAATTGTTGTCAGTGTTTATAATATTAATTAACTGCAGTCTCTCTTTGAATGATATTATACTACTTCAGATGTAGTATAAGAACCCTACACCAATAGGTGTGCAATTACTTCCATCTTTTGTGCCTTTATAAAATATTTTAATCTTGAACACTGTAAACCTAATTATATTCCTCCTTATTTTTCTATAGACAGGAAATAATACTTTAGTGAAATTAAAATAAGAAAAAATGTCTAGTATGTTTATTTCAAGTATTTCTTTGTTTAGATGTGTCTATCTTTTATAATATTCCTTATGGCTGAAGAATTTTCTTTAACATTTCTTGACGTATAAGGCTGTTGCTAATGAATTATAGTAGTTTTTATTTGTCTAAAGCTGCCATTATGGCTTCTGCATTTTTGAAGAATATTTTCACTAAATTTAGAATTCAGGATTCTAAATTTAGGATTTAGAATTCAGGATTGACAGATTTTGACAAGCACTTTAATCATGCCAATTCATTGTACTCTGACTTTCATATTTTCTAACAGGAAGTCAGATATAATTCTTATCACCATTTCTTTAAACATAATGCACCTTTTTCTCTCATTGCTTTCAAAACTTTCTCTTTATTTACTTATTTTAACATCTTTATTGGAGTATAATTGCTTTACAATGGTGTGTTAGTTTCTGCTTTATAACAAAGTGAACCAATTATACATATACACATATCCCCATATCTCTTCCCTCTTGCATCTCCATCCCTCCCACCCTCCCTATCCCACCCCTCTAGGTGGTCACAGAGCACCGAACTGATTTCCCCTAGCTATGCAGCTGCTTCCCACTAGCTATCTATTTTACATTTGGTAGTGTATATATGTCCATGCCACTCTCTCATTTTGTCCCAGCTTACCCTTCCCCCTCCCCATATCCTCAAGTCCATTCTCTAGTAGGTCTGCATCTTTATTCCCATCTTGCCCCAAGGTTCTTCCTGACCTTTTTTTTCCCCCTAGATTCCATATATATGTGTTAGCATACAGTATTTGTTTTTCTCTTTCTAACTTACTTCAATCTGTATGACAGACTCTAGGTCCATCCACCTCACTACAAATAACTCAATTTCGTTTCCTTCTATGGCTGAGTCATATTCCATTGTATATATGTGCCACATCTTCTCTATCCATTCATCCGTTGATGGACACTTAGGTTGCTTCCATGTGCTGACCATTGTAAATACACCTGCAGTGAACATTGTGGTACATGAATCTTTTATGAATTATGGCTTTCTCAGGGTATATGCCCAGTAGTGGGATTGCTGGGTTGTATGGTAGTTCTACTTTTAGTTTTTTAAGGAACCTCCATACTGTTCTCCATAGTGGCTGTATCAATTTGCATTCCCACCAACAGTGCGAGAGGGTTCCCTTTTCTCCACACCCTCTCCAGCATTTATTGTTTCTACATTTTTCGATGATGGCCATTCTGACAGGTGTAAGATGATATCTCATTGTAGTTTTGATTTGCATTTCTCTAATGATTAAAGATGTTGAGCATTCTTTCATGTGTTTGTTGGCTTTCTGTATATCTTCTTTGGAAAAATGTCTATTTAGGTCTTCTGCCAATTTTTGGATTGGGTTGTTTCCTTTTTTGATATTGAGCTGCATGAACTGCTTGTATATTTTGGAGATTAATCCTTTGTCAGTTGCTTCATTTGCAAATAATTTCTCCCATTCTGAGGGTTGTCTTTTTGTCTTATTTATGGTTTCCTTTGCTGTGCAAAAGCTATTAAGTTTCATTAGGTCCCATTTGTTTATTTTTGTTTTTCTTTCCATTTCTCTAGGAGGTGGGTCAAAAAGGATCTTGCTGTGTTTTATGTTATAGAGTGTTCTGCCTATGTTTTCCTCTAAGAGTTTGATAGTGTCTGGCCTTACACAGGACTTTAACCCATTTTGAGTTTATTTTTGTGTATGGTGTTAGGGAGTGTTCTCATTTCATTCTTTTACATGTAGCTGTCCAGTTTTCCCAGCACCACTTATTGATGAGGCTGTCTTTTCTCCACTGTATATTCTTCCCTGTTTATCAAAGATAAGGTGACCATATATGCTTGGGTTTATCTGTGTGCTTTCTATCCTGTTGCATTGATCTATATTTCTGTTTTGGTGCCAGTGCCATACTGTCTTGATGACTGGAGCTTTGTAGTATAGTCTGAAGTCCAGGAGCCTGATTCCTCCAGCTCTGTTTTTCTTTCTCAAGATTGCTTTGGCTATTCGGGGTCTTTTGTGTTTCCATACAAATTGTGAATTTTTTTATTCTACTTCTGTGAAAAATGCCATTGATAGTTTGATAGGGATGCATTGAATCTGTAGATTGCTTTGGGTAGTATAGTCTTTTTCAAATGTTAATTCTTCCAATCCAAGAACATGGTATGTCTCTCCATCTGTTTGTATCATCTTTAATTTCTTTCATTAGTGTCTTATAATTTTCTGCATACAGGTCTTTTGTCTCCTTAGGTAGGTTTATTCCTAGATATTTTATTCTTTTTGTTGCAATGGTAAATGGGAGTGTTTTCTTAATTTCACTTTCAGATTTTTCATCATTAGTATATAGGAATGCAAGAGATTTTTGTGCATTAATTTTGTATCTTGCTACTTTAAAAAGTTCATTGATTAGCTCTAGTAGTTTTCTGGTTGCATCTTTAGGATTCTCTATGTATAGTATCATGTCATCTGCAAACAGTGACAGCTTTACTTCTTCTTTTCTGATTTGGATTCCTTTTATTTCTTTTTCTTCTATGATTGCTATGGCTAAAACTTCCAGAGCTATGTTAAATAATGATGGTGAGAGTGGGCAACCTTGTCTTGTTCCTGATCTTAGTAGAAGTGGTTTCAGGTTTTCACCATTGAGAACAGTGTTGGCTGTGGTTTTGTCATATATGGCCTTTTTTATGTTGAAGTAAGTTCCCTCTATGCCTAGTTACTGGAGGATTTTTTATCATTAATCGGTGTTGAATTTTATCGAAAGCTTTCTCTGCATCTGTTGAGATGATCATATGGTTTTTCTCCTTCAATTTGTTAATGTGGTGTATCACATTGATTGATTTGCATATATTGAAGAATCCTTGCATTCCCAGGATAAACCCCACTTGATCATGGTTTATGATCCTTTTAATGTTCTGTTGGATTCTGTTTGCTAGTATTTTGTTGAGATTTTTTGCATCTATGTTCATCAATGATAATGGCCTGTATTTTTCCTTATTTGTGACATCTTTGGTTTTGGTATCAGCGTGATGGTGGCCTTGTAGAGTGAGTTTGGGAGTTTCCCCCCCTCTGCTATATTTTAGAAGAGTTTGAGAAGGATAAGTGTTATCTCTTCTCTAAATGTTTGATAGAATTCGCCTGTAAAGCCATCTGATCCTGGGCTTGTTTTGGTTGGAAGATTTTTAATCAGAGTTTCAATTTCAGGGCTTGTGATTGGTCTATTCATATTTTCTGTTTCTTTCTGGTTCAGGCTCTGAAGGTTGTGCATTTCTAAGAATTTTTCCATTTCTTCCAGGCTGTCCATTTTATTGGCATACAGTTGCCTGTAGTAATCTCTCACGATCTTCTGTACTTCTGCAGTGTTCATTGTTACTTCTCCTTTTTCATTTCTAATTCTATTGATTTGAGTCTTCTCCCTTTTTTTCTTGATAAGTCTGGCTAATGGTTTATCAATTTTATTTATCTTCTCAAAGGACCACCTTTTAGTTTTATTGATCTTTGGTATCGTTTACTTCATTTCTTTTTCATTTATTTCTGATCTGATCTTTATGATTTATTTCCCCTCTGCTAACTTTGGGTGTTTTTTTCTCTAATTGCTTTAGGTGTAAGGTTTAGTTGTTTATTTGAGATGTTTCTTGTTTCTTGAGGTAGGATTGTATTGCTATAACCTTCCCTCTTAGAACTGCTTTTGTTGCATCCCATAGGTTTTGGGTGGTTGTGTTTTCATTGTCATTTGTTTCTAGGTATTTTTTGATTTCCTCTATAATTTCTTCAGTGATCTCTTGGTTATTAAGTAGTGTGTTTTTTAGCCTCCATGTGTTTGTATTTCTTACAGATTTTTTTCCTGTAATTGATATCTAGTCTCATAGCGTTGTGGTCGGAAAAGATACTTGATATGATTTCAAGTTTCTTAAATTTACCAAGGCTTGATTTGGAACCCAAGATATGATCTATCCTGGAGAATGTTCCATGAGCAGCACTTGAGAAGAAAGGGTATTCTGTTGTTTTTGGATGGAATGTCCTATAAATATCAATTAAGTCCATCTTGTTTAATGTATCATTTAAAGGTTCTGTTTCCTTATTTACTTTCATTTTGGATGATCTGTTCATTGGTGAAAGTGGGGTGTTAAAGTCCCCTACTATGATTGTGTTACTGTCAATTTCCCCTTTTATGGCTGTTAGCATTTGCCTTATGTATTGAGGTGCTCCTGTGTTGGGTGCACAAACATTTACAATTATATGTTTCTCTTGGATTGATCCCTTGATCATTATGTAGTGTTCTTCTTTGTCTCTTGTAATAGTCTTTGTTTTTAGTCTATTTTGTCTGACATGAGAAATGCTACTCCAGCTTTCTTTTGAATTCCATTTGCATGGAATCCTTTTCCATCCCTTCACTTTCAGTCTTATGTGTCTCTAGGTCTGAATTGGGTCTCTTGTCGACAGCATATATACGGGCCTTGTTTCTGTATCCATTCAGCCAGTCTATTACTTTTGGTTCGAGCATTTAATCCATTTACATTTAAGGTATTTATCGATATGTATGTTCCTATTCCCATTTTCTTAATTGTTTTGGGTTCGGTATTGTAGGTCTTTCCCTTCTCTTGTGTTTCTTGCCTAGAGAAGTTCCTCTAGCATTTGTTGTAAAGCTGGTTTGGTGGTGCTGAACTATCTCAGCTTTTGCTTGTTTGTAAAGGTTTTAATTTCTCCATCAAATCTGAATGAGATCCTTGCTGGGTAGAGTAATCTTGGTTGTAGTTTTTTTCCCTTCTTCACTTTAAATATGTCCTTCCACTCCCTTCTGGCTTGCAGAGTTTCTGCTGAAAGATCAGCTGTTAACCTTCTGGGGATTCCCTTGTGTGTTATTTGTTGTTTTTCCATTGCTGCTTTTAATATTTTTTTCTTTTTATTTAATTTTTGATAGTTTGATTAATATGTGTCTTGGTGTGTTTCTGTTTGGATTTATCCTGTATGGGACTCTCTGTGCTTCCTGGTCTTGATTAACTATTTATTTTCCCATATTAGGGAAGTTTTCAACTATAATCTCTTCAAATATTTTTTCAATCCGTTTCTTTTTCTTTTCTTCTTCTGAGACCCCTATAATTCGAATGTTGGTGCATTTAATGTTGTCCCAGTGGTCTCTGAGTCTGTCCTCAATTCTTTACATTCTTTTTTCTTTATTCTGCTCTAGAGTAGTTATTTCCACTATTTTATCTTCCAGTTCACTTATCTGTTCTTCTGCCTCAGTTATTCTGCTATTGATCCCTTCTGGAGAATTTTTTATTTCATTTATTGTATTGTTTATCACTGTTTGTTTGCTCTTTCATTCTTCTAGGTCCTTGTTAATCATTTCTTGTATTTTCTCCATTCTATTTCCAAGATTTTGGATCATCTTTACTCTCATTATACTGAATTCTTTTTCAGGTAGACTGCCTATTTCCTCTTCATTTGTTAGGTCTGATGGGTTTTTACCTTGCTCTTTCATCTGCTGTGTGTTTCTCTGTCTTCTCATTTTGTTTAACTTTCTGTGTTTGTTGTCTCCTTTTCGCAGGCTGCAGGTTTGCAGTTCCTGTTGTTTTTGGTGTCTCCCCACAGTGGCTAATGTTTGTTCAGTGGGTTGTGTAGGCTTACTGGTGGAGGGGACTAGTACCTGTGTTCTGGTGGATGAGGCTCGATCTTGTCTTTCTGGTCAGCAGGTCCACGTCTGGTGGTATGTTTGGGGGTGTCTGTTGCCTTATTATGATTTTAGGCAGCCTCTCTGCTAATGAGTGGGGTTGTGTTTCTGTCTTGCTAGTTGTTTGGCATAGGCTGTCCAGCACTGTAGCTTGCTGGTTATTGAGTGGAGCTGGGTCTTGGCATTGAGATGGAGATCTCTGGGAGATTTTCGCCATTTGATATTACATGGAGCTGGGAGGTCTTTTGTGGACCCATGTCCTGAACTTGGCTCACCCACCTCAGAGGCACAGCCCTGACTCCTGGGTGGAGCACCAAGAGCCTGTCATCCACTTGGCTCAGAATAAAAGGGAGGAATAAAGGAAAGAAGAAGATAAAATAAAATAAAAATGTTATTAAAATAAAAATAATTATTAAAAAAATTTAAGTAATAAAATAAAAAGAAAGAAAGAAAGAAGAGAGCCACGAAACCAAGAAACAAATCCACTAATGGTAACAAGCACTAAAAACTATACTAAAAACAACAACAACAAAAATGGACAGACAGAACCCTAGGAAAAATGATAAAAGCAAAGCTATACAGACAAAATCACACACAGAAGCATACACATACACATTCACAAAAAGAGAAAAAGGGAATAAAAAAAATATCATTGATCCCAAAGTTCACCTCCTCAGTTTGTGATGATTCCTTGTGTATTCAGGTGTTCCACAGATGCAGGGCACATCAAGTTGATTGTGGAGATATAATCTGCTGCCCCTGAGGCTGCTGGGAGAGACTTCCCTTCCTCTTCTTTGTTCGCACAGTTCCTGGGGTTCAGCTTTGGATTTGGCCCCGCCTCTGTGTGTAGTGTCACCTTAGGGTGTCTTTTCCTCTCCCAGACAGGACGGGGTTAAAGGAGCAGCTGATTCGGGGCCTCTGGGTCACTCAGGCTGGAGGCGGGGAGGGGTATGGAATTCGGGGCGAGCCTGCGGTGGCAGAGGCCGGCGTGACATTGCACCAGCCTGAGGCACGCCGTGTGCTCTTCCGGGAAAGTTGTCCCGGGATCACGGGACCCTGGTATTGGTGGGCTGCACAGGCTCCCTGGAGGAGAGGTGTGGATAGTGACCTGTGCTTGCACACAGGCTTCTTGGTGGCGGCAGCAGCAGCCTTAGCATCTCATGTCCATCTCTGAGGTCTACACTGATAGCCACGGCTTGCGCCGTTGTCTGGAGCTCCTTTAAGCAGCACTCTTAATCCCCTCTCTTCGCGCACCAGGAAACAGAGGCAAGACAGTCTCTTGTCTCTTCGGCAGCTGCAGACTTTTTCCCGGACTCCCTCCTGGCTAGCTGTGGTGCACTAGCCCCCTTCAGACTGTGTTTATGCAGCCAAACCGAGTCCTCTTCCTGGGATCTGACCTCCAAAGCCCAAGCCTCAGCTCCCACCCCTTGCCTGCCCTGGTGGGTGAGCAGACAAGCCTCTCCGGCTGGTGAGTGCTGCTCGGCACCAATCCTCTGTGCGGGAATCTCTCCGCTTTGCCCTCTGCACCCCTGTTGCTGCCCTCTCCTCTGTGGCTCCGAAGCTTCCCCCCCTCCGCCACCCGCAGTCTCTGCCCACCAAGGGGCTTCCTAGTGTATGGAAACCTTTCCTCCTTCACAGCTCCTTCCCCTAGGTGCAGGTCCCTTCCCTATTCTTTTGTCTCTGTTTTTTCTTTTCTCTTTTGCCCTACCCAGGTACATGGGGAGTTTCTTGCCTTTTGGGAGGTCTGAGGACTTCTGCCAGCGTTCAGTAGGTATTCTGTAGGAGCTGTTCCACATGTAGATGTATTTCTGATGTATTTGTGGGGAGGAAGGTGATCTCTGAGTCTTATTCTTCTGCTATCTTGAAGCTCCTCTTTTTATAATAAAGGACAGGGACTTCCCTGGCAGTCCAGTGGTTGGGAATTTGTGATTCTACTGCAGGGGGTGTGGGTTCAATCCGTGGTCAGGGATCTAGGGTCCCCCATGCTGTGCAGTGTGGCCTGCATTGTTTCTAAGAATGTAAATCAGTGCAGCCACTATTGAAAACATTACTGAGGGTTCCAGCCCGCTGTCCCCAGGATGTCGCGGCTTTGGTTGGTGCGGCCCCTCCAGAGCCGGCCGCCTCAGTGAGGCTGCCCTCCTCTTGGGCTCTGGGGAAGTTCAGTGACGGCAGAGGGAAGAGACTCTGAGCCAGGAGTTCCAGCTCTGCAGAAACACGGGCTCCATTCTGGGTGCAGGGGGTGGGACTACTCTCCAAAACTTTCTCTTTATCTTCGGTGTTTAAAGTTTAGATATTCAATGTCAAAAACTGTTAGAATCTTATTCTCATAGTTTCAATTTCTCATTTATGCTTTTCATCATACACATTGTACATCTTCTCTACTAGTGTCTTTATGTTAATTATAATTATTTTAAACTCTTTATCTGGTAGTTCTAATAGTTGTGCCGATACCTAAGTCTGAATCTGTTAAGTGCTTTGCCTCTTCATAGTAGGTCATTTTTTTCTTGCTTTTTAGTGTGTCTTGTAATATTTGATTGAAAGTTAGACATCATATGTTGAAAAATAGAGACAGGTAATTTTTGTTTAAGTCTGAGTATAGACATGGCTCATTGTGCCTTATGACTTTACACTGGGGGAATTGAACTGATGTAGTCAGAGGTTAACCTAAATTTGAGTGTTGCTGTTATCATGGTTACTTGGGTGTACGGCTGGCTTTATAATTTATTTAGTGTTAACTAGTATACAAGGAGAGGTCTGGATTGCTGAAGGGTTTTTCTTGTTTGGTTTCATACTCATTTTAAGCTTTTTCTCACGATTCTTTCAGAGAGGGCCTGTCTCATGCTTTTGTTCTTCCCCCAGCAGAAGGCTGTTACCTTGTTTGCTAGCCTGTACTGGAGTGGAGGTATGCTCTGTTGTCCTGGTCCAGACTCAGACACAGGCAGGCCCTGAGTCCCTAGATCTCTGTAATGGACTTCTCAGTTTCCCTTAATGGTAGGAGTTATCTTGTAGTCTGGACAAGGGTAGTTTTATGCCACTTTCTCATTGGTAGAATTTTATGTTACTTCCCACTCCCCAGCTGCAGTGGGTCTTGACATTTGCCTTGGGTATGACAGATTTGTTTACCTTTCCATGGCAGCTTAAAGCTTTTAACCTTGAGTGATCATCCAGAAGGGGCTTTCTGCAGGGATTTATGGCTTTTCTGCAGTAGTGTCCACTCCCCTTCCCCAATCAGGCACCACTGGTGGAGGTCTTATCCAATACCCACCCTGCCCACATTCTTTCTCCTGAATGTTCAGTGATGTTCTGTGGAGAAGAGTCTGGGATTGGGTTAAAAACTACCATTATGTCTACAGATCTAAGGGATTTCTATACTATCACCCTGATTCATACTCAACTTTTAACAATTTGTATATATATACATATATATATGAATTCTTAACTGCTGGCATGGCAGCCTGGTCTTCCTCCAGTGCTGTGCTTAACATGAGTCTGACCATGTGCTATGTTTCCTTGGAGGTGCCTGTATTTCCTTAAATTTTAAGCAAGTTGGCTGTCCTCCCATCGCAGTTCTCAGACATTTTCAGGAAAAGTTATGATTTTGTAGATTATCCACCTTTTTCTTGTTGTTACATGGGAGCAATGATATTTCCTACTCTCTTCATTTTAAGTGGAAGCCAGTAGTCTATGCCTAGATTTTGATATTATTTTGCCTCTATCTTTCAAACTCCACTGCAACCCTGGTATCAGTTCAATGTCACATCAGTATCTACCTCAAACACTCAGGAATCCAGTAAAACTTCAGTGTGTGAGGATCCCACTTAGTCCAAATGAGAAGTAAGAAGGAGTATCATCTGACAATTTTAATTTCCGTAAGATTCTAAACTGACTCCCAACTTCATAGCATATTCGTTCTTTGGTATCTGATTTTGATTGTTCCATCATCACAATCTAAATCTACTTAAGAGCAAATTAGAGAAATGTATAGTATTTAAAAACCCATCTTCAGTGTATTCTTTTTTTCCCCCTATAACCACATCTGAATTGAAGTATTGTGTTCAAGGTTCTGAAAACCGTTTAGGGGAAAATATCCCATCCCAGTGACCCTCAATGGATTAGGTCAACCAAATGCTTATCTGTTCTCTTGTTCAAGGAAACAAATTAATCATTTCTCATGACATTAGGTAGTTTGACTGCTTCTGGTTTTTTGCATGAGCTGTCCCACTCTATGTAAGGTTTATGCCATTAAAAAGGAGCCTGAAGATAGTGTTAACATTCAGGTCTTTTGAAGAATGTCTGGAGGGTAGAAGAATGGATGCAAAAGTAATTTAAAATTCACCACCACCTTTAATTAGACTAGTTTAACCTTGAAGGCCCAACTAATGAGCTTAGCTAGATCAAGTGAGTTTTTGTTAATGTTTCTAACATCATCCTAGATATTAATTGCAGGTCTGTACACAGACTCAAAATTGATGAGGCATGCAATATGGGTGTACTTCTGGCTCCAGAGAAACTATGACCTCTTTAACAATGAGAAAATGCACAAAGGTTATAGGGAAATTCTTTTCTAGATTCCTGGAGGAATTTATTATAGCTTTTCTTGGACTATTCCTTGGCTTAATAGTCAGTTATAGCTTTAAGAACTTAATTATCTGACAAAAGCAGAAGTTAAATTCTCATTAGAACAAACATTCACTCTGAGCCTCTGCTGCTTTGCATTTGGTTTTCATGCCTATTTTCTCTGATTAAAAATGATTCCTATGTTGAAGTTGAATGGAAAGGAAATTTTATAGCAAGGGCATAATATTAGGCAAATGTTAAAACTTTCATTTTGTAGATATTACTCTTCCTCAGCATTATCTAGAAACATGCTGATTTATTGCTGTTCAGAAAAAAAATCAAAATGTTTAAAACATGCTAACTTAATCATATAATGTTAAGTGTCTCTGCATTGGTGCTTACAAAAATACTGCAAAGTCACATTAAGAAGAGATATTAAGGCATATTCAATATTCTTCCATTACTGATGATGAAACTTTCTGTGTCCTTGCAAAAATTATAATTTAGAGTAAATCTCATTAATTCAGACACTAGTGTTTCAAATTTGCAGAAATTTAGACAAGGATTAGAATGGTACTTAAAAAAAAAGTGTTTGCTACACAAATGCATGTTATAATAATGATTAAACTACTTAAGAATAGACACTGTAAACATCCTCAATTTCTTCAGAAAAGCAAATTTAGCTAAAAATAACCTTTATATTTACAGATTATTTTTATCCATTTATTATAGCAGATTCTTAAAGATTTATGTTGGTCATGCTTTTTAAACCCAATTTTATAGACAATTGGTAATTAGTGTGGTCAAGTTACATTTTTTTCTTTAGAAGGTACTATACTTTAGCCTTCTTACAATGTAGATTTCTCTTCCAAATTGGTCACAGGAACTGAGGTTTCATTTAATTAATTTTTATGTTAAATATGGAATGTTTTGTAGGAATACATGATTACCCATTCCCCCATGTCTAAGTCCAATGACTAATTACATAAAAAGTAATTAGAATTATTTAGTTTTGTACAATTCTTTACATTTTTTGTGGTGTCCCTTGCAATTGCTTTGCAGTCTTTTTACATACACTTTTATAAGTGAGAGTTCTACTGCCTTCATCATAATGGATTCAAGGAGTAAGAAAGCAGAGGTTATGGTAGACAATGATTTACCATGACTTATGTTTCTAGAGTAGCATTCAGCTACATTGACATTTCTCACCTCTCTTCCCATTCAGTTAATTATGTAATTGGTGGGTACTACTAAGATCCTCTATTCACTCTCTCATTATTAGTAATAGAACATAAAATTTACCTCAAGCATCACTGTCTGACTGAAAGACTAAATTTACCACTTTGTATTGCAATAATTGTGGCCATGTGCCTGTTTTCATTGATGAGATGGGAAGAGTTGAGTGGTATTTTAGGAAGTCTCCTTAATACACAGGGTGGGCTCTTTCCCTTTCATTTCTCTTGCTGCTGGCTGAGTGCAGATGAGATGGTGGTCTTGCTGTCATTGTGACTCATATTTAGGAGGGTCATGTCTTGTTCAGAATGGTGGAACAGCAAGTCAAACAGCTGTAGCATTCATGGAGCACTTACATCCAAGTGGCTATAATGTAGGATCTGTCTTGTTTATCAATTGATAGTTTGTATTTTTCTGTGACAAGCAGTCAAACATAAACTAAATGATACTCTGATTTTGAGAGAAGTTGCAGAGCATGCTTGGCTCAGCCTTTTCTTTCTCTTTCCCTGATCTGTAGATTTGTCTGCCTACAGGGTAGCTGCATTCAGGACTGATTGCTTAAGGGTAGTTTGCAGATGTCAGCTGGGTTGGGAACAGGAGTGAATCTATCAAGTTTTGCATCATAGGCTTAGAAAACTCATTTGACTGCAGATCTAAAAGAAGCTTCTTAAAACAGTTATCAACTGAGGGATCATTGAGATGAATGAAAAAACCACATAACTATATATATAGCAGTATACTGGTAAGTGTTCAACAACTTACTCTCCCGAAAAATTAGTCTTGATTTTTAAAAAAATATTTATTTTATTTATTTATTTTCCTTATTTTTTTGGCTGCATCGGATCTTCTTTGAGGCATGTGGGATCTTTCGTTACGGCGCACGGGCTCTTCTTTGCAGAGCTTGGGCTTCTCTTTAGTTGTGGTGTGTGGGTTTTCTTTCTCTAGTTGTGATGTGTGGGCTCCAGAGCATGTGGACTCTGTAGTTTGTGGCAGGTGGGCTGTCCCATTGAGGCGCACGGGCTCAGTTACCCTGCGGCATATGGAATCTTAGTTCCCCGACCAGGGATTGAACCCACCTCCCTGCATAGGAAGGCGGATTCTTTGCTACTGGACCACCAGGGAAGTCCCTAGCCTTGATTCTTAGTGTTTGCTTATTTTGATGGTTGAAATACTCTCATAGCCAATTTCAAGCTATAAATGTGACATCACTGCGTGAAGTTGGACAGCAAGTACAGCAGCACATAATTATGTGGTATTTCTGCCACACAGAGACAAGAGATGTAATTAATCTCAATAACTTATTAATAGTAACATGATAAAATAATCAGAAAATGATGTTTTGAATATGAACTACCTTCATATTTACTATAATTCATTCAATTATAAGTTTATATAATTTAGTTGTTCTTTTTGTTTTGTTTTGTTTTGCGGTACGCGGGCCTCTCACTGTTGTGGCCTCTCCCGTTGCGGAGCACAGGCTGCAGACGCGCAGGCTCAGCGGCCATGGCTCACGGGCCTAGCTGCTCCGCGGCATGTGGGATCTTCCCGGACCGGGGCACGAACCCGTGTCCCCTGCATCGGCAGGCGGACTCAACCACTGTGCCACCAGGGAAGCCCTAATTTAGTTTTTAATAATAGTTGTCTTTAATAAGAAACTTTCAAAGTTTCTGAAGATTAAACATTAGCCCTCATGAGTCAGTATGTATTGGCTGTCACATTTACACACTAAATATATATATATAATGCATATGTGTGTGTACATATTAGAATTATCATTGTTTATGAAAATTCTGTATCTAAATACTATATCTGAATGTTATGCTTATAATAAAATGCTATTTTAATAATTAATAATGCTTTGTTTCCACACTGCAACTTATTTAATTCTAAAAAGCTAGTTAATTAATCCCATGCAGAGGCAAGATGTATAGGAGTTTGTATTTCCCTTCTACATGAGCAAAGTGGAATGATTTTCTGTACTTCTCTCTTGAGGTGTCAGGTTCCTAGTACTCACTGATTATTCTTAATAACTTCCTAGGGTAATTTCACATATTATCTCCATGAATATGGGATTTCAGGTATGAAGACAAATACAATTGGAAGTATTAGTTTGGGTCTATTAAAATGCTTTGTTCATTAAGTTACATTGATTTATATTTCAATTTTTAGTAAGCAAGTACTTTTTTTTCAGTTATTTTTTTAATCCAATCTTCATATTTTGTTCAAAGTTCCCAGGAGTTGATCATTGAGAAGTGTTTTTTCTCCTTTGATGAATAAAATGTTTTTATACTCTACCATTTAATACTATTTAATTATAGTGAAGCTCACTTTCCTTTTATGTAAAACATGTGAACAGTGATAGACTGAAGTTGCCTTGTGAGGATTAAGGAGATGACAAATGTAAAGCAGCTAGGGTATAATTGGTACATACCAAGATTTCTCTATTTGATTTTCTTACTCTTCCTTGACTCTTAAAATGCCAAACTTGTAAAGCAGTTGCTAGAGTTGGGTTAGATTTCAAGAAGAGAGCTTGTTTAAAAGAGGAGTTAAGAAGTTATACATATGGGACTTCCTGTGGCACAGTGGTTAAGAATCTGCCTGCCAATGCAGGGGACGTGGGTTCGAGCCCTGGTCTGGAAAGATCCCACATGCCGCGGAGCAACTAAGCCCGTGCACCACAACTACTGAGCCTGCGCTCAAGAGCCCGTGAGCCACAACTACTGAGCCTGCATGCCACAACTACTGAAGCCTGCATGCCTAGAGCCCATGCTCCGCAACAAAGAGAAGCCACCACAATGAGAAGCTGCTCACCGCAATGAAGAGTAGCCCCCGCTTGCTGCAACTAAAGAAAGCTGGTGCACAGCAACGAAGACACAACACAGCCAAAAATTAATTAATTAATTAATTTTAAAAAAAGTTATACATATGTAATGACACTTTGTATCCAAGGAGAACCAAATGTCAGAAGGATGAGGAATCTGAACATCAGGTCATAACAGAAGAAGGTAAGTGGCAAAACAGTAAACAGAGCCATTGATTTTTAGACTCAAAGTCTAGAAATGCATGAAAGGATCAAGAGGTCAATTTTGTCTGATGTGTAAGGGGTACACGAGGACACTAGAGTTCTGAAGTGTTACATTAGCGTTGTTAGCTCTGCCACTTCCAGTCATTAAAGAAAGAGAAACATTTTATATCTGACTCTTAGGGCAGACATTGACATTTATATCCATCAGAGAACATTTTTGAACAATGGACATGAATATAAAACAGAATAAATCTAACTTATCGTGACTGAGGTTATAGAAAAGCAGTTTCCATCAAAATTTGGAACTTGATGTTTCAAACTGTACTCTTGATTCCTTGACTAACTTTTCAGCTAGTATTTAAGGCTTTGTTATAATAGATATCTGAGTTCATTCGTTATGTGTTCCTCTCAAAATCCTAGATCAAGGAATGTGAATAATACATAAATACTTAAGCTATTTTTGATATAAGTTTTATAATGTCTGTGTTGTCGGAGTGAGCAGTGTCCGTACCCTGAGGAAGATGTATTTCATATTTATTACTTTTAGTTTAGGTGAATTATTACCCTATAAATAATTAATTTTATGAAATGGAAAATATTATCAGAGGATTAAGGAGATGCTCATAGGATGTACTCATTCTCCTGGCAGCTGGCTGCCATTGCCAGTGTGTCATTCAAAGCTACCAGCCTGCCTCTCAGTGATGACAGTTGTTTATGTTGCTGGGAGCCTGCTTTTTAATGATGCAGCTTTAGTCCAATCTAAAACCTCTGAAACTAAAAAAGGGTTGAGAGTCTTATTGCAGAAGAATATAAGGGAACTTTCCTAATTGGAGGGCCCTGACTGATATGTCTGTATGTAGAAAATGGTGGTTGTGCCTTATAGAAGAAACTAAGCATAGAAAGCATCACACACACACACAACACACACACACACACACACACACACACACACACACACACACACACACACACACACACACCCTGATTCTTAAGATTCAAGAATCCTAAGATTCACTGATCCCTCCAGTGGCCTTTGTTTAATAAGGAACAAATAACCCCCCATGGTACTGCTAGTCTCCCTACATAATTATTGAATTCAGTAGCTGGTACAGAAATATAATATCTTTTGCTTATTAAAGCCTAGTCTTGAGTTTAGGTATCAGATGTTATTCCCTTTCTTCCATTTGTGTATCCAGATGTAATATTTTTTCCATAGACAATTTACATATGTTTCATATAAATGCTGATAAGAACAGAATGATTAGTGACTAGCCTTTAGGTAAGGGAAAAAAATAGATAATGTTGTAGCAAAATTTAAGATTTTGATTACCTTAACATAGGTAAATATACCAAGTAAAATCCAGTACTTAGTTCAGATATCAGCACTCAGTACACCTTGGGCCAGTCACCTAAACTAATTCCTCTGGTTTTTCTTTGGAAAAAAGAACAAAACAAGAAAGCAATACCAAACAAACAATGAAAAACCACAAATAAGAACAAGGTACCCTGGTTTACTGGACTTTCCATTATGCCTCCCTCCTCCCCTTAAAGAAAGAGATAGATTATCATAAATCAAAAATATCATTATGATTAATAAAGCTATTTCTATGCCCTGTCATGTTCTTTATCCAGAGAACTACTGGTAGTACTTTTGCCCTGACACAAGGAAAAGAAAATCTGACTAGGGGGCCAGGACCTCAGGCGTAATTTTGGACCTCCTTGCCTCATTCACCAGAGCTCTTGCAGAACTTCACTCTTAAAGCTGTTGACATCTGTTGAAATTGCAGTGTGTCAAAAAGATGTAGCCTGCCTTCAGATGAGGATGCTTATTGTATGTTCTGACTATCTATTTCTGTGTAAAAACTTACTCCAATATTTAGGGCTTAAAACAACTACCATGTTTTCATACCTTATAACTGTATGGGTCAGGAATTTGGGGTCCAGCTCAGCTGGATGAGGCTTTTGCTCTATATGATACAGAGAGAAGACTTGGTAAGATTCAGCCAGCGGACGGAATGGTCTGGAGTATTCAAGGTGATTTTACACACGTATCTGTCTTCTTGTCTGGGAATGGTTGGAAGGTTGGACACACCTGTGATTGGTAAACCAAGCTCCTGGATGTCATAGCCTCTCATACATGGCTATCTCAACATAGCCGGACACTTTTGAGCCACAGGGCTACCAAAGGGATTGTTTCATGAGACACGAGGTGAAAGTGTCCTGTCTTTAGGGCTCAGGACCTAGAGTGTCACACCCACTGTTTTCATTACTATGACTTATAAGTATTTTAAGATATCTTGAATAACGATCAAAAAGAGTGAAAATAAGTTAATGAAAACAAAACATTTTTAAAACAGTTCTAAAATATATTTTCTGAGGATTCCCGTCAATTCTACAGAAATTGCTTGTAGAACATTCATTTTACACTTGGAGGGCATTTTTACTTTGTTGTTTTCTATTTTTGTGTCTAAATATCCAACATATTCGCTTACTCAAGTTGATCTTCCTTATATTTTAACTTAGTGAAAAGGTCAATATGGATATCTTATACCAGTACCATACTGGTTGATTATTGTAGCTTTTTATAATTTTTTGAAATTGGGAAATATGAGTCATCCAACTTTTTCCTTCTTCATTAAGATTATTTGGCTATTACCGTAGCTTGAATTTCCATCATTTGGAAGTTTAACTTTAGGTTGTCAATATCTGCAAAGAGTTGGGAATTTGACAATGATTATGTTAAATCTGTAGATTACTTTGAGGAGTATTGCCATCTTAACTATATTGTTTTCCAATCCATGGACACATTTGTCTTTCTATTTATTATGGTCTTCAATTTCAGTAATGTTTTGTAGTTTTCAGAGTAAAAGTTTTACACTTGTTTTGTTGAATTTTTTAAGTATGTTATCTTTTTGATGCTATTGCTAAGTAGAATTATTTTCTTAATTTCATTCTCAGCTCGTTCATTTACAGTGTAGAAATGGATTTGATTTTTGTATATTAATCTTATATCATTTAACCTTGCTGAACACTTTTATTAGTTCCAGTAGATTTTTAATGGATCTTCAGGATTTTCTGTTTACACTGTGCTACCTGAAAATAGGGATATTTTTACTGTTTCAATCTGGATGCCTTTTATTTTATTTTCTTGCCTAACTTCCCTGGCTAGACTCTCCAGTACAATGTTGAATAGAAGTGATGGAAACAGATATCCTTGTCTTGTTCTTGATCTTAGGCAAAAACATATTGTCTTTCTCTGTTAAGTATGATGTTGGTTCTAGGTTTTCCCAGCTGCTTTAAATCAGGATGGGGAATCTCCCTTCTATTCTGAATTTGTTGAACCTTTTCATCACAAAGGGTTGTTGGATTTTGTCAAATACTTTTCCTTTCTCTGTTGAAATGATCATGTGGTTTTGCCTTTATTTTATTGGTATGATGCTTTATAGTAATTGTTTTTCTGATGTTACACCTAACTTGCATTCCTGGGATAGATACTTGGCCATACTGTATAATCTTTTTCCATATGTTGTTGTATTCGGTTCACTACTATTTTTAGAATGTTTGCATTTATATTCATAAGATATATGATGTGAAGTTTTCTTGTGATGTCTGTCTAGTTTTGGTATTAGGATAATACTGTCATCATAGCATGAGTTGGAGAATGGTTACTGATCCTTTATTTTTTAGAAGAATTTATGAAGAACTGGTATTAATTCTTCTTTAAATGTTGCTAGGATTTACCTACTGGGTCTTGACTTTTCATTGTGGAAATATTCTGATTACTAGTTCTATCTCTTTATTTGTTATAAACATATATAGCTTTTCTATTTCTTTTTGAGTCCATTTTGGTAGTTTGTGTCTTTGTAAGAATTTGTTCGTTTCATCTAAATTATCTAATTTATTGGCATATATTCTCTTACGATGTTTTTTTCTGTAAAATTGGCAGCGATGTCTTCTCTTTCATTCCTGATTTTAGTAATTTTACTACACTTTCTCTTTCTTTCTCTCTTTATTAATCTAGCTAAAGGTTTGTTAATGTTGCTGATTATTTTAAAAAATCAACTTTTAGTTTTGAATTCCTCTATTATTTTTCCTATTCTCTATTTCACTTATTTCTAACCTAGCCTTTATTATATTTTTCCTCCTTATTATTTTAAATAGGTTTATTTTCATGTTTTTCTCCAGTGCTTTATAGTAGAAGGTTACGTTATTGATTAGAATTTTTCTTCTTTTAAAATAAAAGTGTCTACAGCTATACATTTCCCTATGAGCACTCTTTTTATTGTATCCCATAAGTTTTAGTATGTTGTGTTTTTGTTTTCATTTATCTCCAATTTCCTTGTGCTTTTTTCTTTGACCCATACTGTTATCCATAGTGACTGTACCACTTTACATTCCCACCAGCAGTACAAGAGGGTTCTGTTTTCTCCACTCCCTCTCCAGCATTTGTTATTTGTAGATTTTCTGATGATGCCCATTCTAACTGGTGTGAGGTGATACCTCATTGTAGTTTTGATTTTCATTTCTCTAATAATTAGTAATGTTGAGCAGGTTTTCATGTGCCTCTTGGCCATCTGTATGTCTTTTTTGGAGAAATGTCTATTTAGGTCTTCCACCCATTTTTTGAACCCTTTTTTAATTTTAAACTGCTCCTCTCTGAAATGCCATTTTAGTGTGTTATGTTACATCTGGCTTTGTAATGAATAATCACCATTTTCCTGTAAACTTGCTGATTTTTCAAATTCTAATCTTAGTCCTTTAAGTCAGTGCTAGGTAAAGGCTTCTAGCTGTAAGTAGAAAATCCATTTGTAACATATGTTAATTTTAAAAATGCCCTGTCCTATTTAAATAGGATTCATGAACAAACATAAGTATCATTTTTGCAAAGTGATAAATGAATAAGTACAAGTTTCTATGGGACCAAATGACACAGATGAGTGTATAGTTAATTCTGCATCAAGGAGAGATTTGTTTTAAGGATTGCTTATGAAAAAAGGTGATACTTGATCTGGACCTTAAAGTGTAAAAATAAATAATTCCTCCATGGGATGGAGTAAGTAGGGGATTGTAGAAGAGAATAGTGTGTGCAGTGGCAAGGAACTGAAAATTTACAAGGCATGATTAGGCATCAGAAAGGAGAATTACTTTACTGAAGTCAAGTGTTGATGTGGGGAAGCAGTGAGACATAAGGAAGGACAGGATGGAGACTCTTTAGAGAAGTTATTTATTTCCACAAATGTTTATTGCCTCTGTATGCCCAGTATTGTGAATCTGGCAGGAGAGGAAGCTATTGCTGAGACTGAGTGGAGAGGTATTGGGAATGCAGATTTGAAGGGTGATATGTTTCCTTTTTTTAATTGATTATCCTTTTGTATTAGAAATGTTTTTATAATTTATGAATGTATCAGGGAACAAATAATAAAACAAACAAACATATCTTTGAAATGGAGTCACTTCAAGAGGCAAGTCAATAACATCTAATAACTTCTTTCTACAGACAGTACATTAGAGAATTAAGACAAATTAGACTTTTATGTCCCTAGTTGATGAAATCAAGAGAATAGTAAAAAGTTGAAAGTTCCAGGTGAGGGGCTGGATGTGAGAAAAGGTGATACTAACACTGCCTGTTAGGATTTTTTCCCCCATTTCTTGTATTTTGTCAGTTACCACTTTCAGCTTAATAGAAGCTGTTTTTACCTGTTATTTAAGGAAAAAAATAAAATGAAAAATAATGAAAAGGAATGAGAAGATGGGAGAATGATGGATTGTGTGTAGAGATTAAAGGAGGGAAAATGACAAGATGAGTACATGGCAGCATGATGTTAAATCACGGGAGAGAAATTGATGGTGAAGAGCAAAAGCATAAAAAAGAATGAAGATGACAGAACACATCAAAGAGAACAATGGTGTTTTATTCCATTTATTCCCAAACTATATGATGCTGGCATTCTGCTTAAACCTCTTACCCTTCCTTAGGTGTTGGTTTCATAGGTCATTGACTGCCCTTAAGGGTCTGAGGGTGTTTTATTTTGTGAGAAAATCTGTTTCTGTGTTAGCAGATATAAACCATTTTAAACTACATATGTTAAAAATACTCATATATGTATTGATAATTAAATGTATTTACTTTAAATTTTAATATATAGGAAGGTGAATTGTTTTAAAAATATTCAACGGACTACATAGACTCATATGAAAATATCTTTCTTATTTCAAAATTTTTATATCCTTTGCAATTCAGGATTAAAACACAGATATTTTGATTATTTTGTTAAAGTTGAAATAATTATATATCCATGTTAACACAGAGACCATTTATTGAATTCTTCTATGTGGGGTACTAAATTCTAACTTTTTAAATAATTAATTATTCTACAAGTATTCTATAAGTTCTCACTCTGTGCCATACACAGTTTAGATATTTGAGATTCAGCAGTGGATAAGACAGACAAAGCCTCTGCTTTTATGGAACTTAACTTTTATTAGGGAAGACAGTCCAGAGTAAATAATGCATGAACAGGGAAATATCAAACAGTAAGTGGAATAAAGATAAAAAAACAGGGAGTATCTGGAGTGTCTTTTAGTGAGGTTGGCAAAAGAATGTATCACTGGAGAGATGGAATTTGAACACAACCTGAGAGATCTGAAGGAACCAGCAGTGTGAAGACTTGGGGTAGAAACTTCCCAGGAGAAAGAACTGCAAGAATAAAGCAGTTTTAAGGGAACTGAAAGGAGAGCAGTATAGCTAGAGTAGAAGTGATCAGAGGGAAGAGTGGGAGGAAATGGAACAGATACTTGGGCAGGGTTTGTGCCAGGGGCTCTCAGGCTCTATTTAAGAATTTTCTTGGGGCTTCCCTGGTGGCGCAGTGGTTGAGAGTCCGCCTGCTGATGCAGGGGACATGGGTTCGTGCCCCGGTCCAGGAAGATCCCACATGCCGTGGAGTGGCTAGGTCCGTGAGCCATGGCCACTGAGCCTGCGCGTCCGGAGCCTGTGTTCCACAACAGGAGAGGCCACAACAGTGAAAGGCCCGTGTACCGCAAAAAAAAAAAAAGAAAAAAAAATTTTCTTGAAGATTTCCTATAATATATTTTCATTTAATAGATGAATATTGTTATGGACTGAATGCTTGGGTTCCCCTCACAATTTGTATGTTGAAGCCTTAACCACTAATGTGATGGTATTTGGAGGTGGGGCCTTTGGAAGGTAATTTATTAAAAGAGGAAAAAACCCTAGAAATTTCTCTTTCTCAGCCATGTGGAGGACACAGAGAGAAGGCATCCATCAGCAAGCCAGAAGAGGGATTTCATTAGGAACCAAATCTGCTGGAACTTTGACCTTAGGCTTCCTAGGCTCCAGAACTATGAAAAATAAATGTCTTTTATTTAAGCTATCCACTCTATGGTGTTTTTTTATAGCAGCCTGAGCTGACTAAGACAAGTATACTTTAGAGAAATTTAGTGATTTGTCCGTGGTCAGACAGCAAATGAGTAAGGGGTCCATGACTTTTTGACTCTAATCTTTTTTCCTTAGCTAATGCCAACATTGCCTACTTAAGCACACTCAAAATGTTAAAAATGTATTTCTAAATCTTAAATGTTCAGATTAAAAACAATGGCAACAGAACACCTCTCTTAACATCAATTACATTCCAGGTATAATATCTATTATTATTATTATGGAAATTTTAAATTGTGTTTAGGATTAACCTTATACATAGATGAATCACTGAATATGAGGATATAGGGAAAGGATTTCTGACCTTTTTTTTTTTGAGCCCAGAGTTTTAAGCTAAAATCCACCATTAAAGATTCATTATCATCAGTTAAGCAATGTACAAAGAAAATGAGTTCACAATGAGTCAGTCACATGTGTTTAATAGAACAAATGCACTGAACGTTTTGTGACTATAAAGATAAGCAAATCTATCTCTGCTTTCTACTACAATCAATGTAATTGGAAGATGTAAGAAATGTATATGAAAAGATAATGGGACAAAAATATATGAAATGTGTCAATGAGTTGTAGAGGTAAAATTGTTAGAGAAATGCAGGAGAGAGAATGCGCTGGGGGTTGGGAGGTCAGTGAAAACTTTACAAACCAGTTGGAACATGGGCTATCTCTTAATGACTAGCTACAGTTAGAGAAGAAAGGTGGGGTTTTGTGGTACGTACAGATGAAGAAATGTAGGAGTGTTCAGTGCAGATTTATGTCTCTCAAGAGATAGGCAGAGGTGAGTTTAGAGATGAAATACATAGAAAGAAGAAATGAGACACAAGGTTGGCAAGATAAGAGGAAACCATTTTATGGTGGAATGCACTGTTATGACAAGATAGTATGGATGATGTTAAATATTGATATGTTAAATATGAAATGATATATTTACTCTAGATTAAAATAAGAGTTGACAAGAATTTAATCCAGTGTTGGAACTGAGGATGGTAAATTCTTAAAATTTAATGTGAATGAAGGATGACAGGGTATGATAATCACTGGACATCTAGATATATAGTTTAAGAAAACAAAACAGAAAATAATCACATTTGTCAAATCTTAGTATTTTGAATGATGGAAGTTTATGTTGCAATTTGGAACTGATTTATTATTTAATCATTTAAGGTGCTTCCATTAGAGAGTTCTAACACTTACAGAGCCCTGTGTATTTGCATGTGTGTGTATACTGTATATATGTGCATGGGTGTGTGTGCATGTATGCATATGTTTTTATTGGAGGGAGCAGGAACAGGAGTATTTTCCAAAATTGTGGTAAAGGGACATTTGAGGGCCCTGCTTGTAGAAACCATTGAACTTTACAATTCTGAAAACGATTTCAAAGTTTCTAGAACATCTTTGTTAAAGTCTTCTAATAGATGATTATTTTGTCATTATTGAGTTGCACAGAGAGACAATTTAGTATCAGTGTGGATTTCTATACACTTTAACTAAAAGACCACATAATATCCCTGAAATGGAAGCAATTGCCATGGTGATCTCTATTAATTCGAGTTAGTTCTTATTGTATATATTGTTACAAATAGGCTTCTTGGGACATTTCAGCATTTATTATAAAAATCTTAGGAGAACCAATGATAATGATGCAATTACAATGTGTCAGCTGCTTGGTTATTATATATCACTACAGTTACTTTTTAATTAAAAAGCTCTCTGAATATTCTGGCATTCATCTGCAGAGTGTGAATGAACAGGAGAGCTAGTTGTGATAAAATATTTCAGATTGGGCTTTAGAAAGTACATTTTAAACTAGATCTCTATCTGCATGCTTTTGAAAAATATGTCTTAGAAAACTAAGGTTGGTGCTATACTTTCCAGATTAGTGAGAGAAAGAAATATCTCTGCACATACTCCATTTCTCTGGTTGTAAATTTGGTTAAAAGGAAAACAAAACATGAGAGCCTGATGTTTGCAAAATTCCATTGATTGGAAGTGCATATATTATACACATTGTTCCTATTATTTGCCTGAAAGAATATTCCTTTTGCTTATATTTTCATGGCAAGCTTTAAAAGATCACTATTTATATCCAGCTGAATTTTAAATATTGCATTTTATAAGTCAAATACTTGATATTTAAGTATTTAATACTAAAATTTTAGATATTTTAAACTTACATATTTCAAATCCACATTTTTGAACTAATTCACATATAATTTTGAATTCTTCTCTGGACCATACTACTTATAAAATAAAATAAAATAGTTTTATAACAGCTTTATCATCTAATATACTTGTTGCTGTGTCTATAGTAGAGAATTTATAAAAAAGTGTTTCTCTAGTCATAACCACCTCTGTCACAAATTCTTTATAGTGTTCTATATTTTTCCATTTTAGATTATTATCTAGGTATTATTATATTATTATAAGGAATTGGCTTACATGATTATGGTGACTGAGAAGTTCCATATCTGCCATCTGCAAGCTGGAGAAGCAAGAAAGCCAGTGATGTGATTCAGGCCCAGTCCAAAGGCCTGAGAACTGGGGAGCTGATGATGTAGTTTCCAGTCTAGGTGTAAATGCCAGTATACCAGTAGTGCCAGAGCAGGAAAATTTTCATGTCCCAGCTCAAACAATCAGGCAGGAAGGACCAAATTCCTCCTTCCTCTGCATTTTTGTTCTATTCAGGCCCTCAGTGAATTGGGGAGGGCAAAACACTGGACTGAGTCCACAAAATCAAATAATTTTTTCCA